>NC_139344.1:158780311-159270311 GCF_055883805.1 Amblyomma maculatum | reverse complement strand
CCAAACCTCATCTTCCTTCAATAAGGACCGCGGGAAGTGCGTGACAATATGAATCACAATTCCACCACTCCCTATCAATTTTTTGTTGCGAGCCAGACTCCTTTTTTGGAGTCAGGTGGCCTCGGTTTCATACCCCACAGGTAATTCTAGTGCAAAATCTGTTACAACCTTTGCACGTAGTCCTTTCTAACATTCTTCCAACAAAAGTAAGTGCATCGTCGGTTCAAATTGTTTATGATGACATTTTCCCAAATAATGCAAAACACTTATCACCTCCATTTTAAATGGATTATTAGAAGATAATTTACAAAGTCTTCCCGTTAGCATAATGATAGCAACTGATGCTTCTCAATTTCATGAAAATGCCGGCGTTGGAATATACTGTCCGCGTTTACACTGGGCTTTTTCAGTCCGCGTTCCGGATTTTACCCCAATTTTCCAGGCGGAGTTGCTGGCGGTGGTGCTTGCTCTGCGCAAACTAGACCCACCATTCTCAACAGTGGCTGTAATTACAGACTCTTATGCCTTGTGCTTGTCGCTTTCTTCGAATATGGATTCAACAATTTTAAACACCTTTCTTTCATTGCTCCCCTAACATTTTAGCCTCATACATATAGTGTGGGTACCAGGCCACAGTAATGTGACAGCCAATGAGGTTGCTGATAGACTAGCTAAAGAATCTCTGAATGGCCCTGTGTTGCCCATCCTCCCGGCAACAGCGTACATAACAGCAGCACGATTTCGGAGGCGTTCCTTATTAAGCACGCAGTCCGGATCTGTTTTATCATCGGATGACTACCTGCATCTCAAGTATTCCTGGAATAGCAAATCATGTCAATCAAGGCAGACTGAGGTCTCTCTAACCAGGCTACGCTGTCGTATTCCGCCCCTAAATTTATATATGCACAGGTCTGGTTTGACGCTTTCTCCCGTCTGCGCATTCTGCGGGGAACAGGAAACAATGGAACACTTCTTAATATTTTGCCGCCGTTGATGAGAAAATGGTATTTAGAGAGGCCGTTACAACAGCTGGGTCTTAATTTGAGCAGCCAGATTTTATTATCGTTCGGTGCCACCATGCTTGGGTACAGCCACAGGCCTGTTTTTAACACCATTCAAAACTTCTTAATGGAAACAAAACGTCTGTATTGCTAATATGCTTTGAATTTTTAATCTGTACATACAAATCTTAGTACATTCTCCCTCTGCGTGCTTTAGTATTTATTCTTTTTTATTTTGGTTTTTCATGTTTACATTTCCTTCTCTGTTCCCTAGCATTTATTTCCATTTATTTTTGTGATGTACTTATACATCTCAAAATCTAATATCTCTGCACCCCAATTCTTGGCCGATCCCCCTGTGTGGGTATGTGCCATCAAATTAGAGGAGAACAACAACAACAACGGTTTCCCAGAGCGGCCGCGAGAGAGGCCCGGAAGACTGAATCTTCCCAGAGCACACTGCCGCGGTCGGGCTGCGGTATGCGCTTTTATACTCTCGGCCGGCTGCGCAGTGCCCGCGTCAAGAACGCGCGGTCGCTGCCCCTAATATTATGTCGAAGCCTGCTCAGAGGAGCGGGGAGATTCCGTGAGTTTCGCTCTATATGTGAGGCAGGAGATCCCGCAACTTCCGCTGTATAGGTGAGGCAGCTTGTGACACTGCCCCCCACTGAAGAATATTGTTTGGGAACATTCTAGACATTCAAAAACGCCGAGAACGACGAACTAAGCACTGGAATTGCCCGCAGCCTGCACGAGAACGAAACCGCTGTAGCAAGCACAACTGCGCCTGCAGGCCGTTGAGAGCTAGCGGTTAGGAACTGGCTGAGTACACCGGCCACACGCAGAAGGATTCAGCACTCGTGCTTGCCTCTAGCCTCTGTGTCCGTCGTCTGTTATGCACTGTTTTAATTATGAAACTTCGCATATTTAGCTTGCCTCCAAACTACTTAATGTGTATGCATCTTTCGAATAAACTTCAGTTGTAACTCAGCGCCTGTGCTGTTCTGCCTTTCATCTTCCTGTGTCTTCCCTGTGTCTCCTGTTAAGTCATTCCCAGCGATATACTCTCGCCTTATTGTTGTTGTTTTGTTTTTTGTTTTTTTAATTTCGACCTTAGTTTTCAGAGAGTTCCTCGAGAAGTATGCCAAATGCGCCAGCCGTGGCCGGTGAGCGTATTTGCCAGTGATGGAGCCATGTCCACTCGCTTTTACGCAATTTTCAGGGTTATAATGATAAAAGCTCTGTTTTAGGCAAAAATTGCACATTTGCTGTCGTGTGACGCTAACCTACTAGCCTAACTCCGTATTCCCCTCCAGTGTCCCTTTAGGAGCAAACAGCAAAGTAGCCTCAGCGACGTCCGCAAGTGCCCGTCCGGGACGAGCAGCACGAAGACATCATTCCGCGTAGCGCTCAGATGAGCTGCGCTTGGGGCGGCAACAAAACGGCCGCATTTTTTTGGTCGTCCAAAGAAGGGTAATCAAGGACAACGACGACGTAATGTCCCGTACAAAAGGACAATCTTCCAGCAAGTCCGGAAGTACGTCGTCGACCATTGACGAACTCACAAAGGAGCCATGAGCGAAAGCTGCGCGCATCTGCAGCAGCAGCAGCAGCAGCAGCAGCAGCAGCAGCAGCAGCAAGGGGACGCTTCGAGCAACGAGAGCAACGACGGCGGGCGCCTAGGAGCGCAGCGCATCACGAGCAAGGGCCGCAGCCTGCGTAAGTGCACTCGAGACTGCGCTGGCGAACAAAGGGACAACAGTTGCGGGGTCCACGAAGAAAAATCCGTATTTTCGTCGAAGCACTTTGTAAAAGGAAGCGCACCATTGCGCTTAAACAGTGGCTGCAACATGATAGACGAGAGGGGGAGGAGCTAACAAGTTGCGAGCAATGCAGTCGGGATAAGAGTTAAGATCATAACGAGTTTATAGGTATCATGGCCAGCGGCATCTGGTGACCTCAGAGGCACTATACACGTTTTCACGATGGTTACGTAGACGGAACACAACACGAAGCAAGTGCTTTCAGTCTCTAATACAGCTAGGAGCTAAAGGCCCTTTAACAATGTGTTTTTTTTTTATTCTGCCCTATCAGATGTGTCAGCCTGTAGTGATAGTACAAAATCCGTCTTGAAAATGTTACTGCTTTGGACGTCCTCTGCATTCGGAAAGAGAACGCGGTAAGATGTTGCACAGTGCTGTTATAGGTAAGGATGCCACTTTTGCGCACGCTGCCTACCATGATCCATGCGGTGGTCTTAGCTATCGTAAAGGGCATTGTACTCTTGGCGGGTCTTGAGATTTTTACTTCCTTGTTCAACGCAACTATCAGACTTCACTATCGACCTTACTCGGAACACTGACGTCAAGAGAGAGCGAAAGGAATGAAGTCTTTGATGAAGCACCATGCCCGGCATTAAAATACTACTATTATTTTGATAGGCGCGAAGAAAGCTGTTTGGTATGTGCGGAGAAGCAGCAATGTATAGGGGTGAGGTGCAAAGGAAGTGTATGAGGACGGCTCACACGTCTGGACAGTTTCAGAGGGTGTGAGGATGGTCGGGTGGGAATTCAACACTGTACCTCTCGTAGCCTCTTCTCACGAAAATATGCACCCGCAGTCCGGCCGACTGCTCACCACAAACTGCATGCATTTGGTGAGTAGAGGCACATGTACGTCTTCGGGTGCCATAGGCAAAAAGAGAACTGGTGTGCCTGAAAATGCCAACGCACTTTGAAGCACCTGGCCACGATAACGTGTAGCACATACAAAATTTTGGTCATCCACGCTCCTGCAGCATCAACGTTAATTCGGGTCTGTGAACTCAAGCTAGCTCTGGCAATGTTTCAAAAGGCGACTTTTTCTCTTTGAACATTTTGGGAAATCGTAAGAAATTGGGACCAACTGGGGCTTGCTGTTGTCGTTTGTGGACAAAAGCGCACCTGTGGGGCCCCAGTGAGAGAGAAAAACGTGCCCCTTGCACAGCGTGCTACCTCTGATTTTGCCTTTACCATCGCAATAAACGAATGAACGAGGATGAGCCTGGAGTGGCCTCCGTCTTCATTGTCCATTCAAGAAAATACCGTTAACGTGCATGTTGTTGCTTTAGACGTGGTCGCACCGTTCTCACATTCAGCATGCAGAAAGCACGCATTTCCTTTGTCGTCAAAAGCAATAGCTTGAATATTTACGAAAAAGAAAAGAGCCCCGAAAATACCTCTTTTGTGCTCTAACGCAGCATTGATCAGCATTATACAAATGCCACTTAACAGCGATGGGCTCCGGCTGTTTCTCTTCATTTCACATCGTTCTGTGTTCAGCTAAAGAAAACAAAAACGATGTCTACCTCGATTATTCGATCATTAAAATAAGAGTTACAACACAAACTGATGGACAAGCTAGTTTGGCATATCGAGGCAAAAACAGCGCATGCCAGCGCAAGCATTTCGCCCTCGTGCTGTTGCGTTCTTTCGCTTTGGACTGACTTATGTAATCCTAAACCAAGGTTCGTTACGCAGGAGGCGGAGGGCTCGAAACGCAGTATACCGCAGCGTGCCCAATGAATTATACAAGACCGGAGCGTCACGTAAAAGGTAGCTTGCCACGAACAAGTGGGCCGTATCAGGCGATCAGGTTAGGTAACCAGCTGAGAATATGCAAAGCATTCTGACTTGCATGCTACAGCGGCCAATAATATGCACTTCACCGCATCCTCGTGCGACGTTCCACCTATTCCACGGACAGAAGTCTTGTGATTTCCGTTAAAATTATAATTTATCGTAATGAGTAGAAACTAAAAACTGGCCAGCGTTTCACAACGCGAAATACACAGTCAGAGTGCTTGCACACACACGCTATCCATGTACTGTACATCAAGTTATTAATTAAAAGATTAATAAACCAAAGATTATGCATATTTTAATTTTAATAAAAATATGTTCATCACACGGCCCTACCGCAGCAATCTAATATGATTGCCGAGTGAGTTTTCTATCACTGCCGATCACGCGGATTTGCCATGCTATCGGTATACTGCTCGTGGCAGTATGGGTAATTTTCTGGGTTAATTGGAGAGCTGCGCATACTATAATTCAGATACAAAAATGTGGCCTACACCAAACGTTTGAATAAGGCAGCATTATGAGATTAAACTATCTGCTGGCTCGTGTGGGGCAGTGAAGAAGAAAGAGAAGAAGGGAGAGTTGCCTACAAGAGGATATCCTGGGACGCACCACGCTCCTGCGCTGACTGCCAACTGTGTGCAGCTGGGAGCGTATACTGGAAGGGCTAATGCATTCGATGCGTTACGCAAACCGTAAGTCTCTTGTCGCTTTTGCACTTCCTCCGTAGCCAAGCACAGTCTTCAGAACTGATCAAGCTGTTCATGCATGATGCTTATCTCGGGGAAAGGCATAGATTTAGCGCTGTACGGTGGTTGATTTAATTTCATTAACTTTTTACGAAGCACGAAAATGGGAGCATTTTTCGCCTGTTTAGGTTTTAAAGTCAGTCAGCGCCATCAGGGTTCAACAGGGACAGTTTAAGCGAATTAATGGAAGCACGACATGCCTCTTTTGGCCCCATATTCCAATACCCCTTGATATATATGATACTAAAGAAGAGAACAGGAATGTTATTCCAACAAAACGACACGATTTAGTCCACATGTATCAACTCACTTTCGACCCGGACACATGATTCGCACACTCGAGACCGAGTCTTCTTACTGCTGTGGAAATCTTGAGAAAATTGCGGTCAAGGCGGCTGGTTTCCTAATCTTTTTTTCTTGTCAAGGTCCGCACACGATGCAGCCTAACACTGAATTAAAAGAAGTGGGCAGTCAAGCTTGGTTTCTGAAGATCATTTAGTGAGGAAATACTTAATATTAGCGTGATAGCAATTACAGACGTGTGACAAAAGTAAGGATACAAACGTTTAAAATTAGTTTCCAAAGGTTATTTACCGAGGAGACCTTTAACGTTCTGTTGCGCTTCCGCCCGCAACACTTTTAACAGTTTTCTTGTCGGCGAAGAACAAGCTTGCCCGCTTTACTAAAGTTCCGTTCCCTGTCATGTTCAGCATGTATATAAAATTCCAATTGCTCTTATACAAATGGAATTAACGAATCGAAGAGCTCTATTACCAAAAAATCGAATCTACTCTCTGAGCCTTCCTTCTTTATTAGTGCAAAAGCGCTGTACCAGAGGTTCCGAGCCTGGCAAAATCGGCTAACGCTTGCGTGTCCGCTTCTATTATTTTAACAATAAAAAACAAAAACAGAGAAGTACGGAATATTGTACCTATCGCCGCGGCTGCAGCGCACTGCAACATACTATCGCGCTGTGTATTGAACGTCGACGTCTCTACCAACTTCCATCTGCGTGTGCGCGAAAGCTTTCGCACGTCCTACTCGCTTTAGTGTATAAATACTCTTTTTTTTTTCTTTTTTACTCTTTCGCGAGGTATGAAATTGTCGAAATGAAAGGCACGTGTCTTTCCTGAGCCAGGATGGAAGCTTGGGCGAGTTGGTGACGGTTTTCTTGCCACATAGCGCTAGACAGGGTCACAGCGAGACACATGGGACGGGCGCTATCCCGTGTCTCGCTGTGTCCCTGTCTGTTTAGTGCTGCGTGGCAAGAAAATTTATTTTCCTGAGCCCTATTCTCTGTACCAGTAAATAGGGTTTTGTTTTGTTTTTTTTTTCTTTCTTCTTTTTTTTTTCTTCTTCTTTTTTTTTTTTTTTTTTTTTTTAGCGGCGCTCGGTAGGCGACAGAGACAACTGATCGAAAGCACAAAACGACAGCGCTTTTTTTTTTTTCTGTCACTTGTTCGTGTTATTGTGCAGGCAGCTGGTATTTTTCTTTAGTTTTCAAATGGAGATAATCTTGTTACTGCGGTATAAATAGAGCACACCTTAAGAAAAAAACGGCTTAAAGCCAGTCGGGTATAGCGCATAGGAAGCCAGAGAAGAAAACACCGTGACAGCTTGCCTGAACGCTTATTATATTAATAATTTGTAAATTGTTTTCTACTTTTGTGGGCGTAAAACGTTGCACAGTCAACAGGAGGAGAAATCGAAATGCACGTACTACACAAGACATTACCTTGTAATGCTCAGGGTGACGTTAAGCTTACGTGAAACGCCTCACATTGTCCTGAAGTGGAGCTTTAGATCGCGCCACTGGGGCTTTTGGTTGCGCCGCACGAGATAACCACATGAGTCTCCAGAGACAGGGGCTGTTTCCGATGTTATCGAAATGCAAAGAGTCCGTGTAGTCAGGTTTCTGTATGCATTTATTTTAATAAGCCCAGGTGGACATAACCCCTCCCCAACACAGCATGCGTAATCGGCTCAATACTGTATCTGAAGAACTTTGAAGATAGATTGCCTTTTAACAGTGCCCTCAAGTGCGCTATATGCCTAGGGTTTCGTGGTAACTAATAACTAGCGGTTTATACATAAACTTCTTGCTTTCTTTTTCTAAGCTTTCTGTCCTCCGAGCTAGGTCTTTGCCAAAAGTAACCATGGCAGCCTGTTTTACTTCCTACTTGTATTATAAAGCCAATCAGGATTCCCACCTTGTCACAACTAGCTGAGAAGTGAGGAGTAGTGCTCACCTTTCATTGTACAGATTTAGAGCATCAGAAGTTGTATGAATCTGCTACCACATGGCTCAGAAGCAGATCCTGTAGCCTGGTTACTCTTGGCAAAGACGGTACATCTCAGAGTGCTCTGTGCAAAAGCGTATGTGAAATAGGAGACTTTAGAACGACGGCCTGTGGGGCGAGTTGGTCATGACTTGAAAACCACTACGGCGCAAAGACAACGACACAAGAAAAAAAAAAAAAAAAAAAAAGGAACACCACATGCGCACATCATCGGGCGCATGTGGTGTCGCTTTCTTTCTTTTGTCGTCGTCTTTGCGCCGTAGTGGTTTTCAGCTTATATGAGACGTCTTATATGCGCAATAACGCTGGCCTCAGTACGCAGCCTGAGCTCTACCCTTGGTTATATAGCAGCGCTAAAATAAAAAGAGTCGCCAATTACCTCGTCTACATTGCAAACAGCAGGCGCTGTGCTGTCAATTATACTGTCGTCGTGCCCCTTGCATTACACGCCTGACTGTGCGAAGCTGCACTCGGGTGTTCTGTTTGCTCAGCCATCTATGACATCGTAAATGCAGCGCTAACCTCAGAGGACTGCTTCACCAGAGGTTCAGTGGCAGTGGGCAATTAGCGGCCCACCACAGCTTCTCTAGAGGGTCGTACAACTCGCAGATCAATTAGTCCATGAGCACCGATCACAAGATTACGAGTTCTACGTACGGCTAAACTGCGTAACCATTTATGCGCTGCAAAACGTATGCTACAATCGGGGATATACGGATCTGCAGCTGCAGCCATTGGAAACGAAATCTCCAAGAACGAAACCGATTGCTTCATTTACGAATCGTCCCCTGCAGTAGCTGCATGTATTGTGCACAGTCTAGGACAAAAGTTTGCGGGACCCAAATTCGCGGAATTTTTTTCTTGCTTCGTCTCGCTGCTCAGCGAGCTAATATATTTTCGAAAACTGGAGCAAGCTCTCGTCTTCGTGATTCAGTAGTTTATTAACCAGATTCACTCGACCCCACAAAAAAAAAAATAATTTATATATATATATATATATATATATATATATATATATATATATATATATATATATATATATATATATATATATATTTGTTTGTTTGTTTTCAGCAAGCTTCCAGTCATATGAATGAACATCGGTCTTTTTAGTGCGAAAGCACTTCTACTTAGCCTAGCACCATAGGTTTTTGGCGTTTTCGGATTCCGCCCGCGGAACCGAGTGTTGCTATGCCAACAACCAAGCCTAACTTTGATATATGCCTACACTGTAACCTGCTATGAGTCAAAATGTATACCATGATCATGACAAAGGTCAAGGTCAAAGATAATTAGCCTGAGTGGAACTGACTAAACCTGCTTGAAGCACAGGTAGGAAAATGAAGTCTGAACGTTTCTTAATGCACATTGGCGCAATGACGTGTTCCCAATTTTGCTGTTAATTAGGTTTAGCTAAGCATAATAGGTCTTAATAAACTACTTAGACCGAAAGCATTTCTACTTTTCGTACGAAAAACTTGCACTAAAATATAGCTAAACCACTTTCATTTTTTTTTTTTCAACCCTGTATTGAACGGCGTACTACACACAACACAAACTGCAAAAAGGTGATTATAGTTCTCGTTTATGCTCGCTTACTATAGGCATTGCTAACAATAGCGCATAAACCACATTTTCCTGCATACCTTTCCGAAGCTCTCTGGCAAAGAAAAGGCGTCCTGGAAATTACTCACTGAGAAAGCTGTCCCTGCCGGCAGAACAACCTAAATGTCTATCGAGCGTGCTACTGCATTGCCAGGCAGTATACTAGTTAGTTCCACTTTGCTATTTATTAATTGCATGAGCCTAAGTAAGGGGGAGCACATTTTTCGGTGTTGGGCGTTCAGGAATCATAAGAATTTGTCCTATTTATTTCTTCGGGATCTTTCTTAAATAAATCTAGCTGTTTTTACTCTTCTACAATTCCGGAGCAGCTAATGACGGACCGTTGGAAGTTAATATCTTTCATTAAACGTTTTCATTGAGTGGGCATCGCAGGGTTGTGAGCTTGCGACTACATTTAGGGACAAATGTCCTTTTCCTCAAAGTGCCACCTGAGAGTCTCGTTCTAGTACCAAATGAGAAGGAATAAGAAGAAAATTACAAAATTAAGAATGAATATTTTCCAACAAATTCATTCACTCACTCGCCCATTCCAGGAATGCCAGACACTGGCAACGAAAAGCTAATGCCTTGTGCTGAATAGACTGCGTCATAAGAGCAAAATTTAATCACCACACGTTAGCTTGCTCTTGCTAAATGGCATGATTCTATATAGCGACTATTTGCCCCTTCTACAGGCACAAGAACGTGCAAGCTGCGAGATCAGAAATGTTTTCCAGTTGTGGTAACTGGTAGCCCTTCGCAAGAAGCGCACCGTTGATTCGCATCCGGTCGTGACAGGCTGCGCGGGGACCTTGGAACCCAGCCGAGAGTGAAACAGTACGCACCGAAGTGCGACCGACTAGCTATGCGTAAGACGTTGAAAAAAGAAAAGAAAAAAAAAATACGGGAACAAACCGCCACGGGATCGAGAGATTGCAGAGGAGAGCGTCGCGCAAAAATTTTTCATGTGCGGTGGCTTGTGCAACGCACTCGATGAGAAAGATATGAGAGAAAAACATCATCGATAAAAGCAAAAAGGCAACGTTCTTTAATACAAGTGCGCTGGAGATTAACGTGCTAGCTCAACGTTTCCTCCGTCAGCGCAGCGCGGAGCTTGCGAAATTTAATCGCTTGTGCATTCGATTAGTGGCTTCCGCAGCATATCCCCAACTGTGCTTCGCCAATCGTGGCATTGTTTTCCTCGAGCCTGCCGGCCGCAGGGGAGAGGAAAAATCGCGCGCCCCTCATTGAGCGCATAAAAAGCACGACGCGTCAGTCGACGGTTTTTCGAAGCCGGCAACGGAGGTCGAGGCAACAGAGGCGCGCTTACGTTGCGTGTCGTGCACCGCAATGACGTGCACGTCCAATTAGTGCCCTGACCCACTTGCATAATCGCACTCTCCTATGGCGGCACACCGTGGCATTGTTCTACGTCCGGACGTCGCCTCGCCGGCCCTGGAAGTCGTCGGCCGACAGCTCTGAATCGCGCCTCTCGTCGAAGAGCACTGGACGAGTGATCCCGTGCACGTGACACGCGGTGTTTCTTCGCCGCGCGGGCGGCGCAGGGAAAACGTCGGGAGCGCGGCGAGGGCTTTAGCTGCGGGAGAGAGGCAGCGCCCCCGATACTGCGGTCCCGCGCTCGGCCAACTCGTGGTGGCCAGTGGCGCGCTGAGACGCCGGGCACTAAACAGGGGCAGTCTGAGCAGCCGCCGCTCCTCAAGTGGGCCGCCTTTGTCTCCGGCTTTCTTTTTCCCCGCTCAGCTGAGCGCACTGGCCGACTGCTGCTGACGGCGTCCGCCATGTGCGACGCGTCGTCGAGAGATGGCGCTGAATCAAAGCGCCTCGAGATGAAACCAGTTTGCATGGCGCCTCGGCGCGGCGGCGGCACCGTTTTCAAAGCGACGGATGCCGTCGCACGTGCAGGACGGTCCGTGGCGGTGGACTCGCGGGCCCGCGCCACCATGAGCAAGACGTTCCACCGGCGGTCGACGGCCGCCTGCGGCCTGGTCGTGCTCATGCTTCTACTGTGCAGTGTGGGCCTGCTCATCGCCTTCCTCAAGGGCCACCAGCAGCAGACACGCGATGCCCACACACGTCAGGGGCCGACGCCGCGACGCGGCGTAAACAACGACAACTTTCCGAACCGGCGGACGACCCAGCCACCTTCGACAACGACGACGCCCAGGCCACTGCAGACGACCACGCTGGAGCCGCCCAAGCCGAAGCTGGACTTCAGGCTTCCCGCGCACATCGTCCCTCTTGCCTACGACCTGACGCTCGAGCCGCACCTGAGCAGGGACTCGTTCGACGGCGAGGTCTGGATCACGGTGAACGCGACACGGCCCGTGGACCGATTCGTCGTGCATGTCTTCCGGCTGACAGTCGACGAGACCGAGGTGTTCTTTGAGGACGGCAGCCCCCTGAGCACGGGAGCGCCGTTCGAAGACGACCTCAACGAGTTTTTCGTTGTGCCCGTGGCAGACAAGGCAGGCGCAGGCCCCACACCTGCGGGCCTGTACCACCTTCGGTTCAAGTTCAGAGGTTCTCTGGTCGGCGGCATCGTGGGCTTCTACAAGAGCAGCTACAAGATCGACAACGAAACTAGGTAAGCGTCCCCACATTCTTCGCTCGACTGCGAGCGACAGGAAGCTGGCAGTTCAACGGCCAGCTCTCTGTTGCTCGCGCACTCGTAAACGACCGGTCTCGGGGAGCGCCGATCTGATTGCCTTCCCGCGTTTCGAGCAGTGAAAGTGGGATTGCCACTGGTGCCTTGGCGTTTTGTGCCGCAGCGTAACGGCCCGCAGCGAGACAATGTCACATGTTGGTACCGTGTATCATTCGTATATAATGCGTGTACCTGCGGACGCAGGAAGCCACCGCAGAGAAGTAAATAGTGAGAGACGTGACACGTCTCCGGCACGCCACAGGTTTGCGCGAAACGTTAGGTAGCTTTCGTTTTCTCTCGAACGTGATGAAATAAAGTTGGTGCTGGTCCTCTTTTATTTTTTTTTTTTTTGTTATCTCCCTGCAGAGTTTCGCATAACGGTAGTTGTATTAGCCGCCAGCATCTTGTGCGGGCTGTCCACGAACTCTCGGCGCGGGGAGACCTTACATGATCTCATTTTCGTGAGGCGCTCGTTATACCCCCTGTCCGAAAGCATTTCTTGGCAGTAAATCGTGTACAGGCGGTCGTTTAAGGAAAATGTAGGGTGCCTACTACATGCCATCTCGACAGCCAACAAAGTATGCGAGATAATCGCACAGCAATGGGAAACAAAAAAAGAAAAAAACAAAAACCAACCCCGGAACTGGGTTGTAGTGTCTAAAATAAGAGACCGGCGCAGAGGATCAGGATGTGTCGCTCGCAGTTTTCTGTGATATAAAGGCCACGGGTATGAAAGAGGAATTGCTTGCGTCCGCACGACATACCATCCGAAGGAACACACTGCCAACCGAAGGAACACACTGCAATAGTTTGTGTTAGGTTTAGACGCTCTGACTTCAACGTGACAAAGCGACTCAGGCTATGAAGGACGCCGTATAGTGGAGGGCTCCGGAAATTTCGACCACCTGGTGCTCTTTAACGCACACATGTATCGCACAATACACGGGCGCCTTGGTTTTCGCCATCATCGAAAAGCGGCCGCCACGGACGGGATTCGATCTCGCGTCCTTGGGTTCAGCAGTCGAACGCTGTAATCTGCCCAGCAAAACTGGTTCGGTCCTTTTTATGTGCGGCACTAGGAGGTGCATCATGTCGCCACCGGTCTACACGAAGCAGTACGTGTAGAGACCGTTCTGCCAAAGTTACAAATCGCTAGATTTTAATTCTGATACGGCCATATAGTCCTCCCATATTTCTTGCATGCTCGACAACTTAGCAGGATGCACTCCAGCGGATGATCGAAGACGTTGCTGCACAGAAACGTTTGCCGCCTCTTTTTGTATGGAATCGGCAATACATTATGAGGACGCCATATTCGAGTGTAGGTTCGGCTTATGGGACGTATTTTCAGCTTAGGCTTAGGAAATTTGACAATGTCGCTGCACACAGCCATACTTACTGTACCGAACTGAAGACGTCAGTGAATGAAAGCGCAGCTGCGGAATAGTCATTATATTGTTCCCACAGCAAAACGGCAGCAGGGGCAACGTTCCGTGAAAAATCACGGCGTGGTGTGCTTCCTGCCGAAAGGAAAGAAGTGGACCTGTGGAGGCGTCCCACGTAACTGCTTTTTACTTGTTAATTACAGTCGCACTGAACCTTGCTAATCATCACTGAATGGTCTGCTCAGCCGAGGGATAAATCATAAAACAGAGCCGCGCCCTGTGCAATCATTCCTATGCTCCGTTCCCTAAAACGCTGCTTTACAGAGTACATACCATACGAGAAGCGTAAGGGGAGAGAGCACACACCACAACACAGGCGCTAACTTTCGGCTGACGAAGAAAGCCAAAACCAACCATGTCAGACGGAACCTGAGCAAAAAGTAGCGCGTGCGCTGACCTAGGAGAAAAATAATAATAAATTGAAAAAAGTTGCGAAAAAGATGGTATATGGATCAGTACCGACTTGTCCAAATTTCTACCCTGGTGAAATAGAGTATACATACCCGGCTGCTTTGAGCTTTCAGAGCAATATCATGTGCATACATCTTTGTTGCGGTCGCTAAATTCTATAACGAGACGCGCTTGCTCACCTGTGCTGTCGCGGTCACAACAGGGGATGTGTGACGGCCTGGTGATGGAGAATGCTATGGAGAGTACCTGCGTAGCGTTACTTAGCGGTGCTTGGTGGCGCAATTCTACCACGCTATACCTCGTTCGTCGTGCTCACTTGCCCGAAGGAACTTTGAAGGAGTGATCTGTCTTCTAATTTCGCGACGACGTGCTTAATGGTTCAGCTTAAGAGGATTGTACAGTGAGTAGAAAGGAGAGCAAAGCCAGTTAACAAATTGCTTAGATTTCGTGGACGCGTACTAAACATAATAGCGCACACCACACGACGAGATTGCAACGCTGTGCGCATAGCTTTCGCTGGTTACATGTCACCCCTCGCTGTCTGAAGAACACAGAATGTCTCTGTGGGTTTGTAAGGTTCCACGGAGAAAGCGGTTGCTGCCAGGAACGAAGAAGCTAACTCGCATGTGCTGTTGTATAGTTCAAGAACTACAGGTAGAGCGCATGCGTTCTGTGACGACTCGCTACGGGAATCGTTTGCCTATGTATGGGGGGGGGGGGGGGCAAAAATGCTGCCGGGAGCCGGCGCGAATGTCGGGCAACCTTGACGTCAAATTCGCATATTGCCTCGCTCCCTTCGTTGAAGCCTCGTTTAGCGTGTACCTTTCTGTCGGCTATAGTGAGAAAAAAAAGCTCTCTATGAGAAAAAAAAAAAAGTCGGGGGACGCTCGAGTTTCGCCTTAGTGCAGACGCGATACTGCCTTTAACACCGCGTGTTCATTCTGCGAATACTTTTATATTTTTGTTAGGTTGGTTTTGGGGGGAATGGTAGGCACAATATCTGTCTCACTTCTGGGTGGACACCTACATCAGCTTTTCTGAGGTGCACATGTCGTCGGTTCGAATCCCTGTCGCGGACTAGCCTCCAACTTGACTAGGAGATAGACGTTAAATGAGAAGCGAAATGTTACGACACCACCCTCAGCGCTGCACAGAGAACGGTTGCGCACAATTTAGATGCGAAACCACGTGCGTATTTTTTCCGACACCGTTTTTCTCAATTCTGGGCTACGGCTTTCTTACCGACTGAGCTTGTATACGCTTCCGTAAAGTGAGCGCTTGCGCAGATACGCGCTAATGTTGCGGCAGTGGCTGCCACCAAGGTGCACGAACTGAAAAGTTAAGTCGCCTAAAATTCTTAAAATGTCTTCGTTACTTCGAGTGACAATATATTGGGGCAGGGCGAAAAGTCAGTGAAGAGAGAACGTGACTGATGACATTGAGAGTGTTTTCAATAATGGTGGCAAGCCTATAGCTGAAGCCCTCCAGCCTACGCCACTACCCGCATATTCCCTTTCCTCGTCCGTAACATATTACATTATATCAAAATTTTACCAAAAAATTCAAAGAGTAATCTGAATAAAGTGAACGCGTTTTATGGCTTCCACGCATATGCACTTGCCCCCCCCCCCCCCCCCCCCCCCCCCCCACCCTTTCACCCGGTTTCACATGCGTTGCACGTACATATACACTAGTCTTCGCCGAAACGAAATGCTTAGTTATGTTATTTTTGTGCAGATCAACTTTAGGAAATCTTGGCAATATTTTGGCTATGTACGCATCTTGGAACTTCTCGTAATATTTGAACCATTTTTTCTTTTTTTTTTTTTTTTTTTTTTTTTTTCAATCTTGACACCGTGCTTCTATTTCAAACACTTGCTAAGGCAGACAGGGGCCTACCGGAAAAGGGAGCCTCGCGTTATGTCCCTGTCGCTTAAAGGACATTAATGTGATGCTATCGACGAAAAGTGAAAAAGTAAGTTGAAGCAAAGCTCATTCCTGGAGACACGTGATTTGTTTGGACATATTCAAATTTGTTATAGAAAGCAAGGTGATAAACATACCCAGAATCTGGGCTGTTCCTCAAAGACAAATTTAGAAAAGTCCAACTGAAAGAGCACAGCATGTCTCGATGCGAAGCGCCTCCGTGATGTTTTTATTATCCGATGCTAAGGTCAGAACGTCTTCGTCCCGTCGCTACAATGTTTTCTTTCCGAGCCTCCTGGCGCTTTCGGTCATCGCGGGAGGGGCCTCCAAACGCTCGGGCTGCTCGCAGAGGGGCGAAGAGAGGGCATGCGATTGCCCATTCTGCAAAACAAGACTCCATAAATACGTGGTCCCCGCGGGCTCGGTGCCAGTGCACATCTGCGCTTGCTCGTAAACAGCTCACTATGTATGCCCGGATTTGTGTCCCGATATGTGTGCTCACAAACGCATCGTAATTTAGTGAAGAACTTGACTCATCTTCCCCCGACGCGTGTCACTTAGCGCACAGCGACGCAATGAGATGTCAAAGCGAAAGACCGAATCAGCACAAGGACAGGAGAAAAACAAGCAAGACAAAGCGTTGATGTGTCAGACCGACTGACCCACCAGTTTGCGTTGTTACGCATTGCGAGCGTGTCATTCAAAGCCTTTCCATCCAACAGCTCTGGTGCTCCAGACACGATCGCACACGTTCTCCTCGAAAAAGTGCAATTTCAACGACGTACACAGCGCTTTAGAGCGAGAAGTCCCATCTCCGTGGTGTCACGCTTAGACCCACCCTGCCCACGCGGCATTTAGCACGTTCCCGTAACTGCGCTGAGTCCACAGCCACTGCATGTGGAGCATGTATACCCGCTCAGATTTGACGCGGAACTGCGTTACTTGGGCCAGGCGAAAAAGCGGCAACTCTTGGTGAGTTGTAAATGAGATACGATATATTCATTCAACGTCGTGTTTTATTCGCCAGGTATGAGCATTTTCCCTCTCTTACTAATGTACGCACAGTGGCATGCTTTCGATCGCACTTTTTTACCTTGCATTCTCTCGCAGTCATTTCATCATCAGCACAGCTAACCTGTGATTTGTTTATTTCGCCATCGCAACGCTTTGCCAATGTTATTCAGCAGCGGCATCAATTACACGACACCCAAACGACGAGGTATGGGCATGTTCTGCAGTGTTCTCGCTCTCTATAATAAGCTGTTTGGGCGGAGCGTTCAAGGCTACCAAAGGGAAGTGAGCTGCTCGCGAATAAATTTTCTTCCAGCGATACTTGTATAGCAACCTTTCTTTTGAGCGAAGCTTTGCCGTGAGTGTAATATTGCAATCGAAAATAAAAAAAAAAAAAGTACTAAGCATTCACTTCGGTCGGCAGCATCCTCCATAGAGGAACCTCTGTCATCCGATAAGGTGTAGAGCTTGACATTTTTTCCTCTCATCCTGGTAGCAGCGCTTACAATATCATCGGCCATATGACAAACAGTTTTTGATCAAGGTATTTGCCTCCTGATACGCGGACGCTTCTTTCGCCGACGCAGAGTTGCTCGTTCTCCACCATCGTTAGGGGCCCGCAAGTGAGCGTATACTAGTTCTTCGTTCCCTTCTTGTGAGGCTATTGGCAGAGATCATCTCGTTCAGAGCCATGTCTATAACCACTCAAAGATCTACCTACAGCCACTGGAATATGTAGCCTTAAAGAGAAAAAAAATGTTGGAAGGAAGCGTTACAAGTTCAGCTGCATGCAGGGATAACAAGTAGCTAGCAATTGCAGATAGATTGGTTAACAGTGCAGACGTCATGGTTTTTGTCACCGATGGGTACGAGGAAATGTCTACACTTAATGTAGGCTTCCGGCCCTTTTGCTTCCCCCTCTCTCACCCGTGACGCTAGCCTGCCTTGTCTTTTCTATCTCCTCCGAATTGGCTTCCTGCATTCAGAACCGTTGCAAACGATGACCGCGATAAGCTCATGGCCATGGCTACGGGCTCGGGCGCCAGCCGCTGTGCGCGCCCGGATTTCGCCGTAGCCCTTGTAGACGTTTTGCGTCGGGAACCCAGAATGCGAGCAGCGGCAGAACAGGATCGGCTTCGCCAATACAAATCCGGCATGCAGGCCCGTCACAGGACGCACGGCCGGCTTTTCCGGAAGGTTCTCGGTGGGCGCGCACGAGGCTTGTCGGCGGCCGCATCTTTCCGCGTGCTGCCGCCGACGGCAGGCCTCCGCGCGTCAGGGACGTTGACTCGGCCAGCCGCCCCTCCTCGCCCCAGCGCCGCAAAACAGGTCCCCGGCCGCCATCGTCGCCGGGGGCACGCGTTTGGTACACCCAACTACCCGAACCAATCTAGGCGGACCAGAACAACCCTTCCCCCTTTGTCTTTCCCAGCCTGACAGCGCGGTCAGAGGAAGGCACGATTCAAGTGGTCGTGGAGAAATCGACAGAGGGAAAAGCAGTGCGTTACCGAGGAGCAACAACAAGCGATAACAACACTGCAGTGCTGTGGACCGAAACTGGCCTTATAACCAAACGAAATTTTTACCACGTAGTTCTAACTGAATGCATTGGGTCAATAACTGAGAAGTGTGTGCAAGGAGTAGTAGTAAGCCCTGTGGAGTTGCATGCTCCACATGATAGCGGGGATGAATACTTCCTCCTGGCTAAATCAGCATTAAAATTTTGACGTGAAAAGGACAGCATATCATTGAACATGCTATCGAGTTGCTTCTCCTCCAGTGGTATGACACAGCTTCACTCTCGATTTACGTATGATAATGGTGTGAAAGTGATGTGGAGCTCAAGGAAACCAGGAAAACCGAAACTAAGCTTCGGTCGCTGTAGAAGCCCATGATTGTATGTTTCAGCGTATACACTCAAAGCGGAAATCAATTCATGCTGCACTTCCGTCAGCCTTCGCCCTTTTGAGCGACCAAAAGCTTTCCTCGCGGGTGCTATTCATAACCTCTTGAAAGCGCTATAGATGAAGCGGTATAAGCGGAACTGCCTGCTCTTTCTTTTTATTATTCCCTGTTATTTCCTTCCTCGCCCTCCTCCTCTCCCTCGTATTTCGTTGTAGAGAATGGGCTGTGAGGAAATGTGGAGGCGCTGCAACCGCTACTCCCACCGCCGGCTTTGTTGCAGTGCAGGGCAGACAGGCAGCTCGAGGCCGTCACATCATTCTGCGCGTGGTTACGACACCAATGCTCATTGAAAATCGCTAGAAACTCGTATAAGCGCGGCATGTTTTTGGCCCCTTGCCCGTTCACCCGCGCGCACGCATGGGACCCCCGTGGAGAATTCACGCACTCACTACGCGCCACACGCCATCGAACGCAAGTCGCCGCTGCTGCGGCCAAAATGGCAGCCGCCACGTGGCGGCGAAAAAGGAAATAAATAAAATAAGCGGGAATAAGCGGGACGGGTGTAGTGGAAGCACGGCAAAGGCGACCCGTTGATATAAAAGGGCCGAAGCCAAACGAAAGCGACTCGCTGAACAAAGACGCCGCGACGCACACAAAAGCAAGGCTAGCGCTCAGCGCGAAGAAAAGAATGGGGTCATTCACACGAAAAAGCGAAACCGCCAGCGCCGCCCGCTTCTCTCGACAAGTGGGTGCGTTGCGTATCGGCCAGTGCGCGCAGCGTCACGCGCACGTTGTCGCTATTCGCACAGTCTGTCATGGGAGAAACGTAAGGTTAGCATGGATATGCCTGCCGGCCCGAATGAGATGTGCAGGCTTCTATCGCCCGGAGTGCTTGCAATGGCACTCCGTCACCGCGATGGCGTACTGTCTTAGCCAATAGTAACCACAGACAGCATGGTTTACTTGTCACTTCTACAGTGGGTCCGTTAAAGTCTTCATAAAGATCAAAGATCTTGAGGGATAGGGGCAAGCTTTCCTCCTCTAGATTCAGAGCTCTGGGCGCGGGATAAGACTTCAAACCATGCAACCTGGTTATTTTTGGAAAAGACTATCCGCAGCGCACGCATATATAGATTTCATTAATTAATCCCGTGCAATTCTCAAGGGATGGAAAATGCTCCGATTCGAGTGAACGGTATACAGTGCTACTGTTGCGCATTTACCACGTGTTCCGCAATGGCATGCTGCCTTTTAGCTGGGAGAAATGTCCCAAGGCGTTCGTTTTAGCCCAAACAGCGCCTGCTGGAAACTGTTCCGGTTGTCCGGTCTTCGTGCTTATAAAAAAGAAGCCTTCCCTCTCTCTCTCCCTCTCTCTCTCTCTCTCTCTCTCTCTCTCTCTCTCTCTCTCTCTCTCTCTCTCTCTGTGAGCGCTTGTTTTTAATAACTGGTAACTTATTCAGACTATTTATATTCGTTGTTCACAGTTAGCCCGTCTAAACAACGAATTCGACAGACGTCAGAACACGCATGTTATTTTTTAAACACCACCGTAGGTGATGCCGAATAAGTAGTTGTTGCTGTGAATACTACGGTGGCAACATCGAAATGTTTCCTTGGGGATCGTTACCATGTAGGGGATTGAAGATATGCTGCAGCGATAGGGATAAATGTGTATTAAGGTTTCTGTAAAAAACAAAAAAGTGTGTGTGTGTGTGGGGGGGGGGGGGGGGTTGCTTGTCGCAACAGCCTCTTTGAATTTGAATTTCTCATAGCCAAGGACACTGCAGTAGAGGATATAGTAATACCAGAACAACAGAATGTATTATAAGCAGACATGATATGGTAGTGCTATATGCAATGTAATTCAATATTAACTGACTTTATCGTGACATCAATACGGTCATAATGACATCATGCTGGCGTCATTTGTTCGCCGTGAAGAATGTTCGGTGTTGTATGTACAGCGTAAGATCGATGAAAAACCATGAAAACAAAATTCATACAAACTCACTGACCGCCACATTATTGAAGCGTGCTCTTGGAAGCGGTGTCACGACTAATTTAAAGCAGAATTCACCCGAGGATTTGCTACCGATTTTATGTTCATTTCCTTCGCTGTTCGTTTGTGAAGTTCTTATTGGCTACGCGGGCACTGCTGAAGTGGACTCCTGTCCCTTGGTGCAAACTATATAAAATACAACGATCTCCGTACCGAGGCACCCTTTCAACGGTGATGCAACAAAACCAGTTACGGCGTAGAAAAGCCGTGCCTGGCTAATCACCGTGCAAATGGGTTACAAAGAAAAAATGGAATACCGGTCGCTGACTTGGCCATCACAGTGGTTGCTTGCAAGCTGTTAGCAGGTCGCCGAGGTTGTTTTTTGTATGGACAACGCCCTAGCCCGCAGTCCTTCTCGCAGCTAGGTGAGCTGTCACATGGAGCGAAGAAAACCTGCGGTGAACCGGTGTTACGGTATCGGCTGTCATCCGAAGGAAGATGATACATCGTTGCTGTAACTTTGACAGATACGGAGAACGCCGGGCACTGGGCGCGATCAGTTATTCCGGCACAACTGTTCATAAATGAAATGTGTATGGTTTTTCAGAGTAGCTTACCCTTTAGTTTCTCTGTGTGTGTGTGTGTGTGTGTGTGTGTGTGTGTGTGTGTGTGTGTGTGTGTGTGTGTGTGTGTGTGTGTGTGTGTGTGTGTGTGTGTGTGTGTGTGTGTGTGTGTGTGTGCGTGTGCGTGTGCGTGTGCGTGTATGTGTGCGTGTGTGTGCGCGCGTGTATGTGTGCGTGTGTGTGTGTGTGCGCGTGCGTGCGTGTGTGTGTGTGTGTGTGTGTGTGTGTGTGTGTGTGTGTGTGTGTGTGTGTGTCATCCAGAAAAAGGATTGTGGTAACTCAGTGTACCACGGCAAAATCCAGCTGCCACATATAAATCGCTTTCGAAGAAAGCGACGCGAATTTCGCTAAAAACAAACTGGAGCTGGAGGCGCGCGAGTCTTTTCTAGCCTATCAAACACCGTTTTTCAAACCCTCTTGCGGACTGGATGAGGGATGATTCGCAGCGTATTTCGGTGCTCCATACTTATTTGGACTACCTGGGTAACGTTCATCTAACTGACAACAAATGAGCATTTTTGCGTTTCGCCTCCATCTAAATGTTGATGGCCTTGCCCGGATCGAACCCACTACCTCGTACTGAATACCGGTGCTTCATGTCCACTAGCCACTGCGGCGGTTATTACCTCATCGGAAGTGGTATCACAGCTTTCGCCACTTCTATAGTGCTATTGGTCTATAGGGCTATATAGGGCTTAACGCACTATAGACCGATGACCCCTGACTGTCAGCGCGACGTGTTAGTCTCTCCGCATGATTCACTATTTAGACCATTTAGTATTAAGTGCTTAGTCTGTCTTCTCCTTAGTAAGCAGAAAATGTGCAAAACGCTGTGCACTACAGGTCAAAATATGACATTGAGTCAAAGCACAACGAATATAAATAAGCCATTTAGCTCAAATTTCCACTGTCACTATGAGCTGCTATTAATTTTAGCTGCTGCAGATTCAGCAGTAACCTGCCAGGAAAGGCGCCAGAGCCGTCCGCTGCTTACGACCACCTGAGTGACTTCATGTCTGCATTAGTCATGCACCGGATGATGACAGAAACAGTTTGAGAGAAGGGCGCAGTCGCTTTCGCGGCGAAATCAAGGCTACTCAATTCAGCTGTCTATCATAAGGGTGTTACTCATTACGCGCGCTTACTTTCATATCGCTATTGTATTTATCGCTATTTGCTGCATTAATCAAACCACACAGTATACATACGCGTATAATATTCATACTTTTGGCGAAGCCTGAAGCGTGATGCTCATATAAACTCATAATATATTCGCAATACTCATAATACTTATATATAGCATTGCAGACTTCGAATCAGGACGTCCGCATTATCACCCATATTACACTGAGTTCAGATACGATCGCTTACTTCACTAGCTAATCCTTGCAATGCTGGTGCAGTGGTTAGGGCGCTCAACTACTGGGCCCAAGGATGCGGGATCGAATCCCGGCCGCGGAGGCCGTTTTTCGATGGAGACGAAAAACAAGGCGCCCGTGTGCTGTGCGATGTCAGTGCACGTTAAAGAACCCCAGGTGGTCGAAGTTTCCGGAGTCCTCCACTACGGCGTCTCTCATAGCCTGAGTCACTTTGGGACGTTAAACCTCAAATACAAAACCAAACCTTACTTCGTGACGCTAAGATTCTCTCCTTGCCAGAAAGAGTGGAGAAATTGTGAAATGGCGTCAGTAGCACTGCCTCATTAATTCATTCCCATCTCATAAATTTTAATCTTACCGGGTTTGCAGCCATTAACAACCTTTTATTATTCCAAGTGCGCACAAATGATGGAAATTTATTCGTGTTCCTTTCTTTGGCAGACCACATTACAGTCCAAAGTAAAAACATGATATCCATGCACATGTTAAAAATCGACCTGGGGACTTTCGTCCTGTTCAGACATTAGGTTGTAAGATTTCACCACCACCGTCTGGTGTTATTCAAATGCCTAATTTCTTCCATTGTTGGTGTAAAATGAACGCACATGAATTGCGTATGTATCTATTAAGATGTTAATTATTCTATTATTATATTATGCTTTTTTCTGATTGCGACTTTATGATTCCGTGATTCTGTTTTCGTTTTATATGTATTTCATTATGATAGGCAAATGTTATCTGGCTTTATGTGTTTTCTGGTGAAATGTTTGGTTTGGTTTGTGGGGTTTAACGTCCCAAAGCAACTCAGGCTATAAGAGACGCCGTAGTGGAGGATTCCGAGAAATTTAGACTACCTGAGGTTCTTTAACGTGCACACGGGCGCCTTGCTTTTCGCCTCACTCGAAAAGCTGCCGCCGAGGCCGGGATTCGATCCCGCGTCCTTTGGGAATAGTAGTCGAGCGCCGTAATCACTGCGCCACCCCGGCGGGGCTCTGGTGAAATGTTTCGCCTATGTAATTTTTTCTTTATGCTTTGCTTTTATGCTTTTTTTATGCTGAGAACAAATATATAACCATTGTTATCACTGCAGCAACTCGATCGTAATACAGTTTACGGACTCGGGAACATCCTTCTGCATACCATTTCCCATATCTGCATTTGTTACCTCAGTAATCAATAAACTAAATCTATAATATTAGAAAACTTGACGTAAGTCGTCGAATCGTGCATGCCTGACTCAAACCAGAGCACTCATCTTCTTGACGCTTCTTTTATTATTTTCAGTATTGACTGAAGATAATAAAAGCAGCGTCAAGTACCTTCTTTTGAAAGCAAAGTTTACTAACTCGAGAACCATAGCACACATACTGTATAGCTTCTTAACAAACTAAATCGAGCAACATCATTGCCATCTAATTTTTACTACCGGTTACTTAACGCGCTCCCTGCGTTGTGGGTCACCGGTTCGTCACGGTGTGTATTCATGCTGTGTGGCAAGGAACAACGAGTCCCGAAACGAATTTGGGACAGCTGAGATTTGTCAGAGGCTGTGCAACTCACACATGCCAGGTCTCTATTGCCATTTCTAGGCGGTTACAAAAAATCGTCTTCGCCATGGCTACCTGTGCGTCGCCCCACGCACCGCCGCTACTTACATAAAAAAAGTATATACCCAACGGTGGGTCACGGCGCGGAGAAATTAGGGCTCCGAAAATCACTGCCTCAGTGAACGTGTTGGGACAAGGATGAGGAAATGAGGGGCTGCCGGGACGCGCACATATGAAAAAGCCAACGGTCACTGAAACCGAGGGAAGTATAAGACTTCTTTTTTTATTTATTTTTGCTTTTGATGAATTGAAATTTAGTAGGGTAACTATTTTTCACCTGAAAGATAATTGATTAGAAAATAGAACAAAAACAACAAAAATCATGCGCGTGTTTCTGATGGGATTAGGATCCACGACCTTTTTATGTGTCCTTGCTTTCCGCAGACGTTTGTCGAGTGCAACCGCACTCTCCCGACAGTGCAACCAACGTTTTCTTTCCATTCCGGAGAAACATGAATTTGTTTTGCAACATCCCCTCTGTTCTGTTCTTTGTTTCTAATTTTTTATACCCTTTGTAATGACTTTTTCTCTGAGGGTAAAATAAAGGCTTTACTAGGATGTGCCAGTACGTCAGCAGTATATATATATTACGCTTTGTACTGTTTATTTACTTATTTATTTCTAACATACTTCTAGCCTCTTACGAGGAGTTGCATGATTGGGCCGCGTCATGAAGGTTACAAACGCGGCACGAATTGTACAAGCACGAAAGGAAACGTGCACAACAACGGAAATAACATTGTAAATAAGTAATCATTATATCATATCGTATATCTGAAACGTCATCGTTTTTTTTTCTTGTTTATTTGTTTCATTGAACAGAATAAGTTGAAGCGTGTCGTATTAAAAGATGCGCAACTTTTTTGAAATAAATTCTTGTCCACAAAGAGTTCTATATTGCTACAAGCTCATTGCTTGCCACAAGAGCGACACAAAGGTGCGATGACGACAAGCAAAATTTGGTTGGACTAATGAAAAAAAAAAAAAAAACGTTTGCGCCGCCCGTGCTTAAACCATTTCATAAAACATTGTGCCTCGGGCAAACAAATTTCGATAGAGAAAAAAAATGAGAGAGTGGTGGGTGGACGGTCTTTATATAAAATCATGAGGGAAGGTAAGCAAAGGGAGGTCTCGAGCCAGGGGCATGTTTCTCTTTTCATGTTTTTTTTTTTCTTTTGCGGTGAATGCAATTTAAAGTAAAGGTTATAAAGCGGTAACACATTTCTTCGCGAAATCTGCCATTGCTAGTCTTTCCTGTACTGATTTTTCTCGTTGAATCACGGTAGAATGTATAATAACGGAATTAAATCATTCTAATCTTCACTGCTTATACCGATTTTTCTCGCTGTGAGGTTGACAGCCAGCGTAAGCAGTGCCTTCCGGCTCGGCCACGCAAGTGGGCACAGAAAACACGGTACTGCGCGAAACGCAAGGCGGAAGTTTCCGGTGCGCGTAGGCGGAAGTCTGGAGGTCGGAAGCAAACCCAATGGCGACGGAGTGGGCGATAAGCGCGGGCGCCCAAGAACAAGAAGCGAAGGGAAAGCCGCCCCAGAGACAGGCGTTCGAGGCTTTAGTGGATTTAGTACGCGTGCAGCAGCGGCGGCGCGTCAGCCGCAGTGGCCGGAGGGAAGCCCTACCCGGGGCTTTTTTTTTTTTCTTCCTCTACAGCGGTGCTAGAACAAAGGTCCCTCACGACGAGGATATTCGGAGCGCGAAAACAACTCGTGGGAGAGAGCTCTTGCCGCCTTTGGATCATTTTATTGTCATGGCCGTCTCGTCATCGCACGTCTTGGCGCTATCGTGCATCGCGTTCCCATGAGCCTCCACGCCCCCGGTGTTTGTTGCAGCGCGACGCTTTGCTTTACGCGAGGGCGAGATTAAGCTCACGAAAACGTTGGCTCAATGGCGTGTCCTCGATACCCTCGCATGCCACGAGCGAGTAGCTGAGGGATCCCGTCGGAATAACCACGTACCGTTGAAATCTGACGCGTGGCCACAGCACGATGGCGTCACGGTGCATCCATCCCCGGGAGAGAAACGAAGAGGGGAGGAGCTACGCTTGTGTAATTCCTCCCGCGCACGATTTCCAATCACGCGGGACTTCTCGCGCGCACGGAGAATGGGGACAGGGGCAGCGGAGCGTTCATTTCTGGTCGGGCCGAGTAATGGGCATGGACGTGGCCCGTGTCAAGATTTGCGAGGAGGGTGTGCATAAGTGGTGCCAACTAAGAAAAAATACCGAGTGCTAAAGAAGAAAGAAATCCATCTGCGCGTGGAACAGAAGGGAAGTGCTGCTCCGTGAGGTGCGCGCCTTCGCGAGACCTTAAAACCGCGATGCACTTCTGAAGCGCTCATGCGGCGTCCGACTAGGGGCACCTGTGCATAAGTGTGCGTGTAAGCGATCTAGGCATAGGTACAGCGTTTATCGAAATTGCGAAAGTGCCCAGAAAGGCTGTTTCGCCACCCTTCCGCGCGCTGAGTCCGACTAAGGTGTCGGTGATCACGCGATGGGCACCAGGAAACTGCCAGGATCTTTTCATCGACATCCATGAGCTGTAGCTCTGAGGTCATGCTACTGCATGCCTAACTACCACCTGTCCAGGGTATTCATTGTTGCATGGAAAATATGATGGCAACGGCTTACACTTTGCCCGGGAAGCATCCCGCGTGTCCCTTTAAACAACTAATTGCCGTTTTTGTGCTTGTTATGGTTATCTCTCGGGTGTTGTAAACTGAACTGCAGCAGTACGACTACGAGCAGTGGTTTGCTCTCGCTTCCACTGAAAGCTACACTGTGACTAGGCGGCGACAGTACATAATCCCCCCCAGACAAATGCGGTCGGTTTCTTACGGCTTGCATGGGATTCGCCCAGTGGGAAAACGGGGTCGATTATGCACTATTATTGATCTCCCAAAACAACACCGGCGTAGCTTCGCTGCACTCATTGTGAGCTATTGAGGGAGCGATTGTTTTTAGCAAACTGCGGTGTCCACCACCGCCAGCTGCGAATATAGGCATATCTGTCGCAGTTTTTACTCCACTAAAAGTAACGAGCGGTGCCTGTGACTTCTCAGTGCCTCTGCACCTCATTGGTATGCCGTCCGCAGACCAACCAACGCTAATTACCCGCGCAAAAGGCGCAATCGACTCCGATCAGGTGTCATGCGTGCCGGAGCGCAGGTATGCAACCTGCAGTGATCCCGCTCGCTTTTTCAGTTTGTGCGTTGTTTCGCAGCGGTTCCAAGGGCGCCTCTCGGGTATACGCGCGCATCTCGGGTTTACGAAAGCAATACGTCGCGCGTGCTCAGTGTAAGCGCGCGCTTATTCGCCCGCTTCGTGACGTGCCTCTTGAAGGCTGTTTCTGCAAAAAACACTTTGGGGAGGCCGTTCCCAATCATGGCATCATGCTCGATTTCTGTCGGCGTGCTTGCATGTGTCCATGTCGCGCCGTAGTGAGCCGATGGGCTCGATGTCTGTTTAAACGTTCTGAGATGCTAGAGAAATTGCGACAAAAAACTAACCCAGTTCGGCAAGCGATAGCTCGGTTTATAGCATGGCTAATGGTGGGAGAAATCTGTGCTGCAGGATCGACACGATTACGCGAACCATATATGTTATTCAAAATAGATCACGCAAGAGCCGGATCCCCGTTCATCAATGCCGTGGCGTATTTTCTATCCATCTCTTCTTTGTTAACGCCAACTTCGGCTGGATGCATTAACAAACGCTTCAGCAATGCCAGCAAATCCGGCCGGTACATTTCAGGCGCCGACAGTGTAAGGAAAACAGACAGTTTTCCTATAATTGCCTCATCACGGCAAATAGCTCTGCTTCACGTCGATGGCTATACTGCTTCATGTTTGGCGCGCCTTCCATGAAACCCAGATCTTTATGCAACACTCGCTCTACTATGCTTGGGTTATCGAGATCAGCGCGCATCAAATGCCGAGGGTCGTCGTTGTGCTTACCAAGGTTAAACGAAGATCAAACCGAGGCACGAAGCCGTGTTCGACTTATGCGCGAAGTACAGCTACCGCTATAAAATGTCATAAAGCCGTAACTGTTCCAGTCGGGCTGAAGTCCGCGGATTTTTCTGGGGACTCGCTGCACTGTGATTCTACATTGAATGTCTAAGAGATTCGCTGAATGCTGCGCAGTGGCTCCTATTATTTTGCTTGTGTTGCTGTCCTCGAAGATACGTGGTTTAGTGGGCCTGCTTCCGGGCTGTGCAGCATTGCTCGTTCTTCAGTGCATGCAGCATCACATAATACGCAGTGAGCGCGAAGAATACACCGAGAAGTAATAAATTCAATGAAAGAGGGTATACGCGGCGTTCCAGCTGACCAAAGTTTAAGATATTGCCGGGAATTAATTAATCTGAAGCAATATGTTTGTCCTTTCACCTAAAAAAAAAAAATCAGGCCCGCTTTTACATCAATATTTGTTTGTTGAATAAAACTAGCTGGCGCCTAAATCACACAAATAACAGAAAATGGTTAAAGTAGAATGTTGTACAGTGGCAAATAAAACAACAAATGACGAAAGATAAAAAAAAATATCTATTCTGCAAGCTTCTTTCACGCCTTGAAGGAATTGCGCGAAACCATGGCGTATATAGCATGCACGCTGCGTCCGCTCTCGCATGTATGCTATGCGTGCTGCGGTGGCGGTTGTGGTTGCAACTGCGCGAAGTCGTGTGAACGTGGTAGGAGACCTGGTCGAAAGCACTGTTTTTGCAAGAAATTCCAAACTTGCGTTCCTGCCGCGAATATTTTTACATTCTGCATTTC
This sequence comes from Amblyomma maculatum, assembly GCF_055883805.1. NCBI lineage: Eukaryota > Metazoa > Arthropoda > Arachnida > Ixodida > Ixodidae > Amblyomma > Amblyomma maculatum. Next base: position 159,241,274 of record NC_139344.1, on the reverse strand, counting down.
GCTTGCCTTGTTCAGTGGGCGGAAAACCGGCGAGATAAATTCGCCGCAACAGGTTGTTTGTTTGTTTGTTTGTTATTCTTTCACTGAAGATACCTACAGCGTCCCGAAAGGTAATATTGTTGGGGGTTGTGCGGAAACAATTCATCAACACAACAAAACAGAATGCAATGAGCGAAAAAAAGGTATTACCAACACTGCTGGCACATGTCGATCAACCGAAGGACATTACTGTCTTTTAACAAGAGAAACGCTGTACCAATTGCATCCGAAACTTAATTTCCTTGTTCGAGCATGCGAAAGACCGTTCTTTTAAATGCGTAGGATTTTAAAAATTATTTAAAAATCAAACATCGCTCTTATTACTCCGAAAGTGATTGATATTCAAATGCACTAAAGCTGTTTCCACGGTCAAAAAAGAAGCGCCACAGCATGGTTGTGGCCCCCTCCCATGGTGATAAATCTATTGTCGCGGCGCGGCAGGTGAAATCGCGCTGTGCTGCAGACAGAGAGAAAAAAAGAAAAGACAAACCAAGTATATGCACTATATATGAACACTGAGTATTTCCCTAAGCATTGTGAGTGCCGAAGCATCGCTGTGTTCGTCCAATGTCCGAGCCTGTATACCGCCAATACATCGCACTCGTATTTGCCTCTATTCCGAACACGTCCTCAATTGGCCCAGACGAGCTTCGTTCTCTTAGTTCCACGCGGAGGTAGCATCTACACTAGCTGCTCATTTCATCACCTACGCTTTTTATTATTATTATTATTATTATTATTATTATTATTATTATTATTATTATTATTATTATTATTATTATTATTATTATTATTATTATTATTATTATTATTATTATTATTATTATTATTATTCATCGCATCCGACTACCGAGAATACTCCTATAGTCGCTGGCTTCAGTTGAACTGAAAGCGCTTTAACGAGGCTCTTCAACGAAACATAGCCTGTCTCAGTACAAACGCGGCTATTACTTTCTGCGGTCGAACTCGAGGTGCCGGTGATCGGTTCATAATTTCTCAGGAGACAAAGGGAAACAAGTTCTCAACGGCGACAGTGAATGCAGACATGTTTTCGATTCGCAATGACTAACCGCGCGCAGCCTTCGGATTGGAGTGGGCTTCGGCGGCGCTGGCGTGGGTGCTGCTGCTATATGTAAGGGCGACAACTGCCACTCCCTTTCGTAACCCCGTGACAAGTGCTTCTTTAGATGAGCTCCGCTTCACGTCTCGTAATAGCGACTTGCGGTGAAAGCGGCACCTGTGGGCAGCAACGAAGTCTACTGCTTTATTTTGTTTGCCCGCCCAATCAGCGGGCATCGATAGACGAAATTGGCAAACAGCCAAAGCGGTGTGGTTCCTGTAAAAGAATCAGTAAATCGACACCGCCGAAGTGCCTGCCCTATAGTGCATGCATCTCTGGGAAACATTCTAAAGTACCTTCCACGAATGCATCGATGCATGCGCACCACTAGCGCGCGGAGTGAGAATTTTCAGCTGACTCCAACCGTGCATGTATCTACCGAATGTCACAAAGATGACATGGTGGCAGCGAACGCGGCGAAATGTTTTACGTGACAAAGTAGACACGTCGTATATCCAGTAAACTTTAATCGACTCGCATAACCCCGATCGTCTTACATTATTTTTCGAACTTTAGGCTCAAATTCGTCCCTCGTGTGCTTATTTTTTAAACGAAAATGCCAACGTAAAAAAGCAGCAAAACCGATGCAGTGGTGCATCGTGTTGCAATTTAGAACCGCTGCGATGATAAGGATGAACATTCAGTGACCATGTATCATTATGCCATTAGAACAGAGCCCAAATTCCAAAGTTATATATTAAGTTCCAATTTTTTTTTTCGGGTGATAGCTGATGCGTGTGCCACTGAAGGAAACTGCAATTCTAAAGAAATTTACAATTTGTTGATTTCATGGCATAGATATCCCGCGAAGATGTTGTTTTAGTGCTATTTTTGTTGAACCCATGAATAGCGCGGACAATGTCGTCGTAAGCGTGTATACACTGCAAAGGCTGCAGATGTCGCAATTTCCGTAATGTATGCTGTGACGGTAAGCCTCCCTGAACAAGGACCTGCAAATCAGTATGCGCTGCGACAGCCGCACATAACTCGACCGTTACAAATGTGGAATGAGCGTATCGTTTCACGTGGGTCCGGGACCTGTTACGTACGTCGTGCGTTGCGCTCCAATTAATGCGCGCGCACCATCTCTGAGCGACGCGGCGAACGCGTGCCCTCCTGCTCCGCTGAGCTTAAGCTGATGGAAGCTTGATTACGTCATTGGAAAGGGCGTTCCCGCGCCTCCCCCTCGCCTCTCGCTGCTGCTTAGTGCCGCAACCGCATCACCGCCGCCCCGCCGAAGTGTGCCCGGCGGCGGGCTCCGAGGGCCGGCTGATGGCCGCAAGGTCGGCCGCAAGGCCGCCCTGGCGGCCACCACCTCCAGGCGTCGGGCAAGACAGCACGGACAGCCTTGGCTCGCGCGCGCGCGCGCGTCTGTGTGTGTGTGTGTGTGCGTGTGCGTGTGTGTGTGTGTGTGTGTGTGTGTGTGTGTGTGTGTGTGTGTGTGTGTGTGTGTGTGTGTGTGTGTGTGTGTGTGTGTGTGTGTGTGTGTGTGTGTGTGTGTGTGTGACACACGCACAAGCGATGAGCCTTCCCTCCTGCTCCTCCATCTCCTGCAGTGTCTGTTTTCTTTTGTTTTTTGTTTTTTAATTCGTTCTTGCGTGCACTCGTTTGGGTTGCGGCGCATCTACACCGAGTACAGTGAGCGATCATCTTGGCAACTTGGCTGACAACTCGGAGTATATGCAGGCGGTAGTGCATGCTAGTGAAATGTGTAACAAGCACTGCAGGGGCAGGTTGCGATCTGGGTCATTTTTCCAAACAAACCACTCATGCGAAAAAGGCCCGTTTGTTTCCGTCTGAACTGGGCATTTTCATGAAAGGAGAAGGCATTTGAACCACCAAGATTTGTGCAATGCATGCAGCATGACGCGAATGTCGTAATTTTACGCTGCCGTTATATCGGGAAATTCAAAATAACTCGTTCAAAATCGTCTTTTAAGCAGATGCAAAAAGACTATATGATAGCAGTGGCGCGGTCGCGAATGAAACTTGTACTCGTTTCGTTGATTTTTAATCTCAGCAAAAATGAGCGACTTCTTTTTCCAAAGCGCAGGACTGCATGCAGTGGTACGAAATGAAACCTACGCATGCTTACTATTTCGGGAGTCATATATCTGCGGCCTACTCTACTGCAAAGTCGCAGAGCTCGTTGCGCGTTTTGTCCACCTACAAACCTTAATTATTTACGGGGGCTACGGACTCATTGTGCCCATAGTTCATTACAATTTCCGCTGACGATTTTTAATTCTCTTTGCTGTTTCACACAATCACGATTTAAACTCTGTACTAAGGTGTGCGCTGGTTTTGCTTTCTTGCATGGAGGAAGGAAACAACTTAGGAGAGGCCCTTGCTATTCCCAATGCATTGGAGAAAGTGTGGCAGAAGTGACGTCAAAAATTAGGGTTAGCCAAGTCGCGCCATTAGCAGCGGCGACGCTGTTGCTATGAAAACTCGGGCCACTAGCAACAGCGTTGCTAAGGGCCCTAGGTACGTGAGCGTCGTGGAGAAAGAGTTCGGAGGGTAGAGGAGGAGGAGAGACGTTGCAGCGTCCGGTCGCGGCGCGGACGCGCCGACTTAAAAAAAAAATGACGTCAGGGCCTCTCCTAAGTTCTTTCCTTCCTCCATGCTTTTTTGCTTGTTTTTCAGTGCTGCGTAGTTCTTGTCAGCAGGTTGAAATAAATCATTGAAGAATGAAAGCTTTGAGATGATGATAACTTACTGACTGGCCAATTATTGACTAATGATTAATTATTTTTTATTCATTAATATAAACTTTACATAGTTTTTAACCTATTACTCGACCGTGTAAACTACCTTTTTCTGAATTTAAAAGCCAGTTGGTGCGAATCTAACATATGAGAATCTAAAATATCACGGTATTTCGCTAGTGCAATATCGGTTATACCTTTTCTGCGTCGGTGCAGCTAATTTCAAAGAATAGCAGAAAAGCAGCACATCAACGACTTCACTAAGGAAGGAAAGCAGCTTCACCCCTTATTTCTTCATCCCATTTCAATACGCACGAATTGGTCCAAGTCAGAGCCCCTGTTGACGCTAACTTAGTCTTCATATATTTGTGTCAAAATCGGAGCTGACAGCTTACCACGCTTTACTGAACGCTAGTGCTGCGACATTAAGACTTACATTTCATCTTATACCCTTGTCACACGGGCATGCTTAACCGCGGTTACGATAACCGTAGTTATCGGTAACCGCGGTTACGGTTGTTCACACGGCGGAACCGAACGTGGTTAGCCCGCTAACTACGGTTGGCGCGAACCGAGCTTGGCAACCTCGGTTTCATCGCTCAAACCGTGAACCAGAGTAAAGATGGCGGCGTCTCTGAGTGGTACGTGCGTTGTGCCTCCTGCATCTCTGGCATCTCCGGCTGCAGCTACGAGACTTCTGTGGTCGCATGAAGCAACGATGATTTTAATACGGCTGTGGGAGGAGAGGCTCCACGCTTTGCGGGCCTGTACGAGAAACGCACGCATTTATGCGGCGATTGCTGCCGACCTCAACGCTGGCCTGCAAGGGCCCTATAGCGCATTCACGTGTAGCTGCACAACGTGCATATACCTTGTGGATAAAAACATTACCGTGTAGTGTTATTAAGTCGTTTATTGTAAGAAATTATGGCAATTTGGTTGTTTATTTGGAAACCACGTGATCGCTGTCAAACCGCCGAACGGTGGGCCTAATCCCCGTGTGGCAGCGGCGAGATGACGGTTTCCTGTAACCACGCTTCTTTCGGCTAACCGTAGTTAAGCATAACCGCGGTTAGCGTGTCCGTCTGACCAGGGTATTAGTGATGTTCCATGCTGTAACCGAACATTTTTGGACCCGAGCTTTCTTACCTTTAGTTCTTTTTCCTTGCAGCAGTTTGAAAAATCTATTAGCGTGGAAAAAGCGGGGCAAATCCCGTTCCTAACGCTCTCTGAAATTGCTTTAAAATTGCCTTTCGCAAAATTTTGCCGCTCAAATTCCCGCAAAGGGAAAGTTTCCTGAATGAAACACCACTGTTCGCAACTGGCGCGCTAATGGAGTTGACGATGAGCACACAATTATTATTGTCGTGTAAGGAGCTTGTTAGGCGTTCGTTAGGCATTACGTCTTGAACGCGAGTTGTAATTCTAGCTTCGTTCTCCAAATGCCTGGAAGCTTTTCAAAAGCTGCGCATCGGAGACCGTTCCTTCCACTAGCGTTACATTCCTTGCATTATATTATTTTCCTCCCGCAGTGGCGAAGATCGGGTTTCTGTGGAGACAGGTGCAATGCCAATATTTAACTCGATCGAGCCAACTGCAGGACATGCGAATGAAACAAGTAGCTGATCCTGATGTCTCGCGTTTGGATAACACTGTCACAAGGAGGCGTGCGCGTTTCCTTTTCCTCTCCTTGTGTTTCCTAAACCTCACAAAACGTAACTGTGAACCAAAAATAATGGAAGGGGGAAATTCCATGAAAAAGTATGCTTTTGTAACCGCCTACTTTGTACGAACCATCGCAGCCAGCAGGGTTTCATAATGCTTCACTGTTTATCAGTCTGCGTTAATCAACCAGCTGAAGGACGCCATCAAACGAAAATGCTTGACTGGCGTCCGAGCAGGCTCAAGTTGACGGCAATGCATTTGCTAATGTTTATTTTGTTAGCAGTCAGGGTGGTCTCGGGGGGTCTGACACCACTTGCCAGTATTTAAGAGAAGTCTGAGACCCCCCCCTCCCCTCCCCTTAAATATGTAAGGACTGCATGAACAAAGCAGGCTGCCATTCTTTATCCTTGTCAGTGGTTGTCAGAACATCGCAGTGAGTTTCAGTAAAAACAATTAAAGTTTTCTAAAACCCAGGACGAATAGATATAATTTCTCCCCTTTACATAAAACAATGTGCGAAGCAGGTCACCATGCCGCTTTTTCTCTCTCTTACTCTCCATATTTGTTCCCATTTCCACCGGTGCTCAAATCAGTAGAGACCCCCCTTCGTTGGAGCCACATTTCAAGCCCTGTTTAGGAGCACTCTGAACCGCGTTTGCTCAAACGTGAGCAGCGACGCCTGCTGAAATGACGCCTGTTGTGTGTCGCTCGCTTGGTAGACTACAACAGGATTCGCGAGGTTAGCAACTTCTTTGACATTTATCTCACTAAGCAGCAAACGGGTTGTGAGTTTTAGGGCGCAAGGAGTCCTCTCCGGTAGTCTTATACGCCCGAAAAAAACCGCAGACTATGAGAGACTGCGTAGGGAATGATTCTGAAATATTTCAGCCACTTGTTGTGGTCTCATCGCTACGTGGAATCGAGCTTACGACCTAGGCACCAAAGTGCATTCCTTGGTGGGTCGCGGCAGCGAGGTTTGCGCACAATGGCGCAGCAGGGGATTTGCAGTTTGCTTCTCCGTTCCGACGCCCGCGTGCCAGGCGACGAAGAGGCCGCTTGATGGAGCGCTTGTTTGGCCCAGCGAAAGGACAATGAGCGGCAAGTGTTTGAACAAACAGGAGACGTCCGACAACGCTTACGCCCACCGCGGCCGGCACAATGATGGATGAGGCTGCCTCGTTCTCTGCCGCGGCGTCCAATGTAGGCTCTCGCGTTCCTTTTCGGTGCCCCGTTCCGCGAATCTTTCCTTTCGCGTTACGGGCACCACGCGGACACCACACCACTGCATCAGCGCAGCGCAGTTCTGTGACATCAGCTGCACTGTCATTATCAACTGATGTGCTATTAATGCCACAGGAATGGCATTAAGGGTAATGCTATAGCCCCCTCGGCAGCACGTTATTGATGTAAAGAGGTGTCGCTGTCTCCGGTATAAAAAGAAGAAATTAAGAGACATTAAAAGTAAGCCGAATTCATATTTAAAAATTTGGTGTTAGCCGAAAAAAAGTCGGAATTGTTCAGATATGCGCGGTGCATCTTGCTGATTGCGACAGTAAGACTGCTTTCGCAGTAAGTCTGATGTTGCGCTTTCTTCAAGGAAGGAAGTCTGTGTGTGTGTGTTTCTCGCCTGTAAGTTGCTTTCGTATTGTTTTCTTTTGTTTTCATATCTATTTTTTTTTTGCGCAATCTTGTTTTTAGTATTGAGCTTCTGTTTACGTTTGTTACTTATGGCCGGGCCAGGTGATGTAACCTGCATGACGTCCCCCCCCCCCCCCCCCCTTTTTTTTTACAGTGATTGCATTTATTATTTGAACCGGTGCTATAAAACGACTAGTTGTGCAAAAATTATTAATACAAAAACTGATTTTGCTTACAAACCACCACAATTAAACTATGCTTGCCTATTTGCGCACACGGGCGCCGCATGTATCACGAAAAAAGAAACGCAGTTGTTTCGGGCCAAGTAATATCCGCGGGTTAAAAAAAAAAAAAAGAAAGAGAAAAGAAGCATCGATAACTGCGTTCTAAAATAAACACCGAGAAACGTCTGCCCGATTAACATATGAAAAGTCTGCACTGAAGAGTGCAACTTTCTTTTTTTGATAGACTTGAGGTTTGCCCTAGACATAGAGCATATCAACGTCATCACTCCTAAATAATTTTGCCCAGACGAGCACAAGTCCCTTTGTCAAAACGTTGCCTCAGCTTGCGAATTGAGGCCTCCCCTTAACCCTTGTCTAGTTCTCTTTGATATTGTATGCCCAAACGAAGACAAGTTCCCTTGTCGAAACGTTGGCGCGGCTTGCGAACCTCGGCCCCCCCTCGACCCTTGTTCAGGGCTTTTTCATGCTAAGTAATTTTGGTTGTGTTCCTGCGTCTGTATCGCTTCTCTAAGCATCGATGAATCTTTAACGTTGAGCTGTTAGCATTTCTTATGCTCCAAGATGGGTAGGATAGTGGATATAACCTTATGAAGGGCAATGTTAGTGGCGTTCGTGTTTAGTAGATATAATCGTAATGGCTGAAGCGTGGAGGAAGTATCGCCCTCATCACATAATGCATTAGAACGGCAAAGACAGAGCCGCGGTGGTGGTGGGCCGCGCCTAGACAGCCGCGAGCAAGGGGGGGGGGGGGGAGGGGGAGGGATTGAGGGCGAACGACTGGAGGCAGCGGAACCCTCGCTGTAGGTAAACGAAAAGCAAATTCGCGGGCGACCCCTAGAGTGCGAGCACAACGTGTTCGACTGACTGTGGCTCCGGCAGAACTTCAGCACAGGCGCGCGCATGCGTTGCGACATCGCAGACGAAGACTCCGGGAAGGACGCGCTGGCGAGGGGGCGGACGTCTTGGCGGCTCTCTCTCTTTCTCTCTACCTCCGCGTATTGCACCGCACGATGTAGAAAAAAATACTCTTCCGCCTGGAGCTGTGTTCAACTTCAGATCAGTGGTTTGCGAGCAGAGGGGTTTTAGATTTCATTGTGCAACAACGTATAGAAAATCAACTCCCGAACGGCGCCCCGTGCACGTATACCTGTTTGCGTGACCCAGCTCTACTTGTAATGCAGTAGCGGCATACGAACCGGAGTGCGATCAAAAAGCGAGTTTCTTTGAAGAAGGGGCTTAACGACGCTGTGGAACCTTTCTGATAGGGTCTAGCGGCTTGGTAAACAGCAGAGCAAAGCTTAAAAATGGCCAAGGTGGAATATATGACACTGAACTTACGGGAAGTGCGCCAAATCGCTTTGCAGGCACGCAGATACAGCTGCGAACTCCGCTTGGTTAACGGGTCCCTACACTCACCACAAACGCATGGAGTCAGGGAATAATGTGATTTCATTTCTTTTAGCCTGTCCCTGGAAGCGCGGCGACGTATAATATTCGGTTACACATAGCACAGCGGCTACCTCTTCTGCAACGTACGCTGGCCATGTACAGTCGATCCCGGAAATATCGAACTCGAAGGGAATCATGAAAAAGTTCGACATGTCAACAATTCCACATATGAAACTTGTCATCGGTTGAGCATCTGTGTAAGCCAGAAGTGTAAATACGGCGCACCCATGCTAGAGATGCGGTTTTTAATGACATATTTGGTTATAGAGGAGGTAGTATATCTGTATATCGTATTGCTTAAAGCAGCAGGTATAGGATTGTTCGAAATTGATGGCAGAGTAGAAATTGGCGATCGAAATGCGTTTTCGAATAGCGGAACATATGAAAGGTGCGGTGAGCGAGAGAACCAGTGGCATTTCTAAAAAAGAAAAAAACATCCGATAACGCTGTCGAATCTACAATGCAGAATGCGAAAGCCGGAGCGTTGCTGTTGCACATGGTGCATCACGTTTGCTTTCATTATCATTATCGACTAAATGCGCAGTCATTATTATTTCTACTGTCATCATTGTCATTACCTCTAACTGTAGCGTCATTGTCATCGCGACTATCATCCTCACGGTAGACAAGGAGGGTTATGATGCGCGTTTCACGATCCCGCCGTGTGGCGATGTTAAGAGTAAGGGTTTAAACGCTCGGCTTGGGGTCCAAGGAATGAAGGTTCGATTCCCGGTGGAGACAGGATTTTTATTTTTGTGATGACGTCATCAGGATTATTGACAAGTGACACATCAGCGCAAAAATCCGACGCACAGATCCCGCGCATGGGATTTCGTTCCATGATCCTAGAAGGGATTTCGCCTTAAAAAGCATTTCGGAATATTCGGCATTATGTACGACGCACGTCACCGCATTTCTATAAACTGATCGCCACGCCGGCCGGGCTAGAGCGTTGGCGTCGCCCGCATATCCACCGCATTCATTTTGTTCTCGTCAACGTCCCGCTTTTTCGGAAAGAACTAACGTGCCGTCGCCATGTTCGCTGAAACTTACGATCAGGTCAAGTAATTGAACTTATGCAGAAAAACTTGCCGAACTGAGTCCTCTTACCAATCTACATTGCCTTCATTTGTAAACTCGAACGACGTACCTATACCGCCAAAAGCTCATATTGCTAATACTTTTTCGTCCTCCGTAAGCTTCTCTGAGTTCAGGAGTATGACAGACTCACATTTATTTCCCTTAGTCGTTACTTTTAGCCAAATTACTGTCCTTTAGCGTTGGAGGTGTCCCAACAATGAGTAGAAAAACAAATTACTGAACCACCCTCACCTGCAAACATCTCTGCTATGGGAGGCTTCGAATTAACTGCCACTCATACAAAAGCACGTTTTGCTCGAGACGTGTTTATTGCCCCGTGAGTGCAAATTAGCGGTAGTGGGCACTCTTGTGAAATCAAGGCTTGAATTATTTAAGCTAGCTTTCATAATGGCGCTTGATGGCAATGAGGAACAGAATCCAGGCTCAGTTATACGGGTGGTAAACAAGTAGTGTATCGTCTTTTTGCTAAAAGTCAGCAGGCTGCATGGTTTGCGTCGCACTCGTGTAGTCGACCACTTGTGCCTCACCTACGGCTAATCTCTGTAACATAAAGACATCCATTGTCCTCCCCGGGGAAGAGAGTCTTACCTTTAGGGAAACATTAAGAGATATTATAAGGTGTTCAAAATTATAAAAAAAAAAAAGAACAAAGAGCACAAAACAAATGTTTTGTACATTGGACATGCTGCCAGGCGGATGCAAGCAGGTTGGATCATCATCATCATTGGGCTATTACATAAGATGGGGGGGGGGGGGGGATAGCACGTAAATATAGCACTAAAATTGATGACCAAAACACAAGCATAAACTGTCAAAAGGCTCATTACAAAATCACACCTAACTGGTAGAAGTGCTGAAATGAAAAAGAAGAGGAAGCATATGATATAAGATGGCATGTCAGGCATTCTTTGAATCTAGAAGGATCACGTTCAATAACTGTCAACGTAATGTCAGTAAAGAATGCAATCATTAACTTTTTACGTGCTGCAGTTAGCACGCATTTGTATATTTAAAACTTGGTGAAAGTGGCATTGGGTGACCACCCTGTCTTGCAGAATTTTCGTAACGCGCCTGTGTCCTGAGATGTGCGTGTCTAAAATTTAATTCCAATTACACATGAGAGACCGCACCCTCGGCAAGCTGTTCCCTGGCTTGACGATTCGTATGGTGCTTTGTCTGATAGGAATGTAGATTTGCAGCCAACGGTGATAACTCCTTCTTGTCTAGGCAACCAATCGTGTGGAGAAACAGCCTTCATCCCACTCCGTTGTCACCACCGATAATTTAACAATGTAACAAGACCGGCGCATGACCTTCTCTCTCAGTAGCGAACGTCAAGACAGGGGATGGGAAATAAAGGTTCAGCAAAAGAATCTGAGCGCACTGGCTTGGGTAAAGTGGAGAGGGGACACAACGCGATTCGACTCAGGTCTACGCTCGCAGCTTATTTTGCTGACACTTTATCGCCCATTCGCAGTCGTGACGTAGGCTGCTAGAGTGCGCTGGCCTTGTCAAGATCTCGGTCATGGAGGAAGGAATCTCGGTGGTGATGATTCCATCCGCATAGTTCCGTGAGCCAAGAACGGAAAGCAATCACCGTCGCCTGTAACTGCGCTTTCCCGTCAGACGAAGCGTCATACGCAAATACTGATTCGGCTTTTGTCCTTTAAACACGTCTCCGCGTAATTCCATGCTCGATATCTAGAATGACAGTGCCGACATAGAAATTAAAAAAACTGGGTTCGCCTGCGATCTTGGATGCCGAGACTCTGCTATATTATAATTATACCGTAAAACAAAAAATTAAAATGATGAGTTAGTAATATTTTACTAGCGGCCTTTTAACTACCTACTTCTATGGACATAATGTCTGCGTGCTCTACTATCCATTTGTAGCCAGTATATAGGCGCATCTTCCACAGCTTTATGAAAAGGCTGTACAGATTATATATATATATATATATATAACAAAAAGTATTTTACAGCTACGTGCACATCTGCAGAGCTTCGTTATTCATGTGCAGTTTTGAACACAGTTATAGCTCCTGGAAATAGAAGTGTAGTCGACGGGTTTACGGCGTACTGTCTGGTCAGGAATCATGGTCGATCAAGTTCGCACGTCACTGACCATGAACAAAAAATGAAAGACGTTTCGGGAGCGCTACGGCTCTCTTCACTCCCGAAACTTGTTTGGGTTTTTGGCTATGGTCACTGACAAGAGATAAAAGTGGGCCTGAGTGGGAAGGCTATCGTTCTGAAGATACTGGAGGATTTCTCATTTTCTTAACGCGGTGTCATTAGAACATTGTTGGAGTGGAAAACCTGCTGTCATTGTGCGGCGGTGTCACACAAAATCGTGATTGGCTGGCGCGGAACGTGACATCACATGCCACGTGACCACTGGAGCCGCGCATCTGGCAGGCGTGTGGTCGTTCGCAGCTTTGCTGACGAGGTGGAAGGACGCAGAAACGTTACATATGTCAGGTCACCTGACTAAATAGTTCCGTTAATTTGACAACCGACTGTACTTGGGGATAGCTTGCTGTGGCTGCAGGTGCAGACACGGCTAAGGAGGCGGGGCTTTTCTCACGATGTTACTGCACCAAGTAGAAGGCGTATGTGGCCTCAGTTACGGTTTCGGCTTCAGATCTGACCTTATGTTGAACCAATAGCTTTCGAGCGCCAACTACGCCGAAATATTTTTCTTTACACCTCTGAAGGCCTATGTGAACGTAAATCTGGGACTATAATGAGGAATGCACGCGACATACTGTACGTTGTTAAAACAAGGGCACTACGAAAGCGTACACAGAAACCGGCGGGGAGAAGCAGCGTTCACGTCGCTGCCATCGGTATGCGCACGGCGTAGTGTAGTCGCATTACAATGCTCTGTACTAACGCCGTACTCGTTATTATTGCAGTATAACCTTGAAATAATCATAACGCGAATAATCCCTTAACGGTATGGTATTCCAGACCACGTCCCACGCAATTTCTGGAAACTCTATTCTGCTGCCCACTGCACAGGGACCTGGTGCATGTCGGCTCTGTACTTTTGGCTGGCTCAAAGTGCAGTAAGCAGCGGCGCGACAGCTGCGCTCGGGCGAGTGCTCGGGCATACAGTTAAGTAATATGAAAGGAAATATGCGAGCCCGTAACTTTACGGACCGATCGAACACCTCTGTCTGTTCTAAACTTCAGGATGCGTGTCCCGGCGCAAGCATAACGATGCATGGGCGCAATATTTAGAGCACCAAGAAACTTAAGAACAGTGACTCCGATTTAAGAAGCGGAATGCGCGGCGAAAGAGCACTTCGACATGCACAGCTGCCGCACTGCATTCTAAAGCGGACGGCGCAAAAGCTCGACAGGGCTTGATTATGGTGTTCAGAGAGCAGCGATCGGCTCGCATCGCACGGGCTCGCCTGTTTCATTCCGTATTTCTCCTACGTGTACATAAGGACGCACACCAAGGCTGTATGCTGCCGCATCGTCACACGTAATGGTAACTAAGTGTCCGCTATGAATATCAATGACAACTCTATTAGGCTATAACTCTGGAAAGCTTTCGGCAATTTGCAATGCTAAAATATGAATTCAGTCCCATTAAAATGGCGACATTGTTTTCACGGTATGACTACACTTTGAAAACGTGATTGTAGTTGCGTTTGTAACATTTCCGCGAAATAAAAAAATAGCGTACTAGCTGGGTAACGCAGCAGAAGAGCACAATGAAAAGAGCAGATCGCGACTCGTGTTTATGTATTCTTCAATCCCGGCGCGCGAAACAATCTTGCATCTCTGAGTGCCACTTCTTTTGATCTCTTGTAACCGCAGTACACGTCGCGCGCGCGAGAGAGAAATAACATTTATTTGCACCCATGAAAAGGTTGGCGAGGATCCGAGGCGCAGCTCTGTCCCAGCCATGCCCTCCCCCTCAGCCGTCGACCTGGATCTCTTGGATCCGAGCAGCGGCCAGGACGAGACGGTCGCGAAAACGTTTGGCTCTCGTCAGCGTGATGCGTGATTGCTCTGCAAGCGTGAGATGACCCACACGCTGACAGAGAGCGGTCAGTAACTTCTTCGCGGCAACTTCTTAAATCAGGTGCCATTTACCCCTTTTTAGATCTATACAAACCTTCGCCTGGACTGTAGAAGACAATACAAAAGCGAATGAAATAAACAAAAACCTCGGAGCCTACCCGCGCGCAGCTGCATTTCCTGCAGCACTGCGCGCGCACTCTTCGCCGGGATATAGTGCTCTATAGCCGGGGTTTAGATCGTTTCGTGCAGCGCTCTTCCGCGCTCAGCCCCCCGTGTGCGGGTTCATCGCGTACCTCAAAGTGCACGTGTTAAAGCGTCAATAAGCGCGCAACTGACTCGCCCCAAACGACACGCTTAGCTCGCGACATAGTTTCGTTGTTAGCAGCAGTTTCATTTTCGCGCCTTTGATTGCGCACTTGTTTCTCTATGGCGCCGAACTTGTATCAAAAGCCACCAGAAAATTCACGATGCCCGCAAGTACGCAAAGCGTCGGAATAGTCGCTGCACCCTGGAAACAGCACCGGAGTGTCGTCGCCATGCCGCGGGCGCGCGCAGTGAACCGCCGCGGTTTAGGCTCAACCTTATCCGAAGCATAGCGCGGGATTCTATGGTATATAGCTACAGCGGGAATGTCTCACAGCAGCCGGAAACATGAAGCGGGGTTGCACTCTTGCAGAAAATCGGCCGAAAGTACGCAAGAAGCCATCTGTTCAAAATTTCAGGCTATCAAGATTTGGAAAGTACTCTAAAATAACTTGTTTATTGTCCTGTGTCGGAATTATTCATAGATGCACGATTTAAAAAAAAAAAAAAAAGACTCGAATTGCAAAATTGCAAGAGCAGACTGAGAGTTTCGAAGAGGCTAAAAGTTCATATAAGAACTGTTATACCCGAAACAGATTCAAAATTTTAGGCAATGTTAGTCATTGCAGATTTGCTTCAAGACATTCACTATTGTATGGGACCAAGTTAACATGCTTTCGATTGTATTTGATACAGATTGTTCGTAAGTAAGTATATTGCAATACCTGTAGCTATAAAACATTGCATTTTTTTTTTGTTAGATTATCATTATCGAGCACATTTACGCGTCGATCCAAACGTATTTGTGAATGATAATTCAGTAACTATTAACGGGTTGCAGCTGGCTTTATAATTAATAGGTTCCAATCAAACTGCAGGGAATAATTGCCTGCAGCAGTGTTCGCGAGTATTAAAAGGATAAAAAAAAAAAAACCAATGAGGGTATCGAAACCCCAACTATAGTTGCTGCCGAGCGGTTGCAGCTGTGCCCTTCCAAAAGGGCAAAAAAAAAAAAAAAAATCTCGAGTGGCAGGCAAACCGATCAGGGTGAAAATGTTTGTATATATAGCTTCCAAAACGGCTGAGAAAACTATTAATACGCTTTGTCCCCACTTTCACAAATATGCTGTGTAGGCCTCATTTATAACTTAATTAAAACGTATAAGATACACTCCGGCTGATCATGTTTTCTCAGTGACACGGCTGCTTTCGCAGGGCTGTTAGCTTAGGGCGTCGTGCGTCTTCAGCATAAGTTGCAGTCTTTCAAAACAAAACTCGTCAGAAGGGAACACTTTTTGTCCTTGAGAGGCAGGAGTGACTAAGGAGCTCTGAATGACCGCGACAGGGAGCGGAGCACGTTGCATAAGACGACGGAGCATGACTGTCTCTTGCGTAGATCTCATTCGCTGCTGTGCCCGTCATATGCTTAAAGGCGAGTTCGTCGGGCTAACTGTTGCGTGCGCGGTCGTTACAATGGATCGCAGCTCTTTTGGAGCATAAACAGCGCGCGCGCCGAGTATACCTGCACACGCTCAGTTGGCAGCGTCCGTGAACAGACGCGGCTCGCGGCAACCTGTTGCGCAGGTCAACTCGGGCGATCACAGACTAAAGTGCAATTCGAAGCGCCATTTGCGCGCTGTTGAAACACGGAGCGAGTTCGAACAACGCATCAATTTTGCGCCGCCGATAAAAAAGCGGCCTCGTTGCGTGATCACCTCAAGCTTTCGCGAATAAGAGCTCGACTTCGGCTGTTAAGAATCTCTTCCAATGCGGCACTGTGCGCGCTGAGATGGTACGAGAAAACCATAGATGAGTCGCTTCGCGTGTCGAAACGTGGCGCATCGCGGCACGCTGTCATCATCGGCACGGTCATTAAAGCAAGAGGTCACACGGGCCCTGTTTACAAATGCTCGACGACGCAGAGCGAGCGCGGCTTCCACGAGGCTGCTCAGAAGAATCAATAACGCCGTGTCCTGCCGTGTTCTTGTTGGCCAACAAAAGCCGGCCCTGATGTTATTGTCTGGCCCACGTCCTGGCACCGGTGCGCGCTCTGCCGGCCGCCAAGTGGCCGCGGTCCGGGCCTCCCCGGACGGAGCAGGGGCTATTGTGCGCTTCTTCGCCTCCTTTTGTACCGAGAGCAGTTCATGTCGGCGTGACTTGGGGGACAGGGCAGTCTTTCATAATGCCTCCATTGCGAGCGTCCGCCGCGTGAGCGCCCAGATGAGCGTGAGACGGCGTGTCGCATAATAATCCGTATCGAGAAGCAACAAAGAGCCTTGACGGAGCTGGACATTGTCCGGCTCGTCCGCTCTCCTCCGAGGCTTCGCCCCTGGCTATATGGAATCATAAGGCACGGAATGTAGAGCACGGTCCCTTTTCTTTTACTTGCTTTATTTTATTTTTGCGCGTTCAGTGAAACGCTTGAAGCCCTGGCCCTTGCAGGTGCGGCTTTGATAATGGAGGACGTGCGCAGGTTAAATTGAGTATGTAAGCAGTTCGCAAAATTACTGATTGCTTGACGAGCTGGCGTCATCTAGCCACTCCCAGTGTCCCTGGTCACTCTATCCGTAAATGAGATGCCGTTAAGGGGCGCTACTCATGTCAGCCCTATTATTCACCTGTATGGTTTCAGTGCACCTGGTCTGCTTCCCTTTCATGTTTTTTTTTTTTTTTTTCAGTATTCACTGATCGCTACGACGTTATGGTATCAATCACCGCCTTCTTTGCCTCTTTGTTTTCAACGTGGAAGAAGGCGGAATTAAGAGCAGGGGCGCTAGATTTATGCAGCACACTTCTTGTATATCAGGCTTACACGTGCGAGTACTCCTGCCCAGTTGAAGTAGCCGGGATTTGGGGGCCTAGGCTTCACCGCCGTCGCACCATGAGGAGCCGAGATGAAGGAGCAGGAGCAGCCAAGGAGGAGAGGCAAAGAAGAGTGTTTTATACAACGTTTTACATGGTGGGATATTTACAGGTCAAGAGAGGAAAACGGAGCTCTTACACGTGCGAGTACTCCTGCCTGTAGCTGCTAGGAGGCAATTGACCGCTCTTCCTTGTACTTCACACGGCCGGAACGCTATCGCACAGAAGGCCATAATGGCGTGTTCCATTGGTCGGGCGGCAGCTGAGACGCCCAGCAGTGAGGAGCAGTGCGGTGGTATGCCAAGCGAGGAAGTGAAAATTCTGCAGTTGGAAAGCAGCGCTCCGAGAGCATTATGTCGCGTGATGCTTGCTTTTCTATCATTCTCCGTGTGCCGACTAGCCACAATGTGACTGAAGTGATCGTCAACGAGTCGCTAACCGCGTTCTTTTTTGTTTTGTTTTATTTTTTAAATGATAGTTTCTGGAGTTTACGATACACTTCTAAGTGATCATCACTGTTCGAGTTGGAAGAACCGGAATCACAGCTGGCTCTCCAAAAATTGTCACTACTGTAGTCGTCGCATAGTTTGAAGAACCTCAGTAAGACAATAACAGTTTTGCACCTTTGTTTCTCCCAGCTGAGAGGCTGAAGTTGATCCCGCGTTCTCGATGGTAACCAAGCTACCAGCATCATGACTACGACTACGCGGAGCTAGCCGAGCACCAAGGCTTCGCAGCCGCCATTTTCACTGTCGCCGACAGAAAAAAAAAAAAAAAAAAAAAAAGAGGACGTGCAAAACAGCAACAATATGACGTCTTATTATTAGGTGACTTTCTTCACACTCGAAGAGTGAAGAGACCCTGCAGTCTGCCTCTGACAGCTCTCTTTTGGGAGAGCAATTTTAGGGGGGATTTTGAGGGCTCCCGCTTGCCCTGTGGAATCCGCCAGAAATGTCGAGCTGTGTTTACCTTCCGGTACGCTGAGCATCACCCAGCAAGCGACAAAGCACTGACTTTAAAAACTGCCATTCTGCAAGTACTACGTCATTCCACAACCGTCGAATAACCGTACCATGAAATCGCGGGAACCCGTCGTGCCAACCGAGTAGTAACTTTATCATGGGCAACATTTGTACACCGCCGCATTCTTCATGCTTTACGTCGATAGCTGAATGTCGTTCGTAATATGTTGCACTGCCGCCAGGAAGTTCTTCTGTTCGATATAAACGTCAATGCCTAACCCGAAACCGGGTGACAACGTGCCATGGGTGACCATCGACACAGTAAAATATTCAGCGCGCGCTCTTGTTTGCTATTCAGAGATGGGCTGGCCGCCCTCGTCTCTCTGACGGGACTCGCTGGGCTGCATTGTTCCTGATGCAAATGCAGAGGAAATCATGCACCATGTCTGCGAGGCGGAAGCAGACCGCCATCCTTTTGTCCGTTAACGCTTGACGTCATCCCTGCTGGACACGTCCTGGTCCGCCAGCAAGCGTGCCGTTCATGCGTGCTTTGTTACGCGCAGTTCGCTCTGAATTCGGGGTGCTGCTGGTATCAAACGATCGGAGACGTCGCCAAGTGCTTCTTGTGTCATCCCGCGCAGGAGGGCAGCAGCAAGGTGCACGTCACCGTGCATGCATACATATGCAGTCACCTGACCGGTTTGTCGCGAGGCCTCTATTTTCGGACACGGCGAGGAGGCTTGTTTCCTTTTCGAGGCCTTCCACCTGCTGGCAATGGCTTCGTCTGTGCCCGGCAGCGCGCGTATTGAACTGAACTTGTAATTGACGCTGCAGATATTGTCAATCGCTAATCCTACCTATTTACCCATATTGAAAGGCCTTAGTCATGAATTTCACTGCTCTTACTCCCGTCTAGAGTTTAAAGCTTTACAGGAAGGTCTACCCTTAGTATCCGGCTTTAGCATGGCGATTTGCGTTACATTGTCGTCAACAACATTGGACTGGCGGGTCCTTCAACCGGCTATCTGCGAGACGAGGTACGGGAACACGCTTCGGTGGCGTAGTGGCTAGGGCTTTCGATCGGCTGCACGAAGTCGCGGTCTCAGTTCATGCCGCGGCGTCCGCATTTCAGTGGAGGCAAATGAAGATGCCAGTGCGCGGTGTGACGTCAGTTCTCGTTAAATAAAACAAATGGTCGAAGTTCATCCGGAGCCTTCCGCTAAGTTGTACCTCACAGGCCACCGCATTGTTTTAGCCAAATCAGATGCAGGCTCATCGCTGGAGCTGGGCATCATGCTATACCAATAAGATTTCTCGTGAGAACTGCGCATAGTGCAGTGCTCCCACTTCAGTATCTCCCGGATCATTCGGAGCAGCCGTCGCACAACTCTGCGCATCTGGTGCTCGCGCAGTCTCAGTTGGATGGGCTCGTGTGTACACGCCCTAGTTCGCTGCACCTACAGTGTCAGTGAAAGGTCATTGCACGGTGGCCATGTATGGGAACCGCGCCAAACGTGTGCAACAGCGGGAGCCACCGCTGTCCCTCCCGTAGTATGGCACTTGTTTGCGCAAGCGATGACGGCGGCCCATCATTCGGGTTCCGCGCCGATGACTCAGAATGACCCGGCGAGGGCATCCATTTCCTGCTCGGCGCGGGACCACGACCCAAAGCACCGTTCCTGCCCCGAGGGTTCGGCGCCTGCGCCGCCTCGCCACCGGCCGCACCCCGTCCGGCCGCGGCCCTACGGCCCGGGATGCTATCCGCCACAAACTGCGCCGAGTAGGCATAGCGAACTGCTCCGATACGCGGTCATCGGCTGGTATTCTTGTAGCGACCGCTACATTGCTCTAGATGTGCGAGTGTTTCAAGGTTACGCATGCGTGTAGCAAGGACAGACTGGGTCAAGTAAAAACCTTAACTTTTATCACTGCGAAAGCAGTACGTATCGTCTAGAGCGCTGGGGCGGTGTGCTGCTGAGCAAACAAAGCGAAATATTGCCTGGGCTGCTCTGTAAATAGTACGGTGCATTCGTCAGTGCAAATAGTATGCCTACGTGCATTCGTTCTAGCGCCATCAATGTCCCTAGAACCGTACCCCTGCTCTAAAATTTCACTTTCTTTATGCAACAGGTCAGTTTTCGAGTGCTCTATAGACAGCCGCGCTGACGACTGTGCGAGAAACAGAAAGCTTGTGCATATATTTATGCGGCCTATACCGCACGTTGCGTCTTTCTTGTCCGTTGTCCTTTATGACCGCCTGAGAAAGTGCATTTCGATACCAAACGACGGCAAATATGAAAAAAAAAAAAAATCGAATGGTTTCGCGGCTGCTGTAAAATAGTTTTGAAGCCGGTATTCGCATTTTACCTTAACGCTGACGTAGTACGGCTCAGCGCTGTCGTCTCCAGTACTCTGAAATGGCCAACAACGGCAACTATATATAGCGCAGATGAAGCGCATGATAGGCGTGAATGAATAATTTGAAAAGCACATAAGGGCTCCATCTGTCTCTGAACGCCTTTGCTCATGACCGGAATGCTCGGCTGAATGGTGCTTCTCAAGAAAGCTCAACACCGCCCTCGGATCTTGCATATTTATGCAAAGCTTCTCCACCTCCTGCAAACCACCCTCTCTGGTGCCCCTGCCAACGTCGGCTTCGATCATCAAGATTTAGGCAAATTCTTCACGTGGGGCACTAGATATCATTTAGATGTCATTTTGTCGGGCCACTCAACGAAGTCCGGCTTTTAGTTTCTTCCAGGCCACCGGGCACTGAATCGCACCTTGATGTTGCAGCGTCACCCGGATGTCGCAAAACCAGTTTCCGACAGTTAAACTAAACGAGTTCTCGTTTCTGCGATTTTGTTTATTCTAGATCGTACACATCCTGTATACGAACTTTATCTTGCGCCATACAACTGTACAGGGACTTCCTTCGTCAAAACCTCTTAGCACAAACAAGAGCACGCCCCCCCCCCCCCCCCCCCTTCCCTTGTATATCGTCGGGGCGCCATATGCACGGAGTTCTCCGCCAAAGATGAGGCAGGACACGAAGCATGACAACGAAGCAGAGTGCGAGAGATGTGAGAGGAGGAGAAACGTCGTCTCCTGAAAGGTTTCCTTTTTGCATAAGAATCGACAGGCACCGGTAACTCGCCTGCGCATGTCTCGTTTCACGAGAGTTATTTAGCGCGAGGAGCGGTGATGCAGCGATACGCCCGCGTTACGTCCCGCCGCCTTGAACGACCTTCGAAAAACGTATTTCCCAGCTCTCGGTGTTCTGTGTTTCATGTGCTATCGGTTTGACACCAATAGCCTTATCGTCATTAGACGCTTGCACCTTGCTGCACTTTCGCCTTCGCTTGCCAAGTTACTTGAGGGCAAAAGGAACACGGAGAAGCTGCAAGAGATCAAAGGATTGTACTTCAACTTTCGTAGTACTCCTCGTTACTTTTTTTTTTTTTTACCTGCTCTATGTTTACCCACACGCTGCGCCCCATTTTCCATTCTTACGAAGCAAAATGAATTGCACGACGCCTACCACGAGCATCCACGATATGTGGCTTGCACGTATAGAATACACGGGGCATCATTTGCACCTCTTGCGCTGATAAATTGCCCGTGAGAAACGCAGTGAGAACTCACGGCCGCGGGGGATCTATTACACTACGTCACGGAAGCTCAACTGCTTCCTCTTCTACGCTTCCCCAGCGTTTCTAGGGCTTTCGAATCCCTGTTGTAGCAGCGCCTGCGTCTGTTGACTCTGGAAACTTGCTTGAATACACGATGTAGGATGCGTGATGACGTCAACGCATTCGAAGGTCATGCTATAGAGGCCTCTATAGTCCTGCCGAGCAAACTGCTTCCGGTTTCTATGCTGTGCATATAGCGGCCATAGTGGAACGTCCTGTCAGTCTAGGAGAAAAGGGGAGGGACAGAAAAAGGGTGCCTGCTCTCACGCTACGCGCTGTCAAAGCAGGAGCGCGCACGTGTCAAGATGGCGCAATGCCCGCGGGCGAGCCGTCGTCCGCTGACAGCAGACGCGTATGTGGAACTGTAGGCACGACCCGTCGCGAACGCGAGCGGGAAAGCCTTCGAGCTCTCTGCGTACGTGTGGGCCTGCCTGTCTCCTGGATTTCGTGCGCACACAAGGAGTCCGCAGCGAGCCCAACCCGGGTAATCAAACCCACTCGGTGCGCGCGCGAGTGCAAAGACGAAGCCTCGTGGCACGACAGCTGTCCTCCTCTCGCGCGCCATTCACGGCATCCTTTGTGGCGGTCGAATCCGTCTGATCTGTGCGGCGCCGTGGGACTGCGTGGCCACGCGTCGTCTCCGCTTTTGTGCCGCTTTTGTGGAGGCGGCCGCGGCTGCCCGGCGCGGCTCACCACGCCACTCGAAACGGCGCCCCTTCCTTTGCGCCGCTGACAGCCGGCGCAACGGCTTATTTACTACCAGCGTTTGAGTTGGCGGACGCATGGAGGTCCAGCTTTCAGGGTGTCCGAGGTCAAGCACGCTGTACGGACCTACTTTTCCGGCCCTGCTCTCTTTACTTATGCCATTAGTTATAAACAAATAAGTGGACGGACGGCCGCATTCTGTCTGCCTGGAAGAGCGGAGCGAAAGAGCGCTCGAAGCAGCAGCCGTATCATTTGAAAACACGGCACCGTTATGAACGGCAACCAGTAATGCTGAAGGAGAATACGTGATTCTTTTGCAGAAATCGCCATGTATGAGCCGTATAGTTTTCAAGGCGGAATATGCATAGAAAAGCTTGCCAACGCGACGCTGGCTTTCGTCGGCGCGACCAGTTACGTCTTCGCTGTTCCATTTTCTTAGCATGACGCTGCAGTCTCGCTGCCTTATAGCCCCACTGTCCACCCTCCGGTCGAAAATATTTTCTCCCCCGGTGACTGTGAGACTCCGCCCCCAGAACGCAAGGCCGCAAAATGTTTTTGAAAAGAGTAACTAATAACGCATTACAGCCACCGCAATCACCCGACTCTGTTGTGTTTCTCTCCTCCCGTTCCCTCGCAAAGGTTTTTCACTCTCCTGCCCTGTCGTCTAGCCTCCGCAAGACATATTCCCCTTCTCCGCGTTTGGCGGGAGGTGGAACGTAGCACTCCGCCTGCGCAAAAAAAAAAAAAAAAAAAAAAAAAAAAAAAAAAAAAAAAAGGGGGGCGAGGGAGCGCGCGCCGTTGGATTCAGTCCGGTCGTGGCGAGGGAAAAGCGCGCAGCAACGAGTGATAGCCACCCATCCTTCTCCCTCAGACAGCGAGACAGACCAATGGACGTCGTTCTCGACAAATACGTCATAGCTTCGGCTCGACGAGCGAGCGCAGGGAAGGGGGAAGCTGGCTTCCCGAAGGAGAACATGAGGGAGCTTTGATTTGTATTTTCGTTGCTTTGCGCCGCGTGTGTCACTGTTGAATTTTGCACAGACTATCTCCGGAACCTGATCGAAACACTGGGCCCCTTTGCTTAAAGGTTCCTTCCCTGGACAGTGGCCCTTTAACTAATCCGTGTGGGTATAGACGTGTCATTGGAACTAGTAAAACCTCCGCCATATCTCCTCCTCCACTAGTAGACCCAGATTTAAGTTTAAGTTTGCCGCGCACACGAGGCGTCTAGACTTCTGGAAAAAGCCGTAATTTGTATAATCACTCTAAGCTTTGTCATCGTTATCCTCTGTAACTTTCCTCTTCCCCGGCACCCTTATCTCTGGCCCTGTTAGCTGACTATCAGGCTTGGCCTCTAACCCTTTCCTCTATAAATCTGTCTCACGATCGTCGAGGCTTGACCATGAACACGTTTTGATTTCTAGTCCAGAGTGGTAGGTAACGCCCCAGGTATTTCTCGCGTGGTGATTCCAACTAAAGTTCTTGATCCCTTGTTTCTAACATCACTTGAAGTTCCTCGTATTTTTTTCTTTTTTTTTTTTTTCGGTGAGCGCTGGAAAGGTTCCCCACGAGAATCCGTCAGCCTTGCCGCCTGGGTGCAGGCTGAGTAACGCTAAAGCATAGCGTCCGCTCCAGTTATGGCTACTCGTCCGCTAAAGGCCTTGCGTACGCAACTGGCGACATGACGCCGCACTGCTTGACAACGACCATTTCATTTGAGCGTAGAAAACGCAGCCAACGCAGCGCCGGAGAAGCGTAACATACCACGGCACCATGCATGTCAGCAAGACAAATCTCCTCATGTGTGCGGGGGGAAACGTTTTTATATTTTGATATAGCTAGTAGTGAATGTATTTCACTGCATTCTTTTTAAAATAAATAATTATATCGATGTAAATGGCTGCAGAAAGTTCAATTATCTCGCCCAGTGCAGTTGTTATGACAACAGTGTACACACTTAGGTTTACGAGCAAGAAAATGAATCATTTATATAAAGAAGTGGTCTTCTTCTCGCCTGTATCATTACGCAACGGCCAGTAATAATAATAATAATAATAATAATAATAATAATAATAATAATAATAATAATAATAATAATAATAATAATAATAATAATAATAATAATTATTATTATTATAATAATAATAATCGGTTCACAGGACAGGAAAGGCGCAGTATCTGTCACACTTGTTTTCGTGGGCACCTGAACCAAGCCCTAAGGTAAGGGAGGAAGGTGGGAGTGGAAGCGGAGAGAGAGAAGTGGTGCCCTAACGATGGGTTCTTTGACGTGCACTGACATCGGACAGCACACGGATGTCTCTTCGTTTCGCCTCCATTCAAACGCAGCCGGCGGCGGTCGGGATCGAACCCGGAAACTCCGGCAAAGTAGTCGGGTGTCTTACCACTGCACCATCACTGCGGGGACGTAACGGCCAAAATGTTCAAAATGTAAGCGATTCCAACCATTTAAATTGAACTCTTTCGTCGAAGGATACAGCGGCGGCGTTGCAGTTGGTCTTAAGTGGAGCGAGCGCGCAGAGCGCCGCCATGTTGTCAACGTTAAATACGAAGCCTGCAGAGGCCGCAGCGCGCTGGCTTGTACGCGTACGTAAGACATATGGTTCGTGCCTGCGTTCTGCGCATACTCATTGCCGCCCCCACAAGCTGTGTGCGTGCGTAACAGCGTACCGCCGAGAACACAGTTATATAACACATATCCGTCTTCAGCGGAGCCAGGAGGTCTTGATATGATGCGAGCTGAGAACTGACTCCGCCTTCGAGTGAAAACACTCAGCTTAAGGCTTGTTATGTAAACCCCTTGCGAACCCTATATTCGGGACATGACCTTGTAGTGACAACAGCATTTTCTTTTATAGTGCGCAGTCAACTGGCATAGGAACAAAGCCGTTCGATCGCGACAACAGGCGACTTCGCCATTATGTCGTTAAGGTAGGACGACAAAAACCTTTCGTCGCATTTTGGTACCGACCCTGTCGGGCTCTATGGGAGCTGGAAGTAAAGGAAGCGATGCGCAAAAGCGCCAGCTTTTTCTGATATGTTTTTGTTTGTTTCTATAGGATAGCATAAGGGGCTCGTCGGCCCGTTGCGCGTTGTCGTCCGGCGTCACACCGAATCCTTTAATGAAGTGGATATGTTGGCAGTCGGGCACGCGTAGCCAGAGCCCATACCGAGTTCTCGTCCTTTTCAGAAGTGTTGTTTTCGCCCCAACGTCAAGTCGCCTGATTTGTGAAAACACCAGAACCGGATTTCAATTCGGTTCTCAGTGGCGCACCGACACTCTCCATTCAGACGAGGGCGGAAACGGCGAAAATGATACTTCTGAAAATGGCTCGAACTCGGAATGCGGGCCTTGGAAGGCTTTTTTTCTATTTTGGGAGGGGCCAAAGGCAGTCATTTCTTATAAAAAGCGGGGTGAGGACGAAAGGGGGGGAGGGGGTCATACTTTGATTTCGGCGCTAAGGGCCCCCTTTGAATACGTGCCTGGGGGAACATGTGTGATTTATGATGTTGCATGATAATGATAATGTTTGATATGTGATCGTCCGAGGGCGATTGACTAAGCATCACTAGTTCATAAATTAGCGTAATTGAAATGATTCACCATGACTCATGAAGCCATGCCATTATTCGTCATGATTGACCCTCTCGGTCGTGCTTAGCGGCTTCTTCTGCTATCTAAAAACTGGCTAGGCATTGTCAATCTTTATATGGGTCAGTTTGTTCAACCAGGTTTGCAGAACCAAGGTTTACATTGTGGCTCATAGGCTTGATAAATGGGCATTGATTCATTTCAACAACAAAATGCATTTTGTACATTAAGCAAAGTGATGAGTTATGCACAAAGCTGGGTAAGTTGGTTGTCTTATTTATTTGTATTTATTTATTTATACAACATTCCCTAAAGGCCCTCAGTTCGAGGTTACTACAAGGGGGGGGGGGGGGGGGGGGGGATACAGGCATGAAATCAAAAGTAAACAAATAAACCACAATTACAAGAAACAACAAAACAGATAAAAGCATATAACTATTTGCAAAAATACAAAACACAAAGTTAAACATTGAAGCTTAAAAGGGGAAAAAAAAAAAACATGAACAGAGCGGCAGACAGTAACGTTCACAAATAACGACATGAAAATAAAACGAGAATTATCATTAACAGAAATACAAGTCAGAAACCTGATGCACTGGTAAGTGAACAATGAACAGAAAAAGTTTAAGCAGGGGTAGCGGCAGCCAATAGATAATAAAATTTATCCGCATCAGTGACGGTAGCAACATATGAAGGTAGAGCGTTCCAGACAGTTGTCGTACGTGGCATGAATGAATGGGCATAGTTAGATGTACGACATGACAAGCGCTTAACTTTAAATGGATGGTCGCGGCGGTCAAAAATGGAAGAAGGCGAAGAAAAAAAGTCATTATGAAGCGTTAAAAAGCGATAAACTTGCAAGCTTACGACGGAGACATAGATCCTGAAGACCGGCGCGTTTCTTCAAGGCTGTGATGCTGGTATGACTAAGAATAATCAGAGAAGATAAAACGAACTGCGCGATTCTGCTATGATTCGATGTTACTTATTAAGTACGCTTGGTGAGGGTCCCAAATAGCCGAAGCATATTCAATTTTAGAGCGAATGAGAGTGGTGGAAGCACGTAATCGGAGGTGGGAGGGAGCATGCTTTAAGTTATGTTTTAAGAGACCGACCGATTAGCGGATGCAAGAATAAGGTTAATATGGTGGTTCCATGTTAGATCTGAAAGAAGGTGAAAACCGTGAAACGTGAATAGCAATGAATTGCAGGCGTTTCCATAAAAGGAGATTCGCCGCGACGTCATGACAGTGGGTCGGCGCCATTGGCTGAAGGGCCTCAGTTGAGAAATATTTGCTGCTGGCTTCCTGAGTTCTAGCCCACTATGGACGTGCTAATACTTGTTCGAAAAAACGAATCGAATATCCTCCTGCTCGAATATTCGAACGAACTAAATAGTGTATGTTCAAAATTAGCGCGAGCGAACTGAATATGTTCTCGCCATTTTGAAAATTCTAAGAGCACTTTGGACCACTAAAGTGAGATGAGGCGAAGCACTGCACGGGCCACATTTCGAGGCCCGGCCCGGGCCCGCTAACTTGTCGTTCTTCTGAGCTCGACCCGACCCGTAAAGCTCGCAGTGTGGCACAGCCTGGGACAGGCCAGAGCCTGACCCGGGCTTGTGCTCACAGTAATGCCTGAGGTAAATTGCTCCATGTTAGCAAGTAAACTCCTACTAAACAAGTAAAGAATAATCGACAAAGAAGCCGAAATGAAAGGATTTTTTTTCCAACACAAATAAGTGATAATGAGCTGTATTAATCTAGTTAGCTTTTTGATCAGAGATTTCGTGGACGCAGAATTGTAACACAGAGGAACGCGGTAGTTCCAGAGCCAAATGAAAAGTTTCATATCGATATAGATGCATAATAAACAGCATTGCATTCCCTCGAGATTTTTGACCGGTCATATTTTGCGGCCCACGATGTCTAAATATTAAAGCTTCCTGCAGCCAGTCGGATGTCATTATTTTTATTGAACATAATTTCACGGGTTAAATTTACGGCCAACCTGGACGCCTTTCAGCAGAGACAAAACGCAAAAGGATTTGTGCGTGCCTCAAATTGACTCGAGCTATGAGGGGCGCCGGAGAGGAGGGTGAGCTTCTGATCATTTCGACCACCTGGAGTTTATTTAAAACAATGTCCAATGACTTCGCATGTTTCACGGGTACTATATGCTCCCCATTTCTATCTATCGAAACGCGGACCAAGGACCAAGCCCTGGTACCCCGGTTCTATAGACGAACGCCTTAACCAATGAGCCACATCGGCGCGATAATTATTAAGTAAACAAATAAGTCGACAAAGGTCATCCTTTTCTTACAGCACACCACGGTTTTAATTTATTTTTGCCGCTACTGCAACGCCCGAAACGTACTTCAGTCTAAAATACTGAATCAAAAGCTGGGCATGTGCGCTCTATGTACGGGTCCAAGCCCGACCCGGGCCCGCAACTTTAAGCGCGAGCTTGGCCCAGGCCCACAACTTCAAGCCCGGGCCTGGACCCGGCCCGCAACTTCTGGCCCGGACCCGGCCCAGGATCAGCGGAAGAACTCATGTGCCGGTCCGGCCTGCGGCCCGCGGGCAGGATTGTGCCGGTCCGAGCCCGTGCAGTACTCTAGCGTTAAGTGCCCCGTTCTGCACAAAACTCGACGTTGTGAGCGAAAAATCATGGGCATGCCTGTGGCAGGTTGTAGTCGACAGCTGACATGCCAAACACTAATTCGTCGATGGGATGTGTGACTTAACGAGACCACATATGACAAAGCTGGACGGAGCTGCCAACTCGGGTTGCGCGTTTGAGATTGGAAGGTGGGACCGGAATCAGCCTTTTCCAGAGCGCATGGGTCAGATACGCAACTCAGGCCATGTAAGCATGTTAGTACGGTTTGGTTAAACTACACTATCGTACTAAAGCGGTGACCAGTGACTACGAGCCTGTAAACATCTGCCTCAATGAAACAAAAATTGCGGTGCATCCACGCAAATATATATATATATATATATATATATATATATATATATATATATATATATATATATATATATATAGTTCTAAAATATAGCACAGCTTTCGCCCTCGCTCTTGATCCCGTTCTACGTGACGCTGGCGGTAACAAAGGACGTTCCGCGTCCGCCGCTATGGTTGAGGGTGGCGCTGGTGAACACTCTCAAGGTTCGTATACAGACAACATAAATACCCAAGCAAGTAGCAGGGGGGACAGCGGCCGATGTAGCTCAGTTGGAAGAGCACCGGACGCGATATTCGGAGGTCGTGGGTTCGGTTCCCACCATCGGCACGTTGTTTTTTTCTTCTACTTTGCGTTTAATTATTTTTCCTCTAAACAGATTACATTACTAATTTCTGTGATTATCCAAGTAAACATTAAAAAAAAAAAAGACAAAGTACCATCCCCAACGCTTTCCTTGGCCTCGCCGACTGTTGGCTTCTTTCCTTCACACACATACACACATATATATATATATATATATATATATATATATATATATATATATATATATATATATATATATATATATATATATATATATATATATATATATATATATATATATATATATATATATATATATATATATATATATATATATATATATATATATATATATATATATATATTTGCGTATTAGTCGTCAATACTTAGTCGCCACTTACGTTCTCCACGCGGCTAGATTTCGTTAGAAGGGCTCACAGCGCACTCCAAAGTAGTGTATAGTGGCCTGTCCCAGAGCGACGCGTTAATCGCCGTCGTTGCGCTAACGAGCAAACGAGCGTGGTTTTGAAGAGGAGAGGAAGGGGAAATGAGCGTGGCGCGCTGCACATTCGCATTAGCCTCGTTTTCCACGCCGCGGTTGATCGCGCTGTTCATGCTGCTTCGGGGCACACCGCCTGCAGCCGTGATCGCCGCCGCGAGAGATTACAAACGCCAGACCGCAGGCGTGCGCCGCGGGAGTCATTTTTGCGCGTTCCGATTCTCGTGAGACGCAGTGTTGTGGTGTTGTCGCTTTGATTCATCGAAACAGTGCCCGCGGTGTAACCGCGATGCGGCGTTCACTGGCCAAAGTTCCTAGGGAGCATTACCTGTGATCTATGCGATATATAGTCGCAGCGCTATCGGTGCATACATTATATTTCCGCCTATTTCTGGATTCTACACCGAAGCTCCTGGGTCCCTTTTTGGCGGCATTGCATAATTCCAGCCTTCAAATCCATCAAGGGAAGCCGGGATAAAGCCCGGTTTTGGCTTATTGTGTATCTATTTTATCACATTTTTTTATTATTTGGCACGGGATTGCCCATCACCAGCACCCACAAGTCGAGACTGATTACTGAATTAAACGGCTGCAAATTGGTTCGAAGCTATACGAAGAATCGCCCGAGACGACGGGTGGAGAATTCGCACAGTGCGCACCGTCCACACTCTCCTCTATCGAAGTCGCGATTGTGCCCATATTAATGGAAGGATGAGCGTACAGATGCGCGCCGTGGTGAATGGCATCAGTGACGGCCACTTGCACGAACCTTGCCCCGCGGATACCGACCCGGGTCCTATATAACCTTGAAACACCTCGCGCCGCACTTTGGTTGCATCGAAGTTGCTCCGCGAATTTAGGGCTGCATTCAAGCGTGTCGAAGCGAAAGGTGCGTTCCGGCAGCGCGGCAGTAATTGTCTGGAGGCGCAACTAGTGTGACACCACACCGTACACTATAGGGCACGACAACGCCGGACACGCGTTGTGTAGCGATGGCAAAGGCGCCTCTGGGTCCCACGTCGACACGCATTGCCGTTACGCCGCGACGTCGTGATCCCCGAAGCGATACGGCAATTTGCAAATCGGCTCGTGCAGAGACCGGTCGAAGTGGGCCAACGAACTGGGGCCGCTCTCGACGACGCCCTCTCGGGCCGCCCTACATCTGGCGGACGCCCACTCTGCTGGTCTCGCGCCAGCTTCCGATAATGTCGCTCCTGCCCCGAGCGGGGCGCAATTTCAGCCGCGGTGCAACAACGATCACGCAGTGCAGTAACGGCGCCGGGGAACAATTCGAGAGTGGCGGCGAAACGCGCCACTCGAAAAAGTGCCGCGCAGCGCTTCGCGGGGGTGGGCTCGCAATGGTCCTGCACGCACAGCGCACTCCGGCCAGGCTAGGAGCTCATGAGGCCGAGTTCAGCTGTGCGCATGCCAACCGCCGCTCTTCATTGGAATAGTCTTTCGCGCGCTAGCTCAATTCGCATAAAGACGCGCAGCCTGAAGAACCCTGTTCAGCATTCGAACAGTGCTGTGGGTTTGAGCGCTATAAGACCATTGGCGAAGCTGATTTTTACAATTATTTCTTACTGAAAAGGTCAGCAGACTCGGAGCCCGTACTTCGCGTGGTCGGCGGATGCTCGCTGAGGCTGGCAGGCGGACCTTAGGGACTCTACAGGGCTCTAATCGCCGCAGAACCCGCCTCTCAATGCTTCATCCACTTTATCAGTACGCAAATAGCGCCCGCTGCACGCGTACTTGCGATCACTGTGCTTGCGATTATTTCGGCGTCTTAGAGCTACCTCCGCCAAATTCTTGCAAGATTAAGATAAAGCCTCACACCCACTCTCGTATGCCCGCTGTGGCAGAGCCGCTGTAAATTAAGCACGCCAGCCCATCATCTCTCGTCACGCTTCCTGCGAGCGTACTCTGAAGGGCTTTTCTTTTTTTCCTTTCTTTTTTTTTTTTTTTTTTTTTTTTTTTTTTTTTTTAGACTGAAAGGACGCGAGCGAACGAAAAAGGGACCGACCTCGAGGGGGTCTCGTTGCCCGTCCTGTTGTGTCTTCGGAGGTATTGTGTGGGAGGAAGAACGCTTCGGGACGCAGAATACGAAACCGGCGGCATTTTCATGTGGTTTCGTAATGCGCGCACGTAACTGCATTAGCCTAGCCCATGTGCCTTTTCCCACGTTTGGGTAAAACAGCGTCACTGAGGTGTGCGTAAACACCATATGTAATCCAATGTGCAACGCCTCTATGCATGCACAACCATCGGATTTGAGTACGGCTGTCAGACGTGAGGCAGCAAACAATCTCGTGGGCCTTTTAGTGCAAAACACGAACTATAAGACTGCTCTATACATTCCGGTCTTCCATGTCTTTCCTTCTTCCCGCCAAAAGGGGAATACGGATAACGGCTTGCAAGCGAGATGGCGACAGGCTTCCTGAGAGGGAAGCGCTTACGCGAAAGAATTATGGCTACCAAAGGTGCTGATAGTTTGTGAGAGCCAGGTGTTACATACCCTCGTGAAGTAACACGTACAATTTCTACTCTCCCGCTGACCGCGCAGCCTGCCGTGTGCGTGTGTAGCAAAAGCTGTAGTGGTACACATCGGAGCTATATATAGACATCTGTATGACGTTTTCTCTAGCACAGCAAGGCCTGCAACTTGCGCTACGTCTCTATAGAAGCCTTTGAAGAACCACAACCAAAAAAGAAAAAAAGGAAACGACTAAAACCAAGACGGAAGTGACGCTGTCATCTTCCGGCAGCTCTAAATGAAGGCAGTCGTGACGACGAAAGTGCGTTCTGCGGACGCTAATCAGAGCTGCGGGGCGGACGACTGGGCACGCGAATTGTGCGAGTTTGCAGCTGGCCTCGAGGCTGTTACCAAACGTGATACCACCGTGGTACGAGAGAAAAAAAGAAGGAATAAAAGGAAGCCATTTCCTGAGAAGCGATTTGCGCCAGTGGCATGCAGTTGCGTACACTGGACAGCGTCGAACACATGGGTCGAAGATGTCCTCGTTTACCTCTCTCTTTTGCTCGCCCTTGCCAATCTCGCTTCGACACCGCGGCGCCTTTGTTGCGCTTTTCCTCCACACCTTTACTTATGTGTCAATTTCTCCACAGATCCGCGACGTGGAAGAGGCGAGTTACGGCGCCCTGGCGGGTTTCAATGTATTTTCACTCTCTCTTTTCCTCTGCACACTGCCCAATTATGTGTGCGCATTCTAAGATAAGCGCTTGCTCGTAAATCAAAACAAAATACCGCAGCCTTAATAGAGTGGTGTAACCACCAGACCGAAATCCATCTCGATGGGGAAGATGCATGCGACGAACGGCGCACTCGAGAGCGCCAGACCGCTTGTATTGCGCAACAAGTGCCGCTGCCTGGCGGGCTTTCTTGTACCTGCTACGTCATGAATGCAATAAGGCTTCGGGCGCTGGGCACTCTATGAAGCTGCCACTGCGATAGAATTAGCACGCGTCTGGTCAACGAGGCATCAAAACGACCTCGCTAGAAACGGGCGCTCGCAACCTGGCTATCGTGCACGAGAGAGCAGTCGACTTGCAGGCTTCGAGTCATTAGATGGGTGTCTGCGCGATTCACCTGCTGTGCTGACACTTCCAGACCAAAGCTGCGCATACCTAAGTGGCACTTTGGGAGCTGTTGCTCCTCTTTACCCATGCTCGCTGCGGCCTCGTTGGTGACGTCCCGCGCATATTCGTTTAGTGAAGCAAAAGATGAAAAGCAAGAATGCGGCTTAGGAAGGTGGTGGTTCTACCACCACCACCTTCCTAAGCCGCATTCTTGCTTTTCATCTTTTGCTCCACCAAACGAATATGCGCGGAAAGCTGCATATGCATTTGGCTTGAATTGTTAAACGGTCTTGCCTAAATTATTTCCGTAAGACACTCGTCAGCCGCCTGTTCCTTGAGCTCGAACCTGATCTGACTGACGCAGAGCATTAGAGTGACTTTACCACTGGCGCCTCGTGGAGGATGTGTTTGTAGAGGAAAACAATAACTCATTCCTTATCGCGGGAACACAGGCAAATTAGGGAAGGGGAGGGGGGGTGCGGTCAAAAACATTTATTCACCCAGAAAAATACTACTTTATTGCACGGTGTTATGGTGCAGATAATGTAGATGTATATGTGACACAAATAATATAACAGGATATCTAATGCTTCGCAATAAAGTTTCCAAAATCATTAAGCATGTTCAGTCAAGGAATATGTGAATGAATAAATATTTCGAATATGCGCTTTGTGCGTCATTGTTTTAAAACGAGTTTAGAAGCTACAGAATTTTCTATCCTTTACGTTATGATTATTAAAACAAATAAACAAAAAAAGCTGACCTGGCTCACTTTGCGAATTCTTACTTGCGTGCATGCTCTCTGCTGTTCGGTTGACCACAAATTCCTAAATGTTTACCTGTATTATCTCACAAGTATTCATATAGAGTTGGAAGATGCCGCTGGAAAGACCGCCCGGCATAGCCCCGCTTTAACATGAATTTGAATGCATGGCCAAGGGGGGCGTTTCTGATTCGGTATCCAAGGGTCCCGGGATGTTCGATTTGCGTCTCCCGCAACTGCTGCCTACTAGGCCATGTCATGTTTTCAGGTGCACGTCACAGAACTCGCCAAATTTGCACTCAGTGACTGGCCTTGTTACATGTCAACTACCACCTACCAAAGACATGCTCGTGATTTTTTTTTTTTTCGCTAACAACGCGACACCGATGACGAGTTGTCTGCAGAACGGGAGCCTTATTATGATTATCAGCGGCCTGACCCACTGCAGGGCAGACGCCTCTCCCCTATCCCTCCAGTTAACCCGGTCCGATGCCAGCTACATCCATTCGATCCCCGCTAAGTTCCTAATCTTATCCGCCCACCTAATTTTCCGCCTCCCCTGCTAGGCTTTCCTTCCCTTGGAATTCAATTTGTTATCCTTAGCGACTATCGGTTATCTTCTCTTCTCACTACATGCCCGTGCCTATTTCTTCTTCTTGATTTCTGCTCGAATGTAATTAACTCGCGCACTCGGTATGTCTCCTGTCTCATACCGTAACACCTATACCATTTTCCGTACCATAGCTTACCATGTAGTCATCAATTTAAGTAGAACCGTTTTCGTTAGCTTAATGTTCCAGCCCCATGCGTGAGTACCGGTAAGATACACCTGATGTACACCGGTGAGCTGTCATTCATGATTCAAGAGTGCTTGCCGAATGTGTTCCGTCCTAGTCTGGTTCTTCTTTACAAGAAGTATTACCTTACCACTTCTAGCGCCTCGCTACCTATATTGTGAACTGATATGTTCCTTTCCGAGGCAATTGAACATTACTTTAGTATTTTGAATAATAATGTTTAGGTCTCCCTTTCTGCTTTGTCTGGCTAGATAATTATTCATTCTTTGCAATTCGTTCCTTGAATTAGCAAGACAGTGCCATCAGTGGATCACAGGTTACTGAGGCATTTATTGTCTGTCAACCCTTATCTCTTTTCCCATTCTAGGTCTCTAAATGCTTCTTGTAAGCAAGCGGTGAATAGTACTGGAGAGATCGTGCCTCCGTGCCTAACGCCCTTCCTTATGAGAATTTAATTACATAATTTGCTGTGCAGCCATTGTACATGTAGATATCTTCTGGGAGTCTTATAGCTATCGCATTATTAGTAATTACGCGGACGCTCATACTTGCCTTAAGAGTAGATGCGATTACTCTTTTAACACCGCCTTTTCATCCTGCGAATTTTATAAATTTTTTTTTGTTTATATCACTGCAATTATTTAAATTAGTGTTACTGCAACATCAGTGCACACCCCAAACACACTTTAGCAAGTCGAACTCATCACCACGCTTTCGCTGCTATGCAGAACCTTAGTCAACTCAGGGCGTCTTGGAGAAAGCTCA
The DNA here is from genome assembly GCF_055883805.1 of Amblyomma maculatum. Classification (NCBI taxonomy): domain Eukaryota; kingdom Metazoa; phylum Arthropoda; class Arachnida; order Ixodida; family Ixodidae; genus Amblyomma; species Amblyomma maculatum. The sequence goes on along the minus strand of NC_139344.1, from coordinate 159,205,433 downwards.
ATCCGCTGCACTGCTGGTGGCAAGGAACTGTTCATAAAATATCTGTCAGCGACGCTTGGGAAGCAGCGAATCGCCTCGCCAATTTCGCGAAAAAAAGGTTACAGACTGGCACCTGTCAATAGTCCGGGCTCGGCGGAGCAGTCATTTGTGCCCAAGAACGAAATGTTTATTGAAAAGCCAAGCAAAATGCAATTTTCTATGATCAAAGTTTCATAAACCATTGCTCAAATAGAGCCGCCCCACCTAACTGTTTGTTAACTAGAGCCACCTATAAATCCGCCCCTACATAGCTCATGCCTCTTTTCAGAGGGAAAATGTCTACCTTTGTAATAAAGACCGCGATAATATCTGACATTCGGTTCCTCAGCGGTAAACAATAATCTCGATGGCTTTTTATGCTTGCGTAGATGTGTTGAAGGTCAGCTTTTTCCTTTTCTCACTCATATATACATAATATACACACATGAGAAATGGGCTGTAATTTTGCTGGGCCACGCCTCCTACTCTGAGATCTCTTTCGCCATGCGGTCTGTATGGCCTTTACTTCTATAACATCATAAGAGACCTAGGTTTACTTCCAAACGCACTGAGTAGTGAGCTCTTTGCAGGGTGGAAAATCTCGATGTTGAGCATAGGGAGGTAGCGTGAAATTTAGATCAGCTATCGGCGCTTGCAGTTAATCACCTCACGCTTTACGAACGCAGCTGGATTCTCAATTTTTATCCTGTCTTATAATTATATATAATATAATGCGTTCAGAAAAAACAAAGGCGCTCATACCAAAACACAGCATCCGGAGCACGTATACTTTCGGCATGTAGTGAAGCTCCAGGGCAAAGTATAATGACTGCCTTTATGGAGGCCGCTGACTGAAGCCCGCATTCTGAAAGTTTCTATTAAGCGGTTGTGCATAGGTTGGCATGGCTTCGACTAAAATAGGTGCATTCTTTTGTTTTAAAGATCTATGGCAGAACATTTTCCCGTCTGGGATCACCCCCACTGCGAGCGTTGGTGGCGTTAATAGCAGTTCCCGAAGTAGTCAAATCAAATAAGGCTGCCTGTTCTGCTTTCTAACTTTTTAATATATATCGCAGGTATTCGTCGCACAAGTTTTTAAATATCTTCTTCTGCACTACGATTATTGATGCAATGACAGGTGCAGTTTCAGGCCAGCTAGGTGGAACCGAAATGTCGCACGTTGCGCGGCAGCAGGAACCGCTGATCCACGACAGAAGACTGCCTTCAGTTATCCGCGTCTAAAAGTGTCTTTGTAGCTCTGTTATTCAGCAAAGCCTTATAAACGCCAAAATGAAGTAACAGGAAACACGAGCCAGCTGCCGTCGCGTGGCCGTTGACACCTTTGCACCCAACCCTGGAGAGTCGCCGCTAACCCAGATAGACATGTATGCTTAGCGGACACTTCGGGGCCTAGCTTCAGCAAACTTGCAACGGCTTCCTTGATTTGCATAGTAGTGCACCAGCCAGGACTACCACATGAGGACGTGTTGCATGCACGACACCACACCCGAAATGAATTTATGAGAATCGAATAGAAACTACGCGTAAAGCGCCTTTTATGGCCGTCTATCAAATAGAAAGCTTGGGTTTCTCCTTTGGAGTTAGCGGGCGATTAATGACAAGCTTACGAAGGAAACCATGCACATCAATTTTTTTTTTTATCTACTGTTCGTCTTCTCCTTTTAAAAGTTAGCTACCCTCCGAACTATTTGCTGATACCATTTCGTCAAGCAGGGAAGGCTTCTAGAAAAACAAAAAGTACGAGGAAACTGATTGAAATTAAATTACAGCGCTGAAAACGAAAAAAGAAACACAGGAAAGCCTGAAAATTAGAATGCGGCGAATGTGGTGTTTTGGTACATACTGCAGCCCTAAAATTAGAGCGGCGGACGAAGAAGATACAAGGAGGAGCGCTGAAATTTCAACAGCCTCTTCATAAGTACATGTATATGCTGTCCAGCCAAAGTTATCATTTAAGTATACGCAAATAGGCCAGCTTTTTGTCTGAGAAGCGAATGGAAGGACCTCGTTTCGTCTGCGTCCGTCGTCCTGTTCTGTTTTAGCTACAGTCATTTTCAAAAAAAAAAATATATAGGAATAAAAATGCAGGCTGGGCACAAGCTTGCCCGTAAACGAGGGAGCGTGCGCCGCAAAAGCGCTCAGGAGCGCTCCGTGAGCCAGGTTTTTCTAGAGAAGCGGCGCGCCCCATCTCTCTTATACCTTGCACCTTCGCCTCCTATGAACACGAGACAAGAGTAGGAGTGAGCTAAGCGGTGAAGCATTTCGTTGTGCCAGCGAAGATCGTTCCGTATCTGGCGGCCTTGCGTGTCCTTACGCGGGTGCTTTTCTTTCTACGTCTAGCGTGGAGCGCCAGCTTTTTTTCTAATTAGAGGCACCGCGCTGGGCGGCGTCGAGTGCGCGGCGAACGATAGAGGGGCCGAACGCAGCGGCGCTGAACGTGCGCGAGTGGTGTCCGAACGCGCTTTCGCACACGAGCACGAGGCACGTTCGACGCGTCTCCGAGCGCGGAACGCGGAACGGAACCTGAGTGGCATTAGAATCATCAGCGAGTCCTTCACTCAGACGTACCCGCGCCTATTAGTTGTGCAATCGGAACCACTCTCAAGCATACTTGTGTTGGTCACGAGTGCCAGTAGTATGCGACTCTGCTCTTATCCACAGCTTTTCAGGCTTGTTCCTTGCCGCACTGCTGTCCCTGATCAGGCTGTATAGCTTCTGTGCTTCAGGCCGACTTCTGAAGGAGTACACCGCCTGGCAGATAAGCGTCCTATACCTGCAGTCGTTGCCTGGTTGGTCGCACGCGGAACGAGAGTTGTCACAAGGACAACGCGTCTCTTGCTCGTCGTCAGTCTGCCGCCTTAGTGACTCCGATATCTAACTTTATGCCCTAGAAACGTTTGCAAACGGAATAAAATATTTAAGGCACACACACAAAGAAAAAAAGCCGCCAAGTGTGCCGGCTGGAGCTCACCACATAATAGCGACCAGGTTAGGAACAAAGGGCGCCGGAATCGCAGCATTTGGTCCATGGTCGGAGGCGGGGTCAGACTGCACTGCAGCTTGGTTTCGTCTGTTCCGAGTGTTCTGAGCGCACCTGATGCTGCCGAACAAAGAACATTAATACCGAAGAGGTTTGGTCACGATCTCACCACTGCAGCCCCTGGCGTTGCTGTCGGCGTTGTGTTATATAAAGGGCCCCCCGGCTCTGCTGCACCTCATCTTGCAAGAGCGGCTGCAAGATCTGGCCGTCGCACGGTTTCAATGCATCGTTTTCTTCATTTTGCCGATAAAAAGTAATGTCCCGCCGTTGATTGATGTCCGCTGATCGCATATCGCCGGCGGCAAGTGGCTTGTGAAGCTTTCAAAGCGTCTTATGAACAAGATCTGTGCTGAGTGAGGTTGGTTTCCCCTGTTTGATTCCTGTGCTTGCTTAAAACGCAATGAACAGCCCCTCAACAAACTAAAAGGAGATGGCCCGTAGTTATATTCAGTGTCAAGAAAAATTAGGGGGACCCTTAAGCTCTACCGTGATAGTATGGCGCGATAGCGTTTCGCATACACGGCCGATGTTTTCACTTTTCAAGTTTTAATGTTTTTATTTTCTTTTTCAATCTTATACGCCGATGCTTAGCTGCAGCAAACACCGGCTTTTCATTGTGAGCAGTTTGGCTTCATTAACACATTTTCGTTTTTTTTTTTCAATTATTTCAATTAATTGATAAATTGCACAATAAAAATTTTCTTAACTAGCGCTATCAAGCATTGGCTTTTCATTCTGAGCATTTTGACATCTTTGAACCCAATTCATCATTTATCGTTTATTGCATTTAATTAATTCATCAATTACGCACTCTAAAATTTTTTGGTCAGCATCGACAAGCATTGACTCCTCATTCTGAGCATTTTGGTTCCTTTGGACCTCTCTTTTTTCATTTCTCATTTTTCAGTTATTTAAATTAATTAAATGATCAATCACACACTCTGAAGTTTCTCATTTGCCTCATGAAGCATTGGCTTTTCATTCTGAGCATTCTGACACCTTTGAACCCCCCTTGTTTTGAATGTTTCATTTCATTAGTTTATCATAAACAATTAATCAATTACAACTATTTCATTAACTCGTCGTCGCGAATCACACATTGATCAATCATCAATCACTAGAACCACACATTAACATGATACGATTTCCGATTATTTCCCACACGCGGTGTCGACTACTACGCCGATGGCTTTTAGACCGAACGAGATGTATAAGCTATCGCTTAATACTCTTTCATCTAAAAGTTCTTTTATTGTTTGTATGTTTTATGTTTCTTTCATCATCGTAATGCTCCCGCTCATATAAATGGCTTGCACGTGACGTCGCAGACGCCATGGTGATGGGTCGATCACGCATGACTTTCAGAGTGCGCATCGGATCAGGCCACGATAAGATAAGCTAAGCGCTTACTTTCACAGAAATCCGGGCTTCCTCAACATGGCGGCCGCTGTGGCATGGCGACCGCTATGACTTTTTTCAACATCGCATGAAATGAACGAAGCATTTAACTTCTTGACTGAGAACATCTGTTTGTGAGGCGCGGCTCATGTACCCATGCAGATGGAAGGTTATTTGTAACCTGCAGTGGGATATCATCTGGGGCTCCTGTCTTCACGCCATTTTCTGTGCACTGTTGAAAAAGCACCCTAATGTGTGAGTCATATGCGTCAAGTCATATGTGAGTCATAGGCGCCAAGCAGCCAACCCGCCGCGGTGGCTGCTTGTTAGGGCGCTCGAAAAGGACACGGGTTCAAATCCCGGTAGCGGCCGCCGATTTTTGATGGCGGCGAAAAGCGAGGCCCCCCATGTACTGTGCATCCGATGTCAGTGTTTGGTAAAGAACCCGAGGTGGATGAAATTTCCACAGCCCTCCACTATGGCGTCCCTCACAATTACCCGAGTCGGTTAAAGTTTGAAACCCTATATAAACAAAAACCAAACTGTAGCGAAATTAGTCGCAACTGCAAACGGTACCATGCGCACATCCCAGGCGTTAAAGGTGCGACTGAGACGAACTGTGCTACGAATCTGTAATGCATGTTGGGCGTCAAGAAAACGCAGTGAAAGGCTTTGCGATAGCGCAGTTGAGCCAATTTGCTCCTTTCATCGACTCAGCCTTGAAAAATTACCACATCTGCTGTGATGTCTTGCGCATAACTCGCTACAATTTCTGCGATTTAGGTGCTCCTCATTTCCAATTACATCTTGCGCCGAGGAACAGATCGAGCGTCTTCGTGCCTTTTAATGCGTCGTAGATCTTGCGAACACTTGCATTATTAGTATTCAAACATTTTCCGTAGAATCTGCCGCGATAAGTACAATGAATTGTGTTTGACAGATCAACGCTTAGGTGCTTGCTCATTGGCATATGCCGGCACACTGAGTGCACTCATATTCGCTCACTCAAACTCCCGCTCGGATTTATGAATGTGAATAGTTGTAAGCGCCTGTCCTTGTCATTACTCTTTCGTTGTTCTCTGTCGCAGCGCTCGTAATTTGCAATCATGTACCAACTAGCTCAACTTTCCGTATTAAGCGTGACTATGATTGCGGGTGAGTGGTTATAAGGGGAGGTGGACATATGTGTGGATGGCCGTGAGTATAAATGCGAGTGGACATGAGTGAATATGAGTGAGAGGTTGTGAGTTTGAGTGCACATGAGGGGTGAGAGTGTTTATGGACGTTAGTGCGAGTGGTTGGTTGAGAGTTCACGTGAATGTGAGTGCGACTGAGTGGCTGCAAGTGGACGTGAGTTGCGAGTGAATGTGAGTGGTTGTAGGCTACTTTGAGTAGATATTAGGGGTTGTTGGTTATTGTGAGGGCACATGTTGTTGGATAACCACAGTTAGCTTACAGAAGGCGTCATTGAATGTGTCATGTTTGGTTTGGGTTACGGCGTTTAACGTCTCAAAGCGACTCAAACCATGGGCAACGCCGTAGGGGAGGTTTCTGGATGATTTCGACCACCTTTCTTTAACGTGCACTAGCATCGTACAGTACACTGATGCCTTGCGATCCACCTCCATCGAAACGTGGTCCCCGGGGCCCGGATGCAGCAGGCGGCGGCCTGTGATAAAGAAACGTTCGAGTGATCGAGCATATTTTAATAGAGCGGCATAAGTATCTATAAGAACGGGTCTGAATGCTCAAGATATATGCTTAGCATCTATCTAAGCGTATCATGCGATTATGTAATTATTTTGTTATTTAATGCAAGAGTAATTGGTAATGAAAGACTCCGGCGTACAGAAATGCGGACAACAAATACCATCGGCAACGCACCAGTGAGTTGAATTACGATACATCAAAAACATGCGTTGTAGCGAACGATTTGGTATTGCCTGATATCCAAATGTGGATAAAAAAGAAGATATGAAATATTTAAGGAGGTGCTAGCAATAGATGCGCTAGCTCTCACCCAGAGCACAATTCACCCCATGTTGTGATTGATGTATTCTTCTTGACTTCAGCTGCGGCAACCAGGATTAAGCATCCTGGAAGTTTGTAACATTCAAGAACAAAAGCGATGTGATTATGATACTAGGTTACAGCCAACAACTGTTTATCGAAAAAAATCTTGACCTTGCCATGACTTCCGCTTAAATTTGCAAGTAAATGTTTCTGCCTGTGATTGCAGAAGCTTTCTGAGACTACTATTGTTGCGCGAATACAAGGACCGATGTATCGAGAGTCTTCCACTACTCTATAATTAAATATAACACTCAAAGACGTGCGTGTAAATAATGAATCCATGCTTAATGGCCTAATTTCTTGCCTTTTCACTTCCTTCGGACCTTGGATCGTGGTGAAGGTGCTGGTTTCTGCAAGAGATTGACGTTTAGGAGCTACGCATGTAGAATTATAGGTATCTCTCCATTCCGTCTTCTTGCTGTCTCGCGTGCATTCTGTAGCACTAGCAGTCGAATGCCGCTGCCAAGCCTCTACTTTAGCGGTAACTGAAATATTACGCGCTTAAGCTTGCGCAGGTGAGTTGCACGTAACTGAAGCGCAGTGTCGCTTACATATTCGTGCATTTACTTTGCAAAACACAGATTGAAAGACGCGCTCTTCCCTTGCTTCGTCGCCGCTCTCGTCATCGTACAGTGCACAAAACCCACCGGGCTTTGTATAAAGACACCCCTATTGGACGACATTATTGAGACCGACGCAAGTGGAATACTGGAAGAGAAAAAACTACATCATTATAATTCATGGCCCTTCAATTTTATTTACTTAACTCCGAGTATACTGGCGCTTATTTGTTGATGGGAATTGTTGGCTCTGTAGCTGCGGTCCGTCTCGTGGTTCTCCTCACTTCACGATTCCTTCAAGCAAGAGAACTGTGCGACGCAATCATTGGGCATTATAAGCGAGGAGCCGTCGGCTCCTGCGCATTTCCTCCAGAGGCACTATGCACTCCCAATCGCGAATGTCTAAAATTGGCTCGTACCGCGAAGGACGCAAACGAAATGCGATCGCGACACCAACACGAGGAGAGCTAAAATTGTCGCGAGATTCGGCGGTGTCCGCCTGCGCTGACGGATCGAGGCTTCACGCGGTAGCGGCCGATGCGCGGAAGATGTGCCGCGGTATCTTCGGTTCAGTTGGCGGTCACGAACATGGCGAGTACAGGAAACAATAGGATAGACCACGGACGATTTGAACCGATTCTGAACGGTTTCTGAAGTGCTCTAGTGGATGGTTCGGCCCGTATTTCCCTTCCCGTTCGCGCTTCCGGGTGGTCCGAGTACAGGGCTCTCAAACAATACTGCGTATCATCAAAAGATGTGGCACTCGTGCTCGCGCTTATTGGTAGGAAAGAATACTTCTTCAATCTTGGCATGTCGAGAAGACTGACTTCGAAATCAAAAGTAAAATATAGTTCTCCAGCGATAAATAATGCTGTTAGGTTGCTTAGTTACGGCAACACACGCTCAGAGGAGAATTGACTCCGCGGATAGAACATGTGGAACAACTGTGATTTCAGCTGCGCTATTGGAATGTGCTGCCCTTACTTTCTTTTCCTATTCGCTCTATCAAACAATCAAAACACCACCGTGCAACGGGGCTGCATTGGTTAAAATAGTGCTCCTGTATTTTTTTTTTTTTTTTTTTTTTTGCCACAAGTTTCAAGTTACACTAAGCAGTACACCATGCACATGATTCGGTTAGTTTTGTCTATGCAGACCTGCGCAGTCAAACAGAAGTGTTAGAGTAGTCAGCTCATTTTCCTGCTTGTAAACTCTTGTCATCGAAGAGAAAGGCTTGGCCACCAGGTTAGATCGCCGACAGAAAAGACCACGATAACAATTTGAGCTTCATTTTCAGCATTCCGGGATTTTCGATCTGCAAACTGACTCTCTTCATAAAACATATCTAAATGACAAATTATTTCTATTTTCGACGCGCATACGAGCGTTACTCGGCCTGAGAAATTCAATGAATTCGAATTGGGCCCCTTCAATTACACGGTAGCAAATGTGCGTGAGGATATCGGGACACATACATTCAACTGCGACGAACTGATTTACGTCATAGCAGCATAACGCAACATAAGAACGTGCTGCGCTACCTCTATGAACGCAGACATGTGCTAAAAACCTAGCTTGGCGTTACTTTTTTTTTTCTCTCGGTTGGTCTCTTAGACTTTACGACTCGGCTGGGTAGCACGTGGGAGCCGGCCTTGGCGCGTTCCCGCGGTGGAGTGAATATCTGTGAGAAATGGTTGCTCGTTTGGCTCGTCGTTCCCGCCAAGTAAGGATTGAGCGAGGAATTCTGGACGACAACGTGCGCCGTCTGAGAACTGGTGACCCATTTAGCTTAGTTGAGCACTACGGACCGGCTGACAATGACAATGCGGCCGGAAGCCGGCTGTACTCGGGAATCTTCAGCGCCGTCTTTGGAATCTCATTAGCGTGCATAAGTGCATGGGAACGCCGCCAGCGGTGAAGCGCTGAGGCAGAAGGGGCGAGCAAAATCCGCTTCCTGTTGGTTATTTGTTCTCTTACTTCTCGCTGCACGACGGTCTTCGTTGCTTAATGTGCTCATAAAAATTCCACGCTCGCGGTACGTCAGGCACCTCAGCGGAGGCACTACAGGTCACAAGCACTAGAGCGTACCACGAACCGTCTGTACAGCAGAAAAGTCGTGTGGCGCACGCACATGGTTGCCCAAGAGACGACATCTCTCACGCGCTGCTTTTTTTCTCATCCGCTCTGAGCCAAGAACGACGTGCGTTCATCTAAAAACTGTTTATGTCACGAGAGACATCGTCATCACGCGGATATTTCTCTTTCCCCAACGACAGAACTGTGCGCTCTTCAGTTCGGTACGTTAGAAAATCCTGTGAGAAAAGCCGACCGGTAGTGTGAAGGAGTCTTCGGTACTGTTGGAATCTGTCGTTTTTTTTTTTTCTTCTTAAAGCCAACAAACAGGTACGATTGAAATGTCACAGTGAAGTATGTGCTTAATTGAAACACATTGCTCCTCTTTTTTTTTTTTTTTTTCCTCTTCTGCAGGTACCTCGCTACCTCGAAGTTCCAGCCCACGTACGCACGGCGTGCTTTTCCATGCTTCGACGAGCCGAACTTCAAATCGAGGTTCAACGTCACCATCATACACGACAGCAGTCACATGGCGCTGTCCAACATGCCCGTGCTGAACGTAAGGCAATTTCCTTTCTTTCCATTTTTTTTTTTTAATTCATGCAAGAAGCTGTTCTAAGCCTAAGAGATTTTGTCACTGCGAAAGTTGGCAGCATGCAAGATATGCAGGCCGTAAACCAAGCCTGCGTGGTGTTTTGGGGGCGCTTCGTGAGTGGACAGTTAATTGCATGGTCTCGCGGTCGCCCGTTGGAAGTGTCTCAAAGCGCTGTAGTCGCACAGGACGCTTCAGCAATCGTCGGTACAAGCGCAGCTCAAAGCTGAGGGGCGCGGCCCCCTAGCTGCCAGCCCCTCCTTTTCCCCTTGCCTCGCCAAAAAGCGATCGCGGGTTTTGCCTACTACACAGGACAAAAGTTGATTCTTAACTTGGGCACAAGGACGGCAACCATCCGTTCCTGAACGAGCGTGCCACTTTCGCTCGTGAAACGGAGGCAACGAAAATAGCATGTGGGCGACTCTTACGCCACACAAAAACGGCACTAACTTTGAGCCACGGCGGTTGCGCTTACACAGTGTAACTGTAGCGTTTCCGCTTACTTTTACAATGACAGCTGTTAGAACTTTAAACCTCGGGCTTCATGATGTCCCCCATCTCGCAAAGCGCTGGGTGGAGGCGCACGCCCGCTTCTCATGGTGTAATCAACCTCCTCGGATGGGATACATGTATGCTTGGGCCAGCAAATATTTTTGGACTAACAGGCTGTTCGACTGCGCAGAATCTCTCTTGTCAAGTGCGACTATACTGCCGCACAAGCGTTACGGAAGCTGTGGGGTCGTATAAAGAACACGCACTTCATGCAGAATAATGCAGGGCCAGTAAGCTTCGGCGTCAAGATCCTATAGTACGCAACGCCGCAACCGCAGCAGATGAGGATGCGGCATGTAGGCCCTGCAGTGTGCACGGATTAAAGCTGAAGCAAACAGGCTTCAGCATCATCAAGACTCCGCAGAGCGTACCGCGCTCACGGCGAAACGAAGGCAGGAGAAGCCGCAAAGGTGCTTCACAAACAAATACGGCACAACCCATTTGGTTACAGCTGCTCGGCGTGTGATCGCGTGCGTTTCCGTGACCATGACACGACGTTACCATCTCCTTGCCGCTCTGTGCAGTAAGAGGCGTTTCCGCCGGCCGAATTCGCAATATAGATTCCAGTTGTGCACCAGGTGTAGCTGAATTTTGTCTTACGTTGTCGCAACCATGAGGTTTCTTTTTTTTTTTTTCTTGTTTAGAATTTATGTAGTAAGTCATGTTTTTTGACGTCCCTCGGAAACCGAGAAAATGCTGTATTATTTATAATTTCTCGAGTATTGTAATTTCCCATACATAACAATCCAATCAGGAAGCTGATAACTTTATTTTTTATTTTTTATTATTTTTTACGGTAATTACTTGGGAAGCCCGTCATCGCGGTTGCTTGAATTTTATAGACGCATACGGGAGTGGTAGACGAAAAACTGAAAACCGCTTCGTTCAGTACGTACTCGTATTTTTGGACGTAGCGCATATTTGATGAGAACTGAGCGCGGCTATAAGTAAACGAGGAACGTTTAGAAAACCATCGTTTAAAGAGAGGGTGGACGACAAGGAAGGTCGTGTAATCGGACCAAATGCTTTGGAAGCGCGAGTGAATATAACTGAGAGACCCAAACTTGACGTCGATGCAGAAGTTTAGTACAGAAAGTCGCGAAGTGTAAGGAAAGTTGAACAGGAAAGAAAAATGGGAGGGAGCTAAAAATATTTTGTTATTGTTGTCTTGTCGGCCTTGACGAGTTGGTCTTATGATACTATATAGGGGACAGTGACTGAGTTGTGTGTTCGCCATTCTTCGTAGACTAGGTAGCCGACGCACCCTTGCGAGTATATCGCTTTATGCGGAATTCTATTCTCGTCCCATCTAACGGCTTAGCAGGAGAGTAAGGCAGCGAGACAAAAAAAAGTGGGGTTCACAAGCTGTGCCTTTAAGGGTTAATGGCTCCCATTTGCCGGCTCCCCTTGCGGACTCTCGTTCACGTACGTGCACTTTGCTACTCGTATATCATTAACAATTTAATTTGTGCCTTCATAATCCCACGCATATCGATTAGCATTCAGCCATTAAGCAAATAGAATGTATGAGAGGCCACCTAACGTAGAAGTAAAGCCCCGCTTTTAAGAAACTTAACAAGCGTGCCTGCGTGGCCAAGGGGCAGCGCCTGCCCGAGTTCACAGCGCTTGCCAAATCGGCCACGTCACGTGGTGTCGTGACGTCACAGAACCAGATGACCAGTCGGTGACTGGTCAACTACCAACTAATACCTGCGAGAGCCATGCGTATGGTTTCTCGCTCACAACACCGACGCTGGATTTTCGAAGCAACGCCCCCCTCCCCCCGCCCCCCTTTTAACGTCATCGCGTTAAAGGGAGCCGCCATTTAATCACTCTTTTTAGAAGCTCATAGTTAAACTTCCTTCATTCGTTTGATTGAAAATTATTACGCCCCAGATCTATCCCGTGCAAACGGCAGTGGAATATTACCGACCCTTCAAATTTTACGTTCACCGCACATCGTGACAACAGAAAGACAGTATAATGCAGTCCCCTACGCGGCTAGCCACAATGGCTTCTGTGATTTGCCCAATGAGCCACTCGATACAGCAGCAAGCGATCGTTCATTTGGTGTTCCGGCGTGGCCAGCGGCTAAACGTAAGCAGAGCGTAAGGTCGAAACGGGTGGTTGCACGCTGCCCATAACGTAAGAGAAGTGGCTCCGCGTTTTGCTTGGCTGCATGCACCGCCCCACGTTTCGCATATTATTTAGAGGTCTTGGTGAGGGTAGCGCAACTGAAGGAGAACAGACACATACATTTGCTCCGTGGTGTCAGCCGGTGTATTGAAGGAATCCCCGCGGTCGAAGCATATACTTTGCTTGTTAGTCATACAAACGCACTGAAATAAAGCCAAGCTCTACTGAGAGCTTTACAGGAGGCAGCGACCATGCACGCGTGTCCGAGAGTCTCGGCGCAAACAAAAAAGCATTACACGACGCCAACGGCTGCTTCATTCACGTAAGCTTCAGAACTACACGCGGCGCAGGTTTGCAGCATGCGACGCAAACAACGGACATGTTACAGAGTAGTAGGAGTGTCTGATGTGCTTCTCATGTGCTGTGTCGGTTGTCTCGAGAGCAAATTTATTTGCTGCCTGCCGTGGTTGAATAGGTGAGGGGTTTCTAGACGCTGTTGCGCAGACGCTCTGCTTGCGGAGACCAATGCGCTGGTTACTCTTAAACGTAAAACGCCAGCAGTGCCGATCGCGTACAGCTCGCCTTCCCCCTGGGTACGTCCCGCCAGCGGCTGCATGCATTCACAAGGTCCCGCTGCTGATTGCTCGCTTCCAAATGCGGACGCGCCTGGCCGCATGGCGTATGAAATAAAGCGGCCGCAAATAGCGCCACGAACGTGGACAGCTGCGAAGAGGAAATAAGACGAGTACGTCCGTTCGATGCTTGCACTGCACGCGCAGCGGCACCGGGCGCTGTCTTCCCGGCCGCACGCACGCCTGTCAAAGGCGTCAAACTGGGCGCCGAGGGCTCCCCGCTCGGCGCCACGTGGTCGCGAGCGACGTCAGCTGCGCTCGGCAGCCGCGTTTGTTCCCGGTCAAAAGGTCCAAACAACGTTTTCCTGCTTACCGCCACTTGCACCCCCGGCGTGCCATCGAGGCAAGGGGCCTTTGTTTATCCAACGCCCACCTCGCTGTTTACCCAGAGGCGCATGAAAGGGAGCGCCGGAAGGGCCGTCCCCAGGCGAAATCTTAAACGTGCAACCCAGGACTCTGGCCGGGGTTCCATTTATTTGTCACGCCTGGGCGGACGTCGCTGCACCGGGAAGCGAGCCAAGTAGGGAGCCCATCCTCGGCCACATGCGCGGCACGCGTACAGCAGGAAAGAAATGGAGCCTACCGCCATCTTACGTGATCATTAGACTAATGCCTCCTCCGACATTCGCGATGTTTTCCATTGGCGCAAAAGGGACAACCCGCTGCTTCCTTGAGGTACTTTGCTTTCCTTCTAAACGACCACACCCCTTTTCGGTGACCGCAGTCGGCCCACCAAACTCCATGCAAAGGCAGTTGCGGACGTTCCCGCACATTCGAAAAGCGACACTAAAAAAAAAAAAAAGAAAGGGGGGGGGGGATTAAACAATGGAAGAAAATAAAGGAAAGAAGAAGGGAGGAACGGTGGAAGAAAAAGAGAAAGAAATGAGGAAAGAGAAAAAGGAAACTCAGCAGCACGTTTCGTGCGCCCGGGCCTTGCATTTGTATGAGCAACATCTGACGCACTAGAATACGCTGTCTCGTCTAGGTTAACGAGGCAGGAAAATTTGAAGTAAAACACGATGGAAAAAGTAAAATGGAAACGGAAGAAACCGACGACTTCGCATTTTCCATGTGCGTTTAAAAGCTGTCAGGTACTTTGAGCGCTCCGCGGGGCCACGAGAGCCAATGTTCTAGCGCGCCTCTCTCAAAGTACACAGTTCGAATAGCTGCACACACATCAGTTTAGGCCTTCTTGTTGCGTTTTATCTTAATCACGGTACGTTAAACATCAAGAATTATTATTATTATTATTATTTTTTTTTTAGACTAAGCAGCGTAGGGTGAACGTGTAGCGAACGGGAGAAAAGGTTAAATCATTGTCATCCGACACTACGACCGAACACAACAATCAAAGGAAGTAACCAGTGCTAGCGCACGCAATTCTTCACCATCCTGTGATGGGAGCGCTGATCGTGCCACGTAGTCGCTGCGGCAGCCATCATTATCGCCATGAGAAATCGCCGCTGAACGCGCTGAGGGCCGCATGAACCAAGCTGGTTGTTTCTCAAGTATGGCCCGCATTCTGCCCTAAATAGGGTCTGATGGTCGTACTAACAATACGCGTGCACATCATGAACGATGAAGCTTTACGAACATGTGCCGCGTAAAGAAAGCCTCCCTAATATATGCTCAGATCGATCAATCAAGGGTGCCTTCAATTTGAACATTGAACTCGAAGGAGGTGGGGAGCGTGATGGATCGTTTTCCCAGCGCAGTGCGCCACACGTAACGACCATACCGAGCTCATTTCGAGGCTTAATATTGGTCGATCAGTAAATAATAAGAAGGCGCGGCGCTGGCCGAAGGGAACTCCTGAGGTCAACGCAATGGACGCCCAATATATCGCGCAAAAAAAAAAAAAAAAAAAAAAAAAATCGGAGGGTGAGAGAGGTTTTTTTTTTTTCTTTGCCTGTTTGTTGAGCATCTGCGCTTACAAACTTTTGTCCTTTTGTTTATGGGCGGGCAACTGGTGACTCCTCAGCACGGCTTACATGGCGGAGTTACGAACGCGTGTCGAACGCAAACAAGCTTCACCGCCAGCACTGCTTCGCCATCAGCCTTCCCGTCCGGTGTTCGAATAGGCGAAACGTTCAACTGCGCGCTAGTGCAGCGTCAAAGCACCCCCGGCACGCGATAGTTGCCCGTCCTTGAGAATGTATCCCTCTAGCTTTTCTGCTGTCACGGGCGCTGCCAAGAAAGCCGTTTTATGGAGGCAGCCGGACATACCAGACAGAAAGCGGAAGCCAGGAGCAGGCGATTTCACGCGCGCCGTCTTTATGCGTGAGGCGGGAGCATGGTGCCACAGGCCGCGGGAATCCCGCCCAGACGAAGTGGTGCCAGTCACCGGAGGAAGCGAACGAGCCTAACGGGCGCCGTACGGGACGCTTTCGCAAGGTCGCCACTAACTCGCTACATTGTGCGGTCGCCGCGGCTTGGTCGGAAGAGCCCGCTAAGTGCTCCCTTTGCGGCGATGACGTTTAATAACATTCGTCATTGCGGCGGTGGTTGACACGCGCCGGCTGTACGGCGAATGCGTGGGTGCGCGAGGAGATGAGCCAACTTCGATCGCCTGAGGGGTCACGTGAGGCATCAGCTGAGAAGCCCTGCGTCCAGTCACAGGTGACGTTTCAAAACGTAGCCGCTGACGCACTTGCCTATCTGGGAAAGCGGTCACAGGGACGACCTGTTATGCGGACAGTGCAGGGTATTATGCGGATTTTGCGCTCTCTCAAGGTAGTATATATGATGTTCGAAAGCTTTCGGGAAAGCCCTGGAGTAAATTACATCCCTTTGTAGTATATTTATTAATTTTTTTTTCCATGTACAGTAAAATTTGCACGCAGGCAAGAGGCGCTCTTGTAACTTTCTGCGCGGTTATCAGTGTAGCATACCAAGAAAGAGGCTTGAAAACCGTGCCTGAATTTTTTTTTTAATATTTTGGAGAACTGTATAGTTTCTAGATATTGGCTTCAAACCGCAACGTGATCGCCGCCGCAACATGTCTACCAACCGCGCTGTCGCTGCACAGCGGAAACCATAACGTCGCTATGCGCAGGTTGAAAGCTGAAACTGTTGTCCGAAGTTTTTTATTATTATTATTATTATTATTATTACTATTATTATTATTATTGTTATTATTATTATTGTTGTTGTTGCTATATGTTATGGGATGCTTACCAAGTGCTGGGTCACTGCAAAATTTACGTGGACGCTTTCGAGCAAATAAGCTCTAATTGCGATGAATCATCTCTATTGGAAGCGAAATTTCGCACCAAAATGAAACGGTCGGTCTGCGATGTCAGCATTCAAATGGGTTTCCACGTGCTCCACTGACTAAGCGCAGGGAACGTGCGCAGTACTTACCTACTGCACTTTTGAAGAACTGTAATCGTAGCAGCGGTGGCGTAGCGGTAGAACATCCGCCTCGCATGCAAGAGGACCGGGGTTCTCCACCGTTCTCCAGTTCTCCACCGGATGAAAAAAAAATACGCGTGTCGATGGAATTGCATAAGCAGGTTTGGGGTGCGCCCTGATGCCGGTGACCACCTCCGGGAACGCGCTCCCTCACCAGAACAGGCGTTGGCCACCCTGGTGCAGTAATTGGCCGCAACCTCTCATGATAAGGTCCACAAAACAAAGGCGGCGGTCAGACCTGTGACGCAGCAGGGGGTGCTAAGAGTACCTGGCTCCGCTGGACAGGCCGCCATTGGGAACTGACCCTGGCAACGTCTAATGCTAGAACCCTAGCTAGTGAAGCTAGTTTAGCAGTGCTGTTAGAGGAACTAGAGGGCATGAAATGGGATGTCATAGGGCTTAGTGAGGTTAGGAGGCCGAATGAGGCATATACTGTACTGAAGGATGGGCATGTACTGTGTTATCGAGGTTTACCAGAGAGGCGACAACTAGGAGTAGGTTTCCTTGTCAATAAGTATATAGCGGGTAATATAGATGAATTCTATAGTATTAATGAGAGGGTGGCAGACATCGTAATTAGGCTTAATAAGCGGTATAAACTGAAGGTTGTACAGGCCTATGCACCTACATGTAGTTATGATGACCAGGCAGTTGAAAGCTTCTACGAAGATGTAGAATCGGCAATGCGAAAAGTAAAGACTCAGTATACTGTACTAAAGGGCGACTTCAATGCCAAGGTATGGAAAAAGCAGGCAGGAGACAAGGCAGGAGGTGACTATGGCATTGGTTCTAGGAATAGCAGGGGAGAGTTACTAGTTGAGTTTGCAGAGCGCAATAGTGTAGAGGTAATCGGGAAAGCGCGATGCAGTGACCACAGGATGGTGAGGTCCCGAATTAGCCTAAATCTGAAGAAGGAACGCAACAGATTAGTACGAAAGAAACCCAACAACGAATTAGCGGTGAGGGGGAGGGCAGAAGAGTTCAGGATGTCACTACAGAATAGGTATTCAGCTCTGAGGATGGCGACATTACCCTAGAGGCAAGGAACAATAGTTTCAGAGATATGATTGCGGAGTGCGCGGTAGAAGTAGGCGGTAGGATAGTTAGAGAGGATACCGTTAAGCTGTCTAAGGAGACGAAATATTTGGTGAAGAAACGCCAGAGTATGAAAGCTTCCAATCCAGCAGACCAGATCGAATTCGCCGAGATATCGAAGCTAATCAATAAGCGCAAGGTGGCCGATATAAGGAAGTATAACATGAAGAAAATTGAACGTGCTGTAAAGAACGGTGGAAGCCTTAAAGCGGTAAAGAAGGAATTAGGCATAGGCAAAAGCCAGATGTATGCGATAAGGGACAAGGCGGGCAACGACATCACTAATATGGACAAGATAGTCAAAGTAGCCGAGGAGTTCTATACAGATCTCTGCAGTAGCCAAAGTAGTCAGGACCGTAATGAGATTGGCGGTAGGGAAAAAGTCAGACGTTCCACCAGTGACGAAGGACGAGGTCAAGGAAGCACTAGAAACTATGAAAAGGGGGAAATCGGCTGGAGAGGATCAGATAACTACAGATTTGCTTGCGTCATTGACGGTACCGGAACCATGGAAGAATGCAAACATTATCCTCATTCATAAGAAAGGGGACTCTAAGGACCTTAAAAATTACAGACCAATCACCTTACTGTCTGTTACGTATAAGGTATTTACTAAGGTAATCGCTAATAGAATCAGGACAACCTTAGACTGCAATCAAGCAAAGGATCAAGCAGGGTTTCGGAAACGGTACTCTACTATCGATCATATCCATACCATCAATCAGGTGATAGAAAAATGCTCGGAATATAACCAGCCCTTATACATAGCATTCATTGATTACGAAAAAGCATTTGACTCAGTTGAAACCTCGGCGGTGATGCAGGCATTGCGAAATCAGGGGGTAGACGAGCCGTACGTGAAAGTGCTTGAAGATATATACAGTGACTGCACAGCAACCATAGTTCCGCATAAAGAAAGTAACAAAATTCCCATAAAGAAAGGTGTTAGGCAAGGAGACACAATCTCCCCAGTACTATTCACAGCTTGTTTAGAAGAAGTATTCAGAGACTTGGAATGGGAGCAGTTAGGGATAAGGGTAGATGGAGAATACCTCAGTAATCTGCGATTTGCTGATGACATTGCCTTGCTAAGCAACTCGGGGGATAAACTGCAAATAATGATTGATGACCTAGACAGGAAAAGTAGAAAGGTAGGCTTGAAAATCAATATGCAGAAGACTAAGGTAATGTTCAACAGCCTCGTGAAGGAACAGCAGTTTACATTAGGTAGCGAAGTACTGGAAGTAGTAGGCGAATATGTCTACTTAGGACAGATAGTAACCGCAGATCCGGACCATGAAAAGGAAATAACAAAACGAATAAGATTGGGATGGAGCGCATTTGGCAAGCACTCGCAGATTATGACTAGCAGCTTACCGGTATCGCTGAAGAGGAAAGTATACAACAGTTGCATCTTGCCTGTACTCACCTATGGGGCTGAAACGTGGAGGCTAACCAAAAGAGTTCTACTTAAGTTGAGGACAACCCAGAGGGCTATGGAACGAAAAATGGTAGGGGTAACATTAAGAGATAGAAAGCGTGCAGAGTGGGTCAGAGAAATAACTCAAGTTACCGACATTTTAGTGGAAATTAAGAAGAAATGGACATGGGCAGGACATGTGCGAAGAGAGGATAACCGATGGTCGCTGAGGGTAACAAACTGGATTTCAAGGGAAGGAAAGCGTAGCAGGGGGCGACAGAAAGTTAGGTGGGCGGATGAGATTAAGAAGTTCGAAGGGGTCAAGTGGATGCAGCTAGCTCAGAACCAGGTTAAGTGGAGAAATATGGGAGAGGCCTTCGCCCTGCAGTGGGTATAATCAGGCTGGTGATGATGATGATGAATAATTCAGATACAGCTTTATGACGAGGAAAATCTGTTCACTAGATTTGTATATCATGTGTCAGGGTGGAGCCTTGGATTATACCTGTAGAGAAGCAAGGGCTCCCGTGCCGGTTTACGAGCGTGAGCGACCACCATTCCATGGGTTTGTCTCCTGTTTATTCTTCGAAGTGGCAACACCACGATCCGCAGCGAATCTTGAATCCTTCAATGGCCTCGACCGCCGGAGCAGCTCCACACAAGAGCTCTTTAAGAATGTTCTGATTGGGAATTCTGAGTGATAAGATATAAGTAACTGGCACAACTTCATTGAATGAATGTTCACTGCTGAAATTGAAGCTTAGAGCAACTTCCCACGCTGCCATAAAACGCTTGGTTTGCACGCCGCCGTCAGCGAAACGCCGAATTTGGGCTGCTGGCCCTGGGCAACATACTCGGCACGCAAATTGAAAAAACAAACAAAAAAAAAACAATGGATGATGATTAGTGATCTTCGAGAATGCGGACTGCATCAATCAGATGCTTTCATTTATCTTCCATACTGTCTGCTATAATGCCGCCCCCCCCCCCCCCCCCCCCTTCTCTTTCTTTATGTAATACCTCCCCGGACCTTCTTTATGTAATACCTCCCCGGAAGGCCTTTAGGGTATTTGAATAAATATTTGCAGTATGAAAACGATGGTCTTTTCCCTTTCTCCGAATTGGAGAAAACCGGACGTCATGATGCTGCTCACTCATTATTTGAATATCATCAGCTACAATTCTACAGCGAATGCATTCTGTCCCAAGCGTGTACTCTTGCACGAAACCTGACTTCCGATCGTTGATTCACTTTTTTTTTTTTTTTTTAATCTTGACGAACTGAGCCTTCGTGCATCCGGGCTAGTCCTATTATAGACTGCGACGTAATACATTGGAATGCTCGAAGTAAAAAGTCATACAAGTCAACTGCTCTTGTTACCTTTTACCATCTGTGCTTATTTTCTTTCTTCTGCTGTGCAGGGGTATCCTGTTATGCGTGAAGATGGAAAAATGGTGACCAAGTTTGAGGAATCCGTGCCAATGGTGACTTACCTGGTATGCTTCATCGTGTCCGATTTTGAAAGGACGGAGACCTTGGCCTCAGTGGACCAGATACCTGTAAGTGACAATCTAAATCGTAATAATTACGAAGCCGATAGTCTAGTGGCATTTGTTCGGAAGATGATTAAACATCGTTGTAAGCGTAAACAAGTATTAGTTTCACCTCATAGTATTCCGACATCGCCGCGGCTTGTCTCACTGAGATATGAAGCGTACGTCCGGTGAAACCATCTCGGCTTTGCTGCAATCTATCCGGTGCTCAAGGGGTGCACTAGATTGGCCTCTTCGTCTTCAACGAGCTCAGTTGGCTCTTTTGCCTTGGCCGCGAAACTTGGAATTCGGGTGTGAACCACATGTACTGCTGGAATACGCAAGTAAAAGCCTCAATTTACGATTCCTAGCTCCGATACCGAGCCTTTCGTGCAGCTGCAGTGGTCCATGAACGTTTTTTCGCCCACAGTGCACCGACCTTGGGGTTACAGCTACCAGACGGGAAGCATAGCAGCATTCGTGCGGCTTTGCGCCGCGTAATCTCTTCTGTGAAAAAAAAAAAAAAAAAAAAAAAAGTTCCAAGCGTTCGCATGGAACCGACCTGTCTATGCAAGGTTCCATATGAAGCAAAACATGGACGCAACGATTAAAGTTAACAAGCAAAAGAGAGAAGAAAAAAAAAAAGGGGGGGGGGGGGGGTATTAGTATATTTGTGGCGAACACATAGCGCGTGCAGTACCTAGCCGTGTGCGGCAGAGTAGCACCTTGGTAGTTAATTAATGCGTCGTCAGTGGCAGCGAATATGCATTCGCAAACTTTTATCCGTCAGTGTGGGTATTTTTCTCCGGCCTCTTGTTGCTCACTGTGCATTTAAAGTGAACTTCAGCAGTACACAGCGCTGCCTGAAGCCGCAGGGGGACCGGTATAGTTGGCCTTGAGGGCACCACCACCGAGTGCACTCAATTCAAAGCTCAATGCAGCAATTTCCATTGCAAAAGGCATTCGTGAGGGCAACCGTTTTACAGCGCGCGCTATATATCCTGCAGCGTCCTCGATGATACGTGGAGGGTGACTTGATATTTATTTTTCTTCACCCACCCTAAGGTATGTTCACTCCACGCGATTTTTATCGCGCTGATTATTTGTCACTTCGATGATTTTAATGCAGAATAGTTTGAATAGCAAGTACTTGGAAACTTTCTTTGCGCGCTAGACCTACAAAGCACAGAATGACAATCTGCATAATAATAGGAAACATGTACATTTACTGCCGCCAGCAATGTATTACAACACGAACCGCTCAAAGGCTGAGTTGGCTTGCACGACTGGGCCTACGAGCACGGTACAAAATTATCATATTGTTTTGATAATGATAATAATAATAATAATAATAATAATAATAATAATAATAATAATAATAATAATAATAATAATAATAATAATAATAATAATAATAATAATAAATAACTGGTCTAGCTGCAAGCTCAATAGAGACAAACCTTTTTCATTATGGACAAAGTGATCTTCGCATTCACCACGTGCTCAGGTCTGTGAGCGTAGCGCATGATCCGAAAGAAGGTCTAGACACACCTCGCATGCTGGGCATTCATGTGTGTTCTCGTGCTTTTTTTTTTTTTTTTTTCTTTTTACAGTTCTCCGTATATGCTGCGCCAAACCAGCTCAACAAAACTCACTATGCGCTCGACATCGGCTCGAGGATACTCAACTTCTACGAGAAATACTTCGGGCTCAAGTACCCTTTGCCGAAGCAAGGTAAATCATGAGTGTACTCAAATACTGCGGCGGTTGATATCGACACTGCAGTATTTACATGCGGAAATCACATATTACGGCGAAAGCTTTAAAACCCGAAATGGTTGGCGTCGGCTTTTCAACCTTTATTACGATTCTCCTCGACCAGATGAGTTTTCGTCCAACTTTCCACACAGCGAATACTACAGTCGCTCCAACCAGTCCCGCTGTCATTAAGCCTGGGCTTAAGTAATCCTTTGCCCATACGCTTTCGTAATAGTAGTGCGGTCAGCGCGGTTCCTTGGGCCTTTGGTTCTTTCGTTGAACTTATTAACATATATATATATATATATATATATATATATATATATATATATATATATATATATATATATATAAGGAGGGGGTTGAAGCTCGAATGGGTCCGGTAGGTCATAAACTTGAAGTAGGGGACACACGGTGGAAAAACAACACTTTAATCCGACGTTTCGGCCGGGGTCCGGCCGAAACGTCGGATTAAAGTGTTGTTTTTCCACCGTGTGTCACCTACTTCAAGTTTATATATATATATAAAAGCTACCACATTGCCAAGCAGCCTCGAAGCGGAAAGAGAGCAGCAGAAGGGCGAACCTGAGCAGTTGCCCCTCGGAGGCGCAGTTCACTCTGTAGCAGCGCGCTTCAGGGTAAAAAACGCGGAGGTGGTCAGAGAGAAAACCGGGCGACCTTTGGGCCGATTAATAGCATGAGGGAGCAGGCCTTTCTCTTTCGGTCGCAGAGATGTTTACGGCACGCTGGTGCCAAACAGCAGTGCAGCTGAGGGTGTGTCGATCGCCCAGTACGTGCATCTGGATCTCTAGTTAGCGAGTGCGCATGGTTAGCTTCCTGAGTTTGGCAACATGTTAGAAGCCGGCTCGTACTTTTGACGTGCATGGTAAGGCCATAGTAGCCGTAGCCGACAGATTAATAGCTCTTAGTTGGCTTTATTCCTCACATATGAGCTACTGCTTTTAGGCGCTTGATGCGGTATACCTCCCCGTTCCAGAGAAAAGTGGCGAATATTATACCGAGTATGCATGTCATGCTCTCAGATCGGCCCGACTAAGTGATCGCCTGTGTTCTTATTCTTTGTATCTTGTTTATATATTCTCGTTCACCATCGTAATAAGACACATATAACTGTTTAACGAACTCATGTGAGGAAGAGGTGGAACAATATATGTATCGTATATTTGATTTAGGTCATACCTTTTCTGCGCGATTCAAATGGCAAAAAGTTTTTTGTTTTTGATTTTTTTTTTTGTCTCGAAGTCGATCCCAGAACTTTTAGACAAACTGGCAAAAAAATTTTGAACATTTTTTTTTTTTTTTTCACGATTGCATCGCTGCACCTCACGTCCACAGGTCCCTTCTCGGTGCCTTTGTAGTTTTTGCTATTTACGGTCAAAAAACGGACCTCATTGGTTTTCTGTGGCAGCCTTAAACGCTTTATGAACGCAGAAAAAAAAAAAGAAAAACCTTATACGAATATTTTTGCCACTCATCGCAAGCTTAGACCATTCCCGCCAACGTGTGCTTAACAGCGTATTAAAATAAAAAACCTTATACGAATATTTTTGCCACTCATCGCAAGCTTAGACCATTCCCGCCAACGTGTGCTTAACAGCGTATTAAAATATTCCGCGGTTGCCTCACATATAAAATGCTTTTTTGTCCGAGGAAAGTGGACTTGAGGGTATCCGAGACGCATAGTTCAAGATAAATTGGTTTAACTAGCGCTATAAAGCTCGCGCCTATACGTGCACCGCTCGCCCCTCCTCTCTGGCATAAAAGTAACACGTTTGTTTTCGTTCGATTGGCCATCCGCCAGATAGAATCTGCGGAATAAGAAAAAAGAAAGAAGTCTAGTAGTAGTGGATTCGTCATTGATCTTACACTTGAAGCTGCTAAAATCCCGATTTGCTGAATTTAAAGTCACGGAAATAAATATCTTCTTTGCACTGTCGCTATTACAACCACGGCTTTTAGTCCGAGCCGCCGGGCAAGCAGACACTGTGAAGCTCCTCAACCAGTGCGCTCCATGAACATGCGGCCAGATTGATGGGTGGTTCTACAGCAGGGATCGATGCTTCGAAGTTTAAAAGCGTCGGTTTGAAATAAACGCCGTCTTCACGTGTAGCCGCTTGATTGCTGCCGAACGTCATTCGGCACGATGCCAAAGTAAGCATAGGCGCTGTGCTGCGTCTTTCGGTACGTTACGGTGACCTTGGTGGCCTTATAGGTGGCAGAACACAGCGAAATTTCATTAAAATTTATAGATACCTCAAGTTTTGTGATTGCTTTACTGTAAATGAAATAATATGTCACGTATTTTTTTCTCTCTCTCTCTTTTATACTATTTTCTGCGGCACTGGTTTTTACTCCGGCGTTTATATTCACGTTAATTTACAAGAACTACGATGGATTGTTTCCTGCTAAAGGAGATATAGGATAACATCGTTGTGAACCAGCGCTTCTGTCGTACCGCCTGTAAGTTTTCTTGAATATGATACTTTCCATACAGGCTGGGAAGTGAACTCGTTCCATATATGTGCTGGTATTCCCCCGGGTTATACCCCGTGGAACGCTCTTGTAAATAAGTTTTCCGCGTATCGCTTAACTCCTGTGGTGTTCGGTTGAATCATCCCCGTCAGACGGCTGCCCTGCCATCAATCATGGACGGCCAACATTTCACTTCCTTTGCGCCTGGTCTCTATGAGCCAGCGCGATATCATGTTAGCTTCTTGGGAGGAACCTATAATTGGGATACTAAAATCATCAGTCTGGCTTTCATCCAAAAATGACGGTTTTTGCTGGAGCGCTTGCGACGACGCTGCACACAAGGTTGAGATGAAACGCATTACGCAATACTTCATTCTTCAGGAATCATTATTAAAACAGGCACAGCCCCCACGAAGGCGCTGTACACGTGTGGAAACCACCTGGCACTAATGCGCCTGAAAGAGACCCTCGTCTCGCACTGATCGTGCGGCACATGCGTCATGTGGCAGCTCAGGTGATGATGATGGTCATGAAAACTTTATCTACAAGTTAAGCAAAGAATGGCGTCCCTATAGTTCGGGGATTGTATTAGATGAGGCTGCTCTAGTGGCCTAGCCATGATTGGAGAGGTAGCTTCCCAGTGCGTAGATTGGGGCTTTAACATCGATTTGAGAGTGGGAGTGTGTTGGTATGCCCATATTATGTGGTAGAGTGTGGCCCGCTCGCTCAGTAAAGTGAGGGGTACTATAGTATGAAATGTCTGAGGGAGGTGCTATGTATGTATGGTCAGCCTGTAGCGCGCCAGAATGTCCCACTAATGGAGGAGTTGGGTAGCGTATAGGTGAGAGAAGGTCGTGAGCGTATCAATGAGCGGCTTCATTGTCATTGATTGACTGGTGCTCCGAGGCCCCGACCTTAAGAGCATTTTCCATTTGAGTTTCGCTCAGTATACCAAGGCCGATCGACCCTATTTTGCCCTGCATAAGGTTGATGGACAATCCTTTACGAAGATCCATCGGGAGGTCTGTTTTATGCCTTACGGCATAAAAGGAGAGAGCTTGAGCTTGCGAAATGCAAACAGAGATGTGAAAACGCAGCGCTGATGTTTATTGTTTGTGTGTTTTTCTTCCACGTAGCCATTAGCGCAAGTGCCACCCCCGACTAGCCCACTGCTCCATTTTAATTATGCGGGAGGCCACAAAGGCCAAGGTGTCTTAACGGGTGCTTCATTTGAGGTTTCCCAAGTCTCTATCTCCCTTAAAAACAAAAACAAAACAAAAAACAAAAACAAAATACAAGCCTTGTCTGTGCGGAGCTTTCCTGTTTCAAAATGTCAAGCATCACTGCAGAATGAGCCTTCTCTTTACCCTATAGCTCTGCAGAAGGTCCCTGACACACGTTTGCGTGGTGTTAGTCACCAAATTTCAGGCCACACGTTAAAAAACGGGATGCAGAAAATTGTGTTCCTTGTGTTGACTTCTGCTTCAGGGGTTTTTTTTTTTTTTTTTTTTTTTTGTATGTACTCGTTCCTCAAGCGCACTATCGCTTTTCCCTTTACGCAATGCGATGTAAGTACTACTTCATCGTTATAAACTGAAATTAAACGCCCTACATATCCGCCTTATACGTAACGTTCGGACTCGTCGTTCTTGCTTTTTACAACCTTTAACCGTTAGCTACCTGGTAGTAAATATCAGAATTTGCTATTTTTTTTTTCTCGCCGTCTTCAGGTTATGCGTGTAAATGGCGATAGTGAAGAAGTGGCTTTGGCTTCATATACTCAGTAGTGTTCCGCACCCTGCAGACATGATTGCTATCCCTGACTTCGTGTCCGGAGCGATGGAACACTGGGGCCTCATCACCTACCGAGAGGTGAACCTGCTCTACGACACGAAAAAATCGAGTCCTCGGAATAAGCAGCGAGTGGCGGCCGTCATAGCGCACGAGCTTGCCCACCAGGTACGTCGCATGTGTCAGATATGAGCCAGAATTGATCATAATGTATTTCAGAGCGTTCATGTACAACGCATATCTGGATGTATCAAGTGTCTCGTTTCTGCGCGGAGCAGGCTTTCCGCCAATATTTTTTCTGCTTTTTTAAGCAGAATTTTTTAGGAGTTACAGTACTAGCTTTTCTTATGATGTCGAATTATAAAAGAAAAACAAAATGAAGGGGGAAGGTGTATGTCGGCCACGGAAACAGCTACATATCACCCAGACGCCTTATCTACAGTCGGCAAAAATATGGTAGAAAATACAGATATAGTAGATTGAATAGAGGAGGGGTACTGTTCGCGTAATATGCAATAACTACAGGCACCCTTACCTCCCCCCCCCCCCCCACACACACACACACACAGACGAGAATAAAAAAAATAAAAAAATCTGCTCGCGCGGAATTAGGCGTCTAGCTGTCACGCCCTGTGGAGCGCACGAGGGAATTCACTGCACACATATTTTGTTCAGTGTTCACGAGGGCTGTGCGTAGCATTGGGGAGCATATGCAATTCTTTTTAACCACAGCGATGAGACGATGCAAATAACAGATAGAGCACAATAAAACAGTCTTAACAGTTATCTTGAGGTTCCTCTCTTGGAATCTTGGCACTTGCAGTGGTTTGGAAACCTCGTCACCATGAAGTGGTGGGACGACCTCTGGCTTAATGAGGGATTTGCAAGCTACATCGAATACAAGGGCATCGACCACGTCGAACCTGAATGGGACATGGTAAGTACAGGTGCTCAGTGCGGCCAAATTTCTCTTGCCAAAATGTAAACTCAGAGCGTGACCGCATTCAGGTCTTGCTTTGAGTTCTCGTAGCGTGGCTTGCGTTGTAGCCGTGTCTGCTACGAAATACTCTTTAAGAGCACTATATGCCCACGCCTGGCAGTCGCTTGCACAGTCTGTCACGCTGCCAACCAATGGCATTGACGTGATAACTACTTTCTCGCAGAAATGTGTTGTGTTTATTCAGCTAAACCGCGCGATCAGGCTCGATCGAGTAAAAAATTAATGGCTTATTGATATTCACGATCTGGCGTGATTGCTTGAAAGACTCGGCTCGTCAAGTGCTATCTTATTTCCTTGTTCTGTAACAATAACATGAATTGCATTAGGATACGTTTAACGGTCAGTTAGCGGGATATGGGGAGAAGTCTTTGTCCGGCAGTAGCAGTAAAGTGGATGGTTATGATGATGACATAATTCAGTAGGATGGCACTCATTATTATTATTATTATTATTATTATTATTATTATTATTATTATTATTATTATTATTATTATTATTATTATTATTATTATTATTATTTACCTTATTTGTTGATATTGACAATAGAGTCTTATGGTGATTTAGGGAGAAGGAATATTAAATGAAAAGCAGAAGGAAAAACAACGCGCTGTTGGTGGGCTGTGGTTGTTTTTCCTTCTGCTTTTTATTTAATATTCTTTCTCCCTAAATCACCGACTCTGTTCTTGTCAATATCAACAAGTGAGGTAAAAAAAAAATAATAGTAATAAATCCCAAACGTTTACCTTCGCTTCTTTAAATTATATATATATATATTTTTCTTTTTCAGCGAAGGTTAACGGCACCGTGCGGTTTTTAGCCTGTTAAGAGCTTTCGCACTAAGAAAATATAGTCACCGTCTGATATTTGACGGCCTCATCATGCTTTCGCGGACATTTATACCCGCCGTGTCGCCTTTGGCAGGGAAAGAGCGCACATTCTGGGCCTCAAGGCGAGAAATCGCGTCATACTTCACGCCTGGCTCGCTGGGCTTGAGCACGTCACCCCTGACGCCCGACGAGCTAAGTTACTGCGACGTCATTTTTTTCTCTCTCTCTTATTCGGCGGCACCTTGTTACCGAGCTCTGCAACACCGCGTGCCTCGTTGGTCTCGACGCCTTCGGGTGGCTTGGGGGAGCGCGGCGGGCGTTGCGATAATATTCGACCTTGCACGCGCGTTCCACATCTGCGCGGGTCACTTCCGCCGTGAGACAGGTCCACCTTCGTCGGCTCCAAATGTCGGGGCCGCCACTCCCGAGGTTAGGTGACAGCGCAATCGTTCCCTCCTCAGGTCGCGGGTTGTACAGACGGCGGCAGCGATTGAGTGCGGCTCCGAAATTCGGCGAGGTGTCGCAGACGTGGTGCGGTCGTCGAAGAATCCGCATCTTTCCGCCCGCAGTTTACTGTTTTCCTCGAGCTAGAGCGTCAATTTTTCAGCAGTATATAGGCGTAGCAATATATCGCTAGCGAGCATGATTTCTCCCCACTGGTGCATTCGCCGTGTGAAGAGTATGCACGAGGGAGAGTCTTATTTCGGGAAACTGGTGGTTTTATTTCGGTTTTTCTCACGTGGCGCGTGACAGGAAACTAACGACTGTGAAACACACACACACACACACACACACACACACACACACACACACACACACACACACACACACACACACACACACACACACACACACACACACACACACACACACACACACACACACACACACACACACACACACACACACACACACACACACACACACACACACACACACACACACACACACACACACACACACACACACACACACACACACACACACACACACACACACACACACACACACACACACACACACACACACACACACACACACACACACACACACACACACACACACACACACACACACACACACACACACGCACGCACGCACACACATATTGTGCAGTATATAGCTACACCATTCGGCTGCGGCGCGATGTGCAAGCGCGCTCGGAGTCGCAGATATGCATTGGCTTATAAGCTCTGCGGCATGAGAGGGGTAACTGTGTCGTAAAAATGCCTGTTTTAATTTTTTTTGTTCCGACAAACATGACAGTGATTAATGAAAATGCGAGCCTCTGTGCTACTGAAGTCACGGAAAAAACAAAAGAAAAAAAAAACGAAAAAGCGATTGGAGCTGTAGATCCTTAAAAAACTAGTTTTTGTTATCGAAAAGAGCTCGAAATTTTCGTCCTTTCTGTAGACGCCTATTATTGAAACCTTGAATGATTTTGGAACTAAAGGGCGAGGCATCGGGGTGTCTTTTCCTTTGACGTGTGCATGATCTCACCAAGAACCTAATCCGTAGAACCTAAATGCACGACCTCTATCATTGAAGAGGCATAGATCGTCAGCGGTACAAGCCATCAGGTGACCCTAACTTTGAAGAGGAAAGCATTTAGCAGTCTCTTTTGTCTTTTGTGGAGAAATTGCTGAGTGGCTACGCTTATTACTTATTCATCCGCTGGAGTGTGTAGAACAGTGTGCAGAACAGCAGACTCAGCGTTGAGGGCTCGCATGACTCATGTGAAGAGAACGTCAATAACCTGACGTATAGTGCACATGTTTTGAGCCTTAGGCCCGCACATTATAAAGCACCTGATAGCAAAAGTCAGGCCTTTCTGTCTTCCTCAAGAAACCCGTTTATTGCGCTCTTTCATATTGAAGAAAGCGCATATTGGTGGGGTTGCGACTGTGATGAGCTGCAGATGATCGCTGAACGCTCTGTCGAAAATCGTAAGCCAAAAAGCGACCACGTAGTTCAACAAGCATAGCAGGCGCCATTACGCCTCACGCAGAGCGCTGCTTTGGTCAAAGCCTTTGCTCTGCTCCGAGCCTGCTGTAACCAACTCAACCGTTCTGTCTCATATGGGATGCGGACACTCGCGCGGCATGCTAGCGCAAGCAAAGCAGACTGGCTGCACGTAGAGGGCACAGATTTTAAACAGGTCGACAAGCTGTCTCTCCACGACGTCTGTGCAGATGAACCAGTTCTTGACTGAGGATTTGCAACCTGTGATGGACTTAGACTCAACCACCACTTCCCACCCCGTGGTTCAGAGCGTCAGCCATCCGGACGAAATCACGGAGATCTTCGACACCATTTCCTACAACAAGGTATGAGAATGGAACCGCAATCACATCTGTCCTGTCCTATACTCGATCCTACGTGGTTCGTAATAAGGAAGGCAGCCCCGGCCCGCAGCAGCGCCGGGGAAAAGAAAAAGGGCAGGCGATGGCGCCTCCCGCATGCTCGTTCCGCGCTGCCCTATTGCCTTCTTTCTGAGTCAGCCCACGTGACAGCAGTCATGCAGCCATCGAGAAAGCTGGCGCCCGCTAACGGTGCATCGACAGCTCCAATGCATGTGGCTCGCCCCCCTCTTGCTCTCTCTTGCTAATGAGTGGGTAATCACACGACGCAGCAGCCCCAGGGATCTCCCGTGCGGTTTCGCGTCTCTTCAAGGGCGCGTTTGTTTACCACGTTCGCTGTTCGTTCCCGTTTACCTTCGGGAAAGCCGCTTCCAGTTCAAACAGTGCAGCTTTTCAACTCCAACGCCGTTCCTTCGTTCTTCATCGTGATCTATATACGATAAGAAATAAGCGAGTAAGCAAGTGATAAGATGTTTCTTTTTTTAACAGTATCAGTACATGTATATTGGCTGTAACAAGATTCGCTGGCGTCGCAGATGCGTCTGTGGATATCTCTGTCACAGTTTCGCAACGGAACGAGGATGAGGACGCAAGAAAACCGCGTTTCACGGGACGCGCGCGGACAGCTAATCTCGCCAGAGCAACCTGTATGTTTCCTTGCGAAACGATGAACTTATGCAAACTCGCCCAGCTATCCACTTTTCTGCTATAAATACCGTTAGACACCCGCTCTACAGCTTAGAATAACTAAAACGTACCCGTATGATAGGAATACAAATGAGCCTGCGTATAAATTGGAATTGCTCGTTGGTGGCAAAACCGTCCAAAATCATCGCAATTTCTTTCTTTACGGGGAGAGAGAGACAGAGAGCGCCCATAGAAAACAGTACTTTTTGGCTCAGCGATGTTCCACGCGTCAATCGGAAATTTCTCCGATTAAACTCACAGTTCCTTATTTCAACCCAAATTTTCCCTGGAACGAGGTTTGAAAATTTCGCCAATTTAGGACAAGTGAAACATTTTTGTACCTTAACATTTCTTATAACCCAGTAAAAATTTATTTTTTTTTTTTGCCAAATTTGAGGTCTCAAACTTTCTGGAGAAAGAAAAGTTTCCCAAGCGGAGCTGGTTTGGCAGGGCGTAATACTCGGCTGTGTGCTGCAGCCAGCGCGTTAGGCCATACGTCTCAGCCGATTATAGACGAAAGCAGCTTGCTGCGTTATGTCTCTTGCGGACCAAGCGATTGCAAAGAAAACACGTTAGTAAACGCTAGAGTTGTATAAAGAGAACTCCCAGGTAAAACTAGACGGGCCTTTTCTTGACGTATATGAGACCAACGCGCATGACAGGAACAGTTTCAGAGCCGTGTAACTGGTCCCAACTTTACGCTCCAAGGTCGTGGTGAACAGGGGTGTTTGCACTGCAGGGTTTTGGAGCATCAGGGGCGGAAGAGCCCGACTGCTGGGCTTTCATTTATTTACTCAGGTACCTACAGCGTCCTAACAGGGGCATTAGTGTAGGGGGTATGGTTTATCCCACTAACGCGTATAATCTGCATGCTTCAGGCCAATAGTGTGCATACATACGTGTCGGGTTTTGTCTAGCGTTTGTGCATGACCATCATGATCCAGCCTTACTGATATGACTCGACAGACGGGAAATAGTTCACATTACAAATTGCTAATGCAACCAATTTTCCTCTGAAATTTAAATAACAATTTTAGAAAAATACATTACGTACGCTGCTTTTGAAACATTTTGTTTGTGGCATAACAAGAGAGGCAACAGAAGAAGTATTCTGGCTGCTCGAACATGCTTAACAATGCAGGGAGGTCTGAAATAAGAATTAACTATGCAGGTGCGATCTAGTTTTTAATTACTGCAGTAAAAATGAGCTCGCACGCAGATCCAGTACTCCTGTGCCCTACGTCACACCTTCGTTTTAAACGTGTATTGTGGGCAGGTGCTGTGGTTCTCCAGAAGCTCTCTGCACACATAAAAAATTACCACATACCCACCTACCCTAAGACCAGCTTAGCAAACAGCTTGTTAATGTACCTGAATATTTTCCGGCATCCTGAATAGTTACGGAATGCTTTATCAGTAGAATGGTGGAAAATATGAAGTGCAGTGTAAAACTTTTTCGAAATCGTTCCCCAGGACGCGCAAGTTGACAAAGTGCGCGAGACGTTGGAGAGAATACAATGCGATTTGGGAAGGACGCGGCGTGACATTTGGAGGAATCGTACAGACTACTGAAAAGGGTCGAAGGTCGAAGAAAAAAAAAAAGAAAGAAAGAGGGCGTAAAGAAACAATGCTAGTGTTGGCCTAGCAGAATATCTCCAAAGGAGTGCCAGAGCTGCAGCCTTGATGCCACGTATTTCTGACTTTTCTCAACGAAACTATACAGTGCTTGTTTGTCTCTTTCAGGGCGCGTCTGTGCTGCGAATGCTCGAGAACTTCCTTGGACCTTCAGTGTTTCAAAGGGGCGTATCGGTAAGTTTAGGCTCATCACATTTTTTCACATTTCAGTTCGTCATACTTGATAAATCTCGAGTTATTGTCTCTATTTTCAAATTCCTGTGCTAGCAAGCACTGGGTGGCTTAGCTGGATTGAAGCGGAACAGTGACGAGGCCGCTTTAATAAAATGATAACAGCGCATTTGGGCGCCACATATTTGCTACGTCCAGCAGTTATTTACTATCCGTGACTAGGAGACGTACAACGCGCTGCAATTTCGAAACTGGGTCGTCGCTGAGAAAATTCCCCTCGCGATTGAATACAATATACATGGTTGCATAATCTGTACGAGGGCACTGAAGAAACACGAAAAGAAAAACAGATTAGCCAAGCGCTGTTTCTGCTTGCTCTGTGTCCTCGTCCTAGTTTGCGTAGACAACTCCTATTTGAGCTATGTCACACCAACTAAACCACCAAAAACGGTTACTTCATTTTCCTCAAACCGGCGCGTCTGTTCGGCGGTCTTTTTGTCTGGCGTCACGATTGTCCAGAGCCCATTTGCTGCCATGTAATGCGCTTGTGCAAGTGGGATCTTGTGGACATCCGCTTTTATTTCGGCGCGAGTAAAAAGAAGGTTGATAGAGTAGGTCATTTCACATCTGCGTCAAATCCGCGCCGTCTCTGCTTGGCTAGAAACAAACAGTTCAAGGAAACGGCAAGGAGGCTCGCGTTCGCCTCCGTTCGTTGGGGCTGGGGCGGATTTTCAGGGAAGTGGTCTGAAATACGCGCGGCCTGTAAGTGGGCGCCTCATACGGTCAACTGCAAAGTTTTGCTGTGTCGACTATGTGACAGGCGTAGCTGAAATGAAGTGGCGTGGCACATCGCAACTGTTTGATTTCGTCTCCCGCTGGCATGCGCTAGCTCCAGCCTTAACGAGGCATAACGCGCAATCGGTTAGTTGTTGGCATAACTTGTCTCTTCTATAGAACTTTGCATCGGGCGAGGAGGTTGTCCAAACTCCTCCTCTCTGGACTGTTGCAAACCGGTTCTGCAGCCGCCTCCACCGTGTTGACGTCAGGCGCACACAACAGCCCAGCGAGCAATATGACGACGCCTAGGAGGCCCTCGTTGCAAAGGTCTATAGCGACATCCGGGAATTACGTCTTGTCTCGAGGTTCACAGCGTGAGAGCGATGTCGCGCCCATTATCAAAAGAAAACATGTAAAGTAACAAACTACGAAGCTAAAAAACAGGAAAACCGGCGTCATTACGAGACCTCTCAAATGACTGGAATGACCTTCGTCCGGACGTTTTTGCGCTTAATACGCACCCGCAACGGCATACATGTTCATTAAGTGCATAGTAGAACTAATAAATAAGCAGAAGAAATAAATTTCTACCAATAAAACGAACGTTCGCATTGCAAAATATTGCAACACTTTAAACACTGTCGCATTTTTGATGGATGTGCGACGTCAGGCGTCGAGTTAATTAGAGAGCTTTAGCATAGCCTTATAATGTACCGTGCACCGCTATCTGTATGCCAGCCGCAAACAGCGCATGCTCAGCTGGCCCTACATGCCTCAGAGTATAGCTATAAAAACAACCGACGCATTTATGCGCAGAGTTTACACCGCTCTACTGTTCGTATGTTTTACGCCATAGTGAAGAGCCATACATGTTTGTTCCAATGCATAATTAAATGAAATTCTTGCACTACTCGTTACAGTCGTTCTTGCGGAATCACCAGTTCGGAAACGCCAAGACGGAAGAATTGTGGGCTGAGCTTTCTGAGGCTGCCGGTTATGTGAGTATGTCACAAATGTGCCAACATATTCTTCAATATATTTGCGTTCTTTTTTTACGTGCATGCATAAGTTAACTTGCTATATACCTCCTGGAATTTCTTAAGGTGTGCCGAAATGTAATTATGCGGGTTGTATCGCATTTCGCCACCATCAAAATATGGTTCCCGCTGCCAGCAGGACGCCATAGACGAAGAGCTGCCGTTGCGTATGTCAATAAATACTTTGAAATAGGCATACATGCAATACTTGCATGTTTCCTTTGCTCCATAAGACCGCTAAAACAACTTGCGTGAAAGCTCTCATTTCACTCCCTAGCTCTGACGCTTTCGCTTTCCTTCAGCAATTTTCATTTAATATGCCGACACAAATGCTGCCCGGTGTACGGTCCGGACAACATCCGCTGCGTGCGGCCAATTTCATACGTCTTCACGTTGCTTATTTAATGTGGGAGCTGCGTTTTCGAGGTCAGCTGCAAAGGATCATGGAAAAAAGTGTCTCCTGTTCAACTTTCCCTCCCTGCTCCATTACAATAAATTGCAGTCTCTGCACCGATATCGCTTATTCTACATATTTATATGGGCTCACTCTACTACATCATCGCAAAATCAGCGTATCGCCTCAATTCTACTTTGTGACGAGCTACGTACGAAATGTGACCAGAGTTCAAACAAAAGTATCAGAATGGGATCAGGCTTAGTGCACGCTACGCGCTGTATTGGGACGCGCCAGCCGTACACGTAGTGGCATGCATGGTACGTTTGCTAGCCTACATGTAGTCTTTTACACGCAGCGAGGAAAGCGAATCCATCGCCAACTCAACAAGACAGGTTTCCGCACTTCGCAGCACGCCAAAAAGCGAATGTATAATTATTAATGTTAAGCGTGAAACACACGTGAAACTGCAGTATAAGATATGCCATAGCAGCCAGCTTACGTTAGCATATTAACCATGACAGCAAACGCTTACCTTTCGGGATGTCCATTTTTGCACTGCACTTGATGCATATCACGCGCTGGGTTTGCGACGATGCAATACAGTCAACGATGTTGAAGCACAAACGAATTAGTAGAATAAGCGATATCAACACAGAGACTGCGATGAAGTAACGGAGCACGATGATATAGTTGAAACCGGAAAACGACTAGCAGACAGTTTTCCCGTTGTTATTTGTGTTGACCACGTTAAACTAGTCCTTATCTTTGCGTCGGTGTCATCAACCTTCACTCGCGGCGGCGGGCCACGGACGCCGCGCTGCCCTTGATCTTCGCTTGGACAGCACAGTAAAACTGCGTGCAGTGGCAATAAAGGACGCAGCAAGGACTCTAATGCGCACGGCGAATGGCCGGTGCATTGTTAAGGGACCGACGGTAAAGGGTTCGGGGCGCTCCGGCAAAAATAAAATTGTGGGGAGCGTATGACGCGGGAGCATTAACGGCTCCCGTCCACGGCTCTCCGTACGG
Source organism: Amblyomma maculatum (assembly GCF_055883805.1). Taxonomy (NCBI): domain Eukaryota; kingdom Metazoa; phylum Arthropoda; class Arachnida; order Ixodida; family Ixodidae; genus Amblyomma; species Amblyomma maculatum. The sequence continues at coordinate 159,168,917 of NC_139344.1, read as the reverse complement.
ATCTTCGTTCGTGTAAATATAATTTGCATCTCGCTTGATCAGTAATCTCTTATTTTATGCCTCTGCCATCTCACCAATACTCTTTATCATACAGTCGTAAGATAGCAAGCGTCCTAGGTGGTTCGACTCCCTTCAATCTCTGATCTGAAATTAGAAATCACTCCCACCACCTCAGCCGTGGGCGTGTAACATTGCACAACCCTATACCGTCAATCAGTGCCCGGACTTGTCATCTGCCACCTACAAGAACCATGTCCGTGATATTTCGCTCACAAGTTCGACGCCGACAGCGCCGACGTCGGATTTTCTGAAGAACGTGTGGAAGAGCGGTCCGCCTTTGGCTAGCGCCTTGACGGCAGGCAATAATGAACTGTAGGCGTGTGCGAATAAGATTTTGAATATCGAATTGAATATCCATTCGATTCCACGAAATAATAGAATAGTGCATGTTCAATATTGTTTCAAACTAATCGAATAAATTCCCTATTTTTGGAATACATTTCGGATCATTGGCATGAAGTGAGAATAAGGCCTGCAGTATGTTTCCTTCGTGGCTATTAAAAAACTACCACTCACGCCGCGCAGCATGCTGGCGTAATCAGTATGCGCGGGATGGAGGGTTCAGCACCGCGACACGGTCCTATTGATGGCATAGCTCATACGCAGCTCTCGCCTGTCTAGTGTGGTGAGGTGTGAAGCTAGTTTGGTATTTTCCGTCATCAGCGACGAACAGTAATTTTCCTACGCGTATAATTTGACGGTGGTAAGGTTACTAGACTGGTTTCGTATTACAGCATCTTGATCAGTGTCCGTCTTTTAACAACTGTTGCAGTGGTACCGCAATGGTGCCGCTAGCACTTCGCTGTTTCTTATGTTTGCTGTTAAAGCAATCGAAAAAGTCGTGAATGTTTGCAAAAATATTCTATTCGCGTTCCATTAGGTTCTCCCACTGTTCAATTCGTATCCGATTATGTAGCAAAGCTACGCTATTGCTGGGCGTCTACTGAAATTCTATTTAAATGCGATTGTTTCCGCATTCCGTCATTAAATCAAACGACGCTATGCCTCCGCAATCACTGGGATCTCCCAGGGCCGCAATATTTGAATAGAATCGAAGGTGAGAGTTGTAAAAATAGAAAACAAAAAAAGACGCATAGAAGTGCTATACGCGAGTGTGCAGCGAAGTCAGGTGCGTGGCGTTCTGAAAAAACTCCACAGCTGCAGGTAAATAATTTCGAAGTGCACTTGTGCCTTTGCTTAGCTTTTTTTTTCCTCGCGCCAATTTATACGTCCTCTTCCTTCCTCTCAACTCAGGGTAGCGAATCGGTAACATACTCCTGATTAACTTGGCCGCCTCCCTCCTTACTAGTTTTCTTTCTTGTCTTTCCTATTTGCGTTGACACGGGCGAAAACAGTCATGTTCCTCGGAAACTATGGGCAGAGCTCATGCGTTGCTCAGAGAAATGTTTTGCACGACAAAGGATGGCGTCATGGCTCCATGTGTCATACTGGGATCGTACATGTTCGGGTAGTACTCGTGCACTTCTTTAATGGGCTCGAATAATTTTAAAACTGGCAGAGCGCAGCTGGTAACCGAACGCAGAGAAAAAAGGCAACGGGACTAGCGCTAGCACACCTGTCGATACAACTCCCTTGCAATCGAAGGAGGCAATATATTTTGCTCGGAAACTGCAAGCGAAGAAAAGAGGCGCAGGTGCGTTGACTTAAGACGACAAAACACAAAAGTGCCCTTGGTATTATAAAGGCTACTCAATCACTTGTGCGCAGTCTAAATGGTTCGTGGTTTAAAAGCTGTTAGTGCTTTTAAACCAGGACCACGTAGCCGATTCACAAGTTCTGTTGAGTGATCTTTGTAATACACAGGGTGCTTTTGTACTTCGTCGTCTCAGATCAGCGTATTTGGTTCGTCACTTCTCAATAATGGACCATCTGTCTGGCTTCCAGTACTGTTTAGCCGCCTTAGAGTATTTTATATGGGACCTTTCTACTTCATCTTAAGTCAAGACATTCATGCCGCTCATACGTGCGTATGTAAACTTGCTGTGCGAGATAAATTGCCTTCTGCCTTCGAAAGGGTTCCATACAGGTGTGAGTTTCTAACAACGAACAATCCATTACGTCTACTATTTATAGACAGGCTCATTTATAATACCCGAGACAATTTTTATGTGGTGTTTCTTTGTCGCATCAGGCAACGCATTTGCGCCTCCCTCCGTAGTTTCGTCTTGCGTGCGAAATAAAGTATTACCTTCTGACTTCGAAAGGTACTCGTACCGACTTTTGTGAAGTTAGCGCTTGCTCCGCGTTCTTTTTCCTTCGTTTTCATCTGTCAGGCAAACTTTAACCTTTTCAAATCATGAACCATCTATCCCACTTTACAAGTTTAGTTAAGCCATCCAAATTCAGCAAAAATCAGTTCAGCGAACTTAATTACATATTAGTATTTTTCTAGCTCATAAAATTTTAAAGCCCTCTTCGAATCGATGCGTGAAAACATTTCGTATTCATGTGGCGCTGGCGAAGGCGCAGAGATTTCAAGGATACTATTAGCAATACTAATATTGTTCGAAAAGCATGTCCACTTTCAGTCCTTTGATAGCACAAACATAGACCCTCCACAGGCCAAAGACGTAATGTAGCAGACGTATGAATGAATTCTACAGGCACTTAGTCATGATGAATAAACAGCGCTAAAGACGAGGACGAAGAGCAAGAAGCAAACAGGGCGGGCGCTGACTCGCAACTGAAGTTTATTGAATAAAACACACAATAAAAATCCAAGCCCAAGCCGCACTAAACCACTCACTAAACAAATACCAAGTCATGACGACCCAGCACGCATGCCACGTTCAAGAAAAACAACTCCATTGTCTGTTAAGCGATTGACGGGTCATTAACACATTTTTCACCTAATCGCATGATATGCCTGGCCTCAATGATTTTCCGGATAATCTGTGCCGGATGGTCTCTCTATCCACTTTCACTCCCAACCTCCTCCCTTCCTTTATGGCGCGGTTCAGGTGTCCACAGAAACAAGTGTGACAGATACTGCGCCTTTCCCTTTCTAAAAAATCATTTAAAAAAAAACGCGGATTGAAAAGCGGGTGTTAAACAGACTATCACTGCAACACTCAGCTTTAGAACCTAGTGATGTAGCGAAAGCTGAGTGTTGCAGCGATAGCCTCTTTAACACCCACTTTTCAATCCGCGTTTTTTTAAATAGTTTTTTAGAAAGTTGGCACAGATTATCCGGGAAATCATTGAGGCCAGGCATATCATGCGATTAGGTGAAAAATGTGTTAATGACCCGTCAATCGCTTTAACAGACAATGGGGTTGTTTTTCTTGAACGTGGCATGCGTGCTGGGTCGTCATGACTTGGTATTTGTTCAGTGAGCGGTTTAGTGCGGCTTTGCTTGGGTTTTTATTCTGCGTTTTATTGAATAAACTTCAGTTGTGAGTCAGCGTCCGTCTTGTTTGCTTCTTGCTCTTCGTCCTCGTCTTTAGCGCTGTTTATTCATCATGTCGCCGTACCAACTTGTCCAGGTGTCTCCTCTATTAAAGGCACTTAGTCTAACATAGCCCTGTAGATACTCGGCACGTGAGTCTTAATATCATTCAGTATACGGTCCATCACCTCCTCTCGTGCCTGTAGTGAAGGTACCTTATACCAGCGTGCTCCGGATTGCAGGCTATTGTGGACTACGTGTGAGACGACTTGCTGCAGCGCAGACTGCGATAAGATAGCGCTTGGGTTAGGGTTCTTAATTCGGCGAATATGGCGGCGCTTATACGCAGCCTGGCTTACAACGAAACTTGCACCGTGCGCACAGAAATCGCATGCTCACTTGTAGTCGCAGTGAACGTTGAAAAAAATTGAAGAACTACCTGCTGCATGGTGGAAAAGCCGGGTAATATTTCAACCTATAGTATGCGTCCCGATTGCAGAAGTAGCGACGCCACTCGCGGGATTAATTACATATGAACGAACCTTTTCAAACGTTGCCTAACGCAAATATCATAACAAGCGTAAAAGAAGAAAGCGCAGAAACCCTTTTATTATTGGTACTTCAAATAATTGTGTTTGCGCACTTTACAGTGTTGCTACTACTGCTACTTTTTGAGTTCTCACGAGTCACGACGTGTTATCAGTGTTCTTATAGTGTGGTCCCCTTATGTAATACCCTCTTAAAGAGGGTCATTAAGGTATATGAATAAACAAATAAATGGGTAAATAAATAAATAAACAAATAAAAAAATATCGGGTTTAATATAGATTTAAAATTAATCATTAACCCAACCAGACCCCCTCACCTACTGTAAAAAGAAAAAAAGAGAATCGCACAGTGCGTCAGTTTTGGTGCACTGATACCCGATATCTTTCTCTCTGTGTTCAGTCTTCAAAAACCTTGCCGGCGTCTTTCGCTTCGGCGAAGCATAAAGCGATAGCTTGCTTAAACCGCGCCTGAGCTCGCTTTTTCGAGCATTTCACGTCGGCTGCCCACTGCCTCCTTGAGTGTATTTCTCAGCTCGAATGCATCTCAGGTGCGGCCTGCATGCTATCATAGCCGCGGCAGGCCCACGAAGGCAGCGCTTACAAGAGCGCCGGCAACAATTTTCAACGCAGTTCCGCCGGACGCGGATATTAGGTCAGCGTATTCGTCGTCTTCTGTTTGAGATTCGTGGTAGAAAAGCCGACGACGTCTTCTTCGCCGTCCTTGTGGTTTTTGCTTCTCTCGCGGCTTTTTCAAGCGAATGCGTCTTTTGTGCGCTGGTTACAAATTTCGAGCTCATCCGGTGCGCTCAATGCTAGTGTTGGCCTCAGCGGATGGGGGCGGGACGTGACCAGGCGGTACACGGACAGCAGAGCTGCGTGGCGAGGCCATCTGTTTCGTTCGAAATGTACTCGAAGGAAAGCCCCTGATTATTTTTACAACCGATTCGCATAGGAGCACCTCCGCGAGGCTTTGACTTCAACAACACGCGCTAATTCTTCGTCTCAATCCTCAACCACTTGGTGAAAGTGAAGCGCAACAATATTGACATTTTTTAACGCTCATTTCACTGAACTTTCTCCCCTCGCTGTAACATGTAAGGCAGTGTACTTTAATTCTACGCCGCGCAGTGGCGTAGCCATTTCTGGATGAAAGGAGCTGGGATATGTCTGGTTCTTCGAAGTATAGACGGTGCAGTGAAAGGAAAACTGTGATGCTTTTGTGGGGTCTACTGCAATTCGATGGGTGCGGAGGGAGCGGTTTTGGTTGGCGTTAGCATAGCCTCCTTTATGGAGGCTATGGCTTTAGTATGCTCCGGGCCTTTACTTGCTGCGTCCCCTATTACACATACCAGATGAATCCCGTGATGCGATATTATTACTAATAATTTGGCGTCCGGTATATTCTTATTTTTATTTTTATAGCATACAAATGGGTGGCAAGGGACAAGCGAGTCCCGTGGTGTGCGTTTGTGCACGGGTTGTTATAGACAGTTCAGCCACTGCAAGTGTGCACAAAACAAGTTTACCGTGGCGAGAAACACACTGAAGCAGAGTTTTTCTCACTCCTAAATCTCCGTAATTCTCGTCCGCCGCCGAGTATCGTTGCTGCGAGTGCCATAAGGTTTCGCGTTCCAGACTTTGGCATATGCACTTTGACGCGCGTCATGGTGTCTGCTGCTGAGATAATCGGAGAGAAACTGCGGCCTAATGGCTTTTCATTTTCAATCAAGATTTGAAAGTTTCCTTGCGTATATTTGGAATGCTCCTTTTCGTGAAGAAACATGAATGGCTTTAAAACTGAAGAAATTGACGCTGGCCGCACGCTCATATGCTCACAGAATTGTAACTGGTATTGTTTTGTAAAACACATGTAGGCCCCAATTAATTTTCCTTATCGAAGCTATTTCCGCAAAGAAGACTCAGCGGAAGTGTGTCAAAGTGTCCTTAACTAAAACATTTCACCGCATAAGAAAAAAAAAACAAGTTACAGCATTAGACATTTTCAGGCTCTCCAAAAAAGATCACTGCGTTCATCTTCATTTGTTGCTTTCGAAAAGCTATCCTTTGAACAGGGCTGGAAATGGCCGTACTATTCTGTCCTGCAGGAATGTAGCCGGCTTTCACTGTTTTCGTGAAAGCACCTATAGAAGCGCTTCGATAAAATATTTACCAAGTCGCGTGCTCATCTGGAGACACTGTGCAGCAATTGATTGAATTCCACGGTGTATAAGCGTGTAACCTGCAGTGTTACCGTGCGCAAGAGTGAAGTTAGCGTGCGCACTCCAATGGTCTCCCGAGGTGAGGTACTAAATATAGGTGGGACCAGGCGACCCTGTGATTTTCGCTCACGAACCGGCGCTCTTGCACGAGCACTGGGCTGCCCTAAATAGGGAAGCAGAGAGACCAACAAATCAAGGGTATCTCTTCAAGAAGAAGCCAGTCGGCATCCAAATTAGGTTACAATTTTGTAATTGTTATTCTTATTGCACCGTGAGACAGTAGAGTTTCAGCACTTCTAACAATCTTCTTTATTTATTTACTCTGATCCCTCTGCGTATTCGGATGCGTATTGGCCGTTTCGGAGGAAATCAATATGGACTGGAGGGGAGGGTCATATGGAAATTTGGTGGAAATCTTCGTAGACTTTTTTTTTTTTACTGATAATTCAAGGAGCACGCTATTTTCTTGCTTGGAAACTAAAAGAAATACCATACCCTAGACGTCGGCGTGTGAGTCGTCAGACTCACTATATACGAGCGTTGGCGCGCAAAATTCACGAGTGTGTGTTCGCGCAGACGCTGCCGGCAGGCTACAACGTGTCGTCCATCATGGACACGTGGACGCGCCAGATGGGCTACCCCGTGGTGACCATCAGCCGCAGCCCCGACGACCCCACGCTCATCCGCGTGGTTCAGGAACGCTTCCTGAGGAACAACCAGCACCAGCGGAATGGCTCCGACGCTTCACCATTCGGGTGTGTACATGCCCGCTAACCGGCTGCTGTGCCAACCCGTATAGCTTACTTGATCGCTCCACTGCTGTGGTGACCTGGCACTATTTAAACTTTTTCTCGGTTTTATTTTAAACAGTGCAGCACTAAGTTAACTGATCCAGACGCACTCAAAAGAATTACTTATGTCGTAAAGCACGTTAACGTTTTGTCCAAACAAACTCGTGAAGAAATAAAATACCGCTTAAATTTAGCTATTCAGTGATACCGCCGTGTTGACTGTCGCACCTTAGATGGTGCTGAAATTCTTCTGAACTTTCATGCCTACGTAATATGACGGATGCTGAAGATTACGCAACTATAGCGTTAGTTTTTATTTACTTAGTTTTACTCTCCCAGTCTCCCAAAAAGCACTACAGAGAAGAGGAACAAGGACTTCTTTGTGGGTAACATTCTTTGAATTTTAGTCACGTATGTCTAGTAGTGATGGAGACACTTTTTCGACGTTTTTAGCATATAGAAACTCGAGTAAGAAATAGTTTAGACTGGTACAACTCCAGCCTTTAGGGGGCAATCGGTCCAAGGCGACAAGAACGATTACTGGAGAATGAACTTTCCTTTAAACGTCTCGTTAGAAAAGAAGAAAGTTACGAAAAGATTTGAAAAAAAAAAAAAAAAAAGATACCTCGATTGTAAAGCGAGGGGCCGCGTTTGTTGCGATTTATCTCCCGATACGTTAGTTTGCCCCTTTATTACTGGCAGCTGTCTGAGATGCTTGATTTCACATATACAGCAAATAACGTCGCTCGCCGTATGTGATGTCGTTGGCGGGGAGGTTCAGTAGCCTAGGCTCAAATGAGAGAATAGTAAAAGAACAATTACAGAATACGGTCTTTGATGTGGTCATTTTAGGGTTAGTTTAGTCATGTGGCATAAGACTATGGGCGTCATATAGCTTAACTTGCGATTTCGAAGGTATTGATTTGTCAGTTTCGCCGAACTAGGGTCTAAAATGCGAAAGGAATACGAGATTTTCAATCTAGCCGAGACTTCATAAAACTTCCGCTGCACTTGAAGTACGAAGTGGCCGTAAAACAAGTATGCAGCGCCACTTGATCACAAGGACGAAATCGTCTCAGTAATCACTTGTTTATAAACAAATATCAGTCACCGCACAGTCTTCAATATAAAGTACAAGAGAAATATAAGGATTGCCTTTTGGAAGTACTTTCGTGTACAGTAACGGATTCGTGTGGCACCCGCACCTCCGATATAGCTCGAGCGATAGACCAACGATATGAGCTAACAAAAACGTATTGCAAATGGATCGAAACCAGTAAAGGAAAACAGCTCTTTCTGAAGATAAGGAACTTTAAAAACTGTGCTGACTTGTGGCCAAAAATAATGTCAGGAAAATAGATCTGATTAGAGTAAATTACGCGTTGTATAAGATTACAAATTATTTTGGTTTATATGGTATTGGTCTGTAGTAGGTTGGGGGCTAGTAGCACGTGCCTTGAGCGTAGTATCTACTCTTCCACTTTCTAAGCGTATTATTGGCTTAAAGGAAGCAATGACTGCGAATATGTCGCAAACGATCTCAAATGAATACAGCGCAGCGCTTTTCAAGAAATGGATTCGATTTTAGCACAGCCACTTGATTTCTAGTCTGTACTAACCGAGCAAAAAGAAAAACGTCACAATATCGTGGCGCTTAATATGTACGTATATAGACCGTTTTCGCTGGCAAGGAGGAAAGCAATGGCGCGCCCTTTATATATATATATATATATATATATATATATATATATATATATATATAGGTGGCTGGTGCGGCAGCCGAGCGGCAATGGCAGCGCCCACGTGAAAACGTCTATACGCAATAACAATACGAGTGCGTTATTTTGAGCAAAACAGCATTTGTGCATGCAACTGCAAGAGGCACCAGTTGCGTTTCAAAGTTCGACAAGAGTGTTTTTTTTTTTTTTTTTTTTTTGGGGGGGGGGGGGGGGTTGCCGCTGACGAAATGGCAAACTTTTTCTTCCCCAAAGCGCCGAAAATAGTCCAGACTACGTTAATTTTTCGTCTGGTAGCTAACTAATGGTAACTAGTAGTCGGACACAACAGAAGGAAAAAGCGGCGTTGACCAATCCTTGAGACATCACTGTTAATCTGATTAAGGCGTAGTGAGCCCCCTTTCATTTGCCACACGCTGCGTTGTCACGCTATGGTCCGAGGGGATTATTCGGGTTGATCGATGAACGCCATTGGCGGCAGGGGTCTTGAGAGGGCTGCTTTTTCTTGAGTTCTATCCGACTGCTGTATATGCCTGTATGCAGTGTGATTGCTCCATTGTTTCGTTTCAGGAAAGGATGCCTGAAGCATTTTTATACTTTATTTTACAGTACTGCTACCCAATCTAAAATGGCAGACAGAATTATTTCTTGCATCCATGTGACGGGGGCGTACGGGGGTGCGCCCTAGCAACCATTCTTTTTTCATAGTCTAGCAACGTTCGCATTTTCCTGTTCTCTTTGTCCCCGCAGGTACAAATGGAGCATTCCTTTGAGCTACAAGACTTCGGCAGCGAAAAACAAAGTCAAACAGATCTGGCTTCACGACGAACAAGGTCAGACGTCAATTCAATGTTCATTCACTTTAACTCGCTTCTCCTGTCATGATCAACTGGCGATAGTTGTACGGACTGCGTTTTGCTGTTCGCCGGTTAAACGCACGTAGTCTGTGTGCTGCAGTATTTGTGCCACCAGAAAGCATAAGCAGAAAGATCGCGCATTTCAAATAGAAAACCAAAGGGAAAAACGGAATTTGCTGTGCATGTCACCCGACGTTTTCAGCGCCTCAAATTCTAAAATAATGACGCACCAATTAGCTAGTCCACCAAACAGCGCTGTTGCATTTCTTCGGCGCTCCTGATTAGACTGAACTTTCAAGTCACGAGCGATAACAAAACCGATCAGATGCGGGACACCTTTTCGTAGATCCGAAGGCGTGTGTTTGCTGCTTATATTTATATATTGGTAGGCGGTGAAAATGAGCTGTGTGTTAGGCATTGCAGCCCTCAACTAAGAACTCAGCAGTAGCGCAGTACGATGCTGCATTTTGTGCTTTAGGGCCCAGACTTTGTTTTTCTTGAGGCGGTGAAAAATTCCATTTAGTTTCTCTTGTATTGTTGAACGCGGCCTGCCCGAAGTTACTTGCACATTGCATTGTGAGGGACGTTGATTGAACTCCGTTTACAATGAAGTATAGTTATGCCTTCTCTCACGGATCCGTGTCAGTGAAGAATTCTCAGTAAATACTGTAGCTCCGGCATTCATCATTATTTTCAGTGGTGGCGCCAGGATATTGTTAGTGAGATGTCATGAAGAATTTGAAGGGGCTGGTTAAATTTGGGCATAATCCCCGTCACCATCAGTTTGAAGAGCCAGGCGACACATTTTTGATGCACTCGAATGGTTTAGTTTGTGAGCGATTCCTCAGCCCGAGGGATACGCGAGACAAACACACAGCGGGCCGTGTAATAAACATCTTTAATCTCACATCCGAATGGGTCCGTCCATGGCGGTGCGGGAGGTCATCGGGGTCATCGTCTCGGAGGGCAGGCAGCGATCAGCCAGGAGCGAAGAGAGCAAGGCAACGGCGTGCGCCTTCCTCCATACCCTCGCGCGGAACCGGTTATCTCGGGAACGAGAGAGGAGAAAGAAGGGTTAAGCGGCGGCGCATCGGTAGCCGCGGGAACTTTGAATGTGGCTGGCGCGGTCCCCACAAATTTAGGTTAGGTTTACTGGGGTTTAGCGTCCCAAAGCAGCTGAGACTATGAGAGACGCCGCAGTGGAAGGCTCCGGAAATTTCGACCATTTGGGGTTATTTAACGTGCACTGACATCGCACAATACACGGGCGCCTTGCTTTTCGCCTCCAGCGAAAAGCGGCCGCCGAGGCCGGGATTCGATCCCGCATCCTTGGGAACAGTAGTCGAGCGCCGTAACCACTGCGCCACCCCGGCGGAGACGCAACGTGATGTGTGACCGACTAACGTATGCTTTAGATTACGACAGGTCGCCGGCGGCATCTTATTTCGGTGGCTACTTGTTAAGGACCGTTATACGAATTCGTGGTTTGTTTTGTTTCTTGCTTGTTTTTTGTTTTGTTTCGGTTTTGTTTTTCAAAACGTTCAGACTGTAACGTGCGTCGTTGAATTTGAGTCACCGTAGTGAAAGGATTCTGAAATAATTCAATCATCTGAGGTTATTTTACAGTGCACTGACACTGCGCTGCACACGGCCGCGTTTTGCCTGCGATCAAACATGGCTGTCGCAACCGGTGCTGAACCCGCGTCCGCGGGCTGTAGCTATGAAAGGAAGCTCTGCTCTTGAAAAGAAAATACAAGAAAAACCTTGCCTCTAAGCGAACGAAAATTTGAAGTAATTGGGAAGCGAAGACTTTCGTTCGCATCCAAGCGCTCGTAAAAGTAGAAAGCGACTTTTACCCTTCATCGTTTGGCTGGCTTTGGTAAGAACACAGAATGAAGAGCTGTTCATTCGCTTTGAAAATTGCGTACTGTTCGCCGATGTCTTTGATGCAGGCTTCCATTGTCGGCTGTTCGATCGTGAAAGCGACTTAGCGTCGCAGCAGCATATCGAAAGTGAGCACCAGTGCTTCAGGAACTTCGACATTCCTTTCTTTTTTCCAGACAGGGTGTGATTATTGGAGGTCGACTGTTCAATACGCAAATGGTCATTCAGTCCTGTTCGGGTTCCCGCCGTGGCCACCTCTCCGTTCCCGCTGTTCTATGCGACACTGCAAACCTTTGCCGAGCGTTACGTTTCATGCCTTCTCAAAATGTGCAGACACCCGCAGAGCTTTCAATTACGAGAAGGGAAGGGGGAGTTCCTGCGACACATTTCACTTGCTGGTATTACCGCATTGTTACCACGCGAGTACACTTACTTAATAACGTTCCACTTTATTATTATTTTTTTCTTTCAGATGAATTTCACATTTATGATGCTGGGCAGCACGGCTGGGTTAAATTCAATGTGAACCAGACCGGATACTACCTTGTCAATTACGACCCGACTGACTGGCAGCGGCTCGGAGAGGTCCTCCAGAAGCACCACGAGGTACGCACTGCTGCCAGAGAGAGCGCCAGCATTTTTGATGGCGGCAAGTTGCACGTCCAAACTGCGGAACCAACGGCACTGAGAGGTTGAGATGTTACGCGTGGCCGAGTTGGTAAAGACGTGAGTGGACGAAAAAACCGCGCGCTTTACAGCGAAGTTGTGGCTAGATAGACTTTCAGTGCTACTTCTTGCGGCAAACTTCAATAATTTACGGTGAATTCATTCTTATGCGCCTCTGAAGTTGGCTACCTCGGGCATTATCTCCGTTCCAGTTCACTGAAAAAGACGCCTCTGAATGCAATGTAACCGAGCTAAATCGCAACGGGTTAAAAAAATATAAGAAAATAAATTGCGTGCACGTACCATTTAAAACACGCATGCATTATACACTATATGTATATTGTCACGTGGTGGTGACAACGCCGAAAACAGCAAACGCAGAGACTGGCGTTGCTCTAAATTAACTCTTTATTGGGCTGAGTTGCGACCACAAAAGAACTAAACTGCGTTCGACAGCGCTCAATTTAAAGTCGACAAAGAAACATCTAGATAAAGCCGCACAAAGTGACCAGAACTGGAACTTCGTGGAAACAGAGGCGAATGGCTGGAATTTCGACGCGACAACTTGCGCGACAACTAAATGCTCATTGATTGGCATATGGCCATAAAGGCGCACATTCGCGCATATTGTGGTGGTGCTTTATGATTGGTCGAGGCCTCTATGACGTCATCCCGCCTCGGCCAATCAGAGCCGCCGCAAAAGCGGACACATTTTGTCCACGACAGCATGAGCCAATAAAGTCTTTCGCCTTTAAAAGAAATGATAAAACCGCGTCTCGGCGATACTGAGAGTAAATAAACAAAGCGCACAAGATCTTTCTATGCGTATACATATGTAAACGCAAACTGATAAGGTCGTACGCCAGCTGCTGCCAGCAACAGAGAAAGATTACAACGGTTCGCAGCAATGTGTAAACTGTTATCCCCCCTCCCTGCCCCCCTCTTTCCTTCTTCTAGCTACCTCTCTAAATGATAGTCCTGAAGAGCAATGCAAGTGCTTGCGGGACACCGTTTTTATCCTCCTTATAGACCGTTTCGGCGAGGAAGAACATCGCCTGGAGCTCGGAGGGCTACGCAGGGTACTTTAAGTGATTTTACAAAAAAAAAAAAAAAATAGTAGGTTTAAAACAGAAAAAAAAAAAATAAAATATTTGCAGGAACAAACTCTCCGGCCTGGTGGCGATGCGATGCTGCACAAAGCCTGTAATTTTTCACGTAATTAACGAAAACCAGTAATTAAATATTAATTTTTGTAGGTGGGTGGTTAATCTTAATGGCGAGTTTTATGACGTGAACGAAACGATGCCATATCAGTTTTTGAAACGAAGAAAAACGCATTTTCTGGAGCGCTGCAGTGTGAGGAAACCCGACGCTTTTTTCTTCACACAACCGACACTGTGCGCGCGAGGAGCGCCGAAGTATGGTGCAAGCGCAACGTCTGCTGGTGACCTCTCGTAATTGAGTGCAGCGCCCATTTCGACAAGAGCAGCGCGTTAGTTTCCCTGACTAGGGAGCCTCGGCCGCGGCCGGCTTTACCGTCTGCTTCGTCCCTCGGAGTAAGAAAAAGGATAGCCATCGTCAGCCACGGAAACGTCGATTTTGAGAGCCCTGATAGGCGCAGCTGCAGTTTCGTTTTCTTTTCTTCTTTTCTTTTTATTCGCAACTTCTGGTATGGCTGGCCGACGGGCTCGATTTGAGGCGCCGTCTTGCACTTATTTATTCACTTGGGTGACCTTCCGTTTCCCTATAATCGCGGCATGCCATGGACCGTGTCCGAAGAAAAGTGTTGTCCGCGTGGCAATGAAGGCTAGCGTGGCAGTGGCTGTATGCTACGTTGCGTTAGCATGTGTTAGCTCCTCTTTCTCAAAAAGTACAGCATTTGAGGTGCTTGCTTTGGAGGTGCGTGTGTGGCAAGGTCATCGCAGAGACAGTGCTTCAAATCACTTGAATGGTGTAAGTGCCACCTAGGATTGAAACGTCACGCCGCATCGTGTGAACTGTGGCGACAGCCGCGCCAGCCGAGCTGCGATACTCAACTGCCAAGAAGGTGGATTGTGATCGCTTTTCTCAGGGCGCAGGTGGACACGGAGATAGCATCCAGATGGTATGCTGCTCAAATTCCGGCTCATCGTGTGTCAACTTGTCCCACGTTGATATTAATATTTAATAGATGTAAGACTAGTTTTGTCAAGAAAACAACCTGACCATAGCGAATACTCATTTTCAACAGCACAAGAGGCGCATGTACACATGGACTTCACCGGACGGTCTGTACAGGAATCAGATCGATTATATTCTTTGCCGGCAGAGATGGAGAAGCGCTATACAAGCAGTAAAAATAAGGTCTGGGGCCGATTGTGGCACCGATCATCAGCTTCTTGTTGCCAAAATTAAGCTTCGATTGAGGAAAACGCAGAAAACTAGAAGGTCTTTCAGGTATGATCTGGATCAAATTCCATTAGAATATGCTGTGGAAGTGAGGAATCGATTTCAAGAATTAGATCTAGAAGACAGAGAGCCCGAAGAGATGTGGACTGATGTTCGTCATATAATACAAGAAGTTGCTACTAAGGTAGTTCCAAAGCAAAAGAAATGCAAGAAAGCAAACTGGTTACCTGAAGAGGCTTTGCAAATAGCTGAGGAAAGGAGGATGGAAAAAGCTATGGGGTAAAGAGAAAGATACAAGGTTCTCAATGCTGAATTTCAGAAAATAGCAAGGAGAGACAAGAATGCCTTCTTGAACATAAAGTGCCAAGCAGTTGAAGACAACAGCCAATTAAGGAACACAAGAGCTCTGTATATGACAATCAAAGATATCAAAGGAAGCTTCTGTGCTAAGCTGGGCGTGATAAAGGACAAACGAGGCAAGGACCTCACTGAAGCCTCAGAGATAAAGAAGAGGTGGCAGGAATACACAGAAGAACTGTACAAGAAGTACCCGAATGTGCAAACCCAATATAAGACGGTTGTGATTACTGATCTCGAGCCGGTCATCCTGAAGAGTGAAGTTGAATGGGCCTTAGCCAGCCTTGCTAAGAACAAAGCTAGCGGAATTGATGGCATTCCAGCTGAGTTGCTTCAAAACCTCAACCATGATGCTGTTAACATTCTGCATCCATTATGTCAGAAGATTTGGACAACCCTGCAGTGACCACAGGATTGGAGGAGGTCAGTTTACATCCCCATTCCAAAGAAAGGCAGTGCCAAAGATTGTTCCAACTACCGCACGATCGCGCTTATTTCGCATGCTAGCAAGGTGATGTTGAAAATCCTCCAAGGTAGGATGCAGCAGTATGTGGATCGGGAGTTTCCGGACGTGCAAGCTGGGTTTCGCAAGGTCAGATGAACTAGAGATCAAATTGCCAACCTTCGCTGGAAAAAGCAAGAGAGTTCCAGAAACCCATCTACTTCTGCTTTATTAATTATGCGAAAGCGTTTGACTGCGTAGATCACAGCAGATTGTGGCAAGCTCTCCAAGAGATGGGAGTTCCAATTCACCTCATCTGTCTCCTCAGGAACCTGTATGAAGGGCAAGAGGCCACAGTCAGAACTGGGCATGGTCTTACTTATTGGTTTCCGATTGAGGAAGGAGTGAGGCAAGGCTGCATACTGTCGCCCTGCCTATTTAACCTATATGCAGAGTGCATCATGAGGAAGGCCGATTTGGACGAGTCTTCAGCTGGAGTGAAGATTGCTGGAAAACGTATCAACAACCTTAGAATATGCGGATGATACCACTTTAATGGCAGAAAGTGAAGTGGAACTCAAGAAACTTCTGATGCGCGTACAAGAAGAGAGTGAGAAGTTTGGGCTTAAACTGAACATTAAAAAGACAAAGATCATGGCGTCTTGCCCTATCAAGTCCTGGAGCATCAAGGAGAAGAAGTGGAAGCTGTGACAGATTTTCTCTTCTTGGGCTCCAAGATTACCTCGGAAGGAGACTGCAGTCATGAAATTAGGAGACGCCTGCTTCTGGGAAAGAGAGAAATGGTTAGCCTTGACCGCCTAGTAAAGAGCAGAGACATTAGTCTGCCAACCAAGATCCGTATAACTCGTGCTATGGTCTTTCCAGTTGTGATGTATGGATGCGAGAGTTGGACTGTGAAAAAGGCTGACCGCCGAAGAATTGACGCGTTTGAATTGTGGTGCTAGCGAAGACTCTTGAGAGTTCCTTGGACTGCCAGAAGATCAAATCAGTCGATATTGTCGACCATATAAAACCCTGACTGCTCATTGGAGGGTCAAATTCTAAAGTTAAAGCTCAGCTACTTTGGTCATCTGATGAGAAGAGAGGAGTCGTGGAGAAAGATTTGATGGGAAAGGTTGAGGGTCGCCGAAGAAGGGTTAGGCAGCGAACGCGATGGTTAGATGGCATCCTCGAGGCGCTGCAGATGAAGTTATGTGATGTTAGGAAGATAGTGAGAGACCGGAAAGCGTGGAGTGACATGGTCCATAGGGTCACGAAGAGTCGGACACGACTGAACGACTGAACTGAACTGAACTGAGATGTAAGACTACTGGATCAGTCTATGTTCAGAAAAGGAAAAGATCAGGGAGCGGAACTGGTGATTTCGACATTGAAGTCCTCGCGTACGTTTCTATCAGTCTTGAAGCAATTGCCCAGGAAATTGCAACTCGTATACGGAGCCAGTCGGACTTCAGTTTGGAGGTCACTTCCATGGCACAGCTGCCACCCATATCATGTGTGTCCTCACCAGAACTGTCACCGAATGTCTTTCGGAAACCGCTGTATTTTTTTGCAAATGGGGCCGAATTAAATATGATGAAGACCCAAAATTTCTGCACAAAGTGCTTTGGACAGACGAGGTCCAATTCTGCAGGGACTCGAATGTTAATTTGCACAATTGTTATTAAATGCGACAAGAACACACATTGACTATGTCAGCACAAGTACCAAGTAAGATGGTCAGAAAATGTTTGGTGTGGCATTTACGAAGGCCGTATTGTCAGTCCTTACTTCATAGACGGAGGCCGCCTTACGGAAAAAGTACACAAACTGCGTATTCATAAGGCGTTGTCTCTGAATTTCTCTCCGAGTTACCAGTGGTCCATATATATATATATATATATATATATATATATATATATATATATATATATATATATATTAATAACCAAGAAAGTAGCAGGTGGGACAGCGGCCGATGTAGTTCAGTTGGAAGAGCACCGGACGCGATATTCGGAGGACGTGGTTTCGGTTCCCACCATCGTCACGTTGTTTTCCCTCCTACTTTATGTTTAATTATCTTTCTCCTAAACAGATTACATTACTAATTTATGTGATTATAGAAGTAAAAAAAGAAAAAAAAAAGTACAATCCCCAATGCTTTCCTTGGCCTCGCCTACTGTTGGCTTCTTTCATATATATATATATATATATATATAAGCAGATAAATAAAGGGGAAAAGAGGGTGCTCGTTATATTACAGGAAGGAAAGAAGCCAACAGTCGGCGAGGCGAAGGAAAGCATTGGGGATTATGTTTTATATCTTTTTTTATTTTTCTTGTTTTTTAATTATCTTTCCCCTAAGCAGATTACATTACTCATTTCTGTGATTATCCAAGTAAAAAAAATTAAAAAAAGGACATAAAACATAATCCCCAATGCTTTCCTTGGCCTCGCCGACTGTTGGCTTCTTTCCTTCATATATATATATATATATATATGTGTGTGTGTGTGTGTGTGTGTGTGTGTGTGTGTGTGTGTGTGTGTGTGTGTGTGTGTGTGTGTGTGTGTGTGTGTGTGTGTGTGTGTGTGTGTGTGTGTGTGTGTGTGTGTGTGTGTGTGTGTGTGTGTGTGCGTGCGTGCGTGTGTGCGTGTGTGCGTGTGTGTGTGTGTGTGTGTGTGTGTGTGTGTGTGTGTGTGTGTGTGTGTGTGTGTGTGTGTGTGTGTGTGTGTGTGTGTGTGTGTGTGTGTGTGTGTGTGTGGTTTCTGCATGATGGAGCCAGCGAACCTCGGAAGACCTGAATCAGCGTGTCAAGATATCAGTTGAAAATACTCCGCGAGAGATGCTCGGTTCTGCTGTGAACTCCATTAAATATCGCATTCTCCTTTTCATCGCAGTGAACGGCAAGAAGTTGGAACACTTCATGTAAAAATTATTTCTTGGCAATCCAAGTAGTAGTTATGTCGTGTAGTGTCCAAGTGGGACTGCAACCAACTTCAGTTATTAAAATATACAATACACGGCAACCGCATCGAGCTAGCCAGTACGAAGCAACGTAGTGCTACATTTCCAACTCATCTAGGTGTAATACTACTGGCCGAACACGCCGACCGGGTCCAAGGGATCCAGGCTGACGTGTAGGCGGATAGGTTGACGCCTATCCTGTATATTGTCACGTCCTGACACACAGGGACACGACGGCAGCAAAAACCTTGGGTCAACAGGGCAACAGCATAGTACAGCACAACAGCAGCGGAAGCAGCACGCGTGCGAGTCACGGCAGCAGCGTCGTCTTTGTCGAAGCGATCGCGCTTCTTCTTCGGGCGCTGCACTGCATCCCTTCCGAAAGAAGCATCGTCTCGATGCTAAGCGAAAAAAAAAAAAAAATAAAAAAAAGAAAGAACCCAAAAAAACACGGGTAGTGTCTGCACGTGTTGTTTTGCGATAAAAATGCAGCGGAGAAAACGTCGAAGGGTTCCTCCAGGGTCACGCGTAATACGGCTTTAGCCGGACAACATGAACAACTTCAGGACGTGAGGAAAGGCGTGGCGATGGTCGGCTTCCGCTGGGAAGCACCTCGTAGTTGAGGTCACCGATGCGACGAATAACCGTGTAGGGTCAAAAGCAGCGCTTCATAAGTTATTCCGAAAGGCCTCGACGGCGAACCGGTGTTCAAACCCAGACCTTATCACCAGGTCGAAAATCAACGTCACGTCTCCGGAGGTTGTAACCATGAGCGTCAGTGCGTTGTCGCTCTTCTTCTTCGCGCTCCTTCTTCGGGCGCTACAATATGTTGGAGAATAAAGTTTTGCCGCCTCCATCCAACTTTTTAGTTGGAATATTTTCAACTACGAAATCATTCTCGTTTATTATAGCTTGACAGTAATAATGCAATGCATGTAAATATACCGGCCCTGTTTAACATTAAGCAGCAATCTACACGCTATCACAAATGTGTTGATGAAGATAAAAAAAAATCCTTCTGAAGGTGACCAGACAGGCAGAGCTCCAGGCCAGAGCTTATCAGTGTTGCCAAAAGCGACGAAGCGAGCGACGAAGCAAACGATAACTACGGCCGCGGTCTAAGCTAAGTGCCGAAGCTCCCTAGCCAAGGAAATTAGCGCACACGTTTCATTACGACACGTCACGAGCGGACGTTGCACCTAGCCAGGAAAATTAGCGCACGCGTTTCATTACACGTCACGAGCGGACGTTATGCGCCATACTTCCCGCGCTCCTCGTGCGCTCAGTTTCGGTTGCGTACGGGAAAAAGCGTCGGATTTCCTCACACTGCAGGACCTTCTAGAAAATTAGTAACTGATTTGACATCGCCTCGTTCACGGCATCAATTACTAACCGCCCATGAGAGTTTATTCCTGCAAACACCTTTTTCTTGTTTTAAACGTACTATTCATTAAAATTGCTTAAACTTACCAGAAATACCCTGCAAGCTTTGCCAGAGTTGTGCGAAGGTGCCGCATGAGCAACCAAACTGTGCAGCGAAGCCATGCGTCGACTTTACAGGAGTCGAGCATTGAGGTTGGAAAGGCAGTGTAGAGGTGATTACTTTGACTGTCCTAATTGAAATAAGTCACCGTTGCTACAGCTCGCACACAGCGTGGCACGCCGTCCCCACGAGGGACCAAATGCAGCCGGAGTGCCCGTCGAGTTGGCTTTACTGTGATGCATGGTTGCTTGGCGCTGAAAAAAAAATCGCGGAACTGTGGCAAAGCTTATATATTAGAGAGATTTAGCTTACCGTGATCCGCGATCCGCCACCGTGGCTCTCTACCGCGCGTGGGCGGGGCGGTCAAGCTAATTGGCCCCGACGCGGCAGGTCTGTGTGCAGACATCCAGTATGTGGCGCCATCTGTCGACGTCAAGGGGGGTCTGGGCATGCGCAGTGGAACGCGCGGTGGCGGATCCCAGTAGCGGATCGCGGATCACGGTAAGCTAAACCTCTCTATTGACACTCATCCTCTCTGGTATGTGGGGACGCGGTAGTAGCAACGGGGGCGCCAGGGCATACTATACGCAGAATGCGCAATAATAATAATAATAATAATAATAATAATAATAATAATAATAATAATAATAATAATAATAATAATAATAATAATAATAATAATAATAATAATAATAATAATAATAATAATAGGCTGATACGACAATAGCAGAAGGGGGTTGCGCTATCTTTACAGTTTATTATATTTTGTAGGCTATTGTACATACCCAACCCCTACCCGTTCTTTCTTTCGCCGCCTTCTTTCCTTCCCCTCCCTTTCTTCCTACGTTCGTTTGATATAATTCCACCTACCGCAGCTCAGGTGCTAACAAGTACCGCGGCTAGCAAAAAAGCTTTACTAGCCCCATTACACGAAAATCCGGTCGCCGGCGTGTGGACTCGCTTGTACCCCACAGACTTCAGGTGTCCACTGAAATAAGTGTGATCGATACTGCGCTTTTTCCTTCCTGTGAACCAATTAATATCTCGCGTCGGCGAGATTTGTTCGCGAGATATATCAGCGAGATTCCGCGAGTGACAGACACCGTGCCTTTCCTTTCCTGTAAACCAATTATAGGAAGTCGGTGAGCTTTGATGCGTTCAACGGAACGCTGGTTGTGGTTAGAGTGCCTCAATGTAGCGCGAGGCACCCTAGGCACCCTAGTAGTGGTCGACAAGGGACACGCGGTGTACCGTGTGCAGCAGCAATGCTCAGGCTTTCGCATTTAGATCTCTACTGCAGATTCTGCAGTGCTCTCGGAACTTTTATTTACTTTGTTGTTTGAATTAACAGGAGAATAACATCCGAAGACAGAGGTAATTAACGGCGGCAACGTGCTACGGATCGCTGTAAGCTGTTCCAGTTGAATCTCTTTCAATCGGGCGAAGACGAGCGGCCTCTGAATTTCAAGCACCAACCGAAAGTGTTTCGCCTTGGCAGCCTTTCTTGCGAGTTCGGAACATGTGATGGTAGAGAAGGGACAGGAAAAACTGAATACCCGTGCAACAAGCGGATGATATTATTTGCGGCAGAAATTTACGAGATGCCGTCTGATGCCGTTTTTTTTTTCCTTTTTAGTCAGGTACTTTCAGAACGCAAAAATTTGAATGCGACAGCTCCGCAATGCCGATGTGCGCTGCTTGCCTCCTGTTCCGCGGACGCGATGGTGGTTGTTTTCAACTTAGCCGCTAGATGGCACCACCTATACAAAATGGCAGCGCCCGTGATAAAACGGTCTATTGTTTCGAAATAGCACGACGTAGCATGTATCAGAATCCCGATATAGACCTTGACGGGGTGATTATAATAAATTGTGGATTAAGGTGCGTCGGACAGACGAGGTACATTCGCTTTTTTTTTTTTTCTTGATACATCGGATGGATCCGATCACTGTGTTTTTCCAGGTTCAAAGTATTTCACAAAATTCTCGTAGGCTCGATATCACGGGTATACGACCAGTGCGACGGTGTGTTTCCGTTTACTGTCTGTAATAACAGGGCCAATCGATGTTGACACAATTGGTGCGGGCCGCGCGGTGGCGTATCCCAAGCCACTGCTTTTTAGTTCCCACGTCCATCCAGTGACCGGATAGGGTGATTAGCCTTCGGTGTGCATGCTTCGAGCGCGCCAACCGCTGTTTGTACCTCTAGACACTCGAAAAACGTCATGTAGTATTTCGGTTGCATACTGGTTATAGCGCACGTCATTGGGTTGCAGCGTACGAGCTGCTGAGTTGCGTCTATCCTATTTCTGTGTAAACATGAAATCATGAAGAATAAATATTTTTCTGTCGTGCGCCGAAGTCCGCTTCATGAATGGCGTCCGTGCGGCTAGCTGTCGTCGAAGTTTTTCGCGCACCGCATCCCTGCTCGCGTGTGGCGACGGCTGACGTGACCCATTCGGAAAACCACGGCTGCCTAGGCTCCACACGTATGCGCAATGCAAGCTGTGGGCTAGGCGCTTCCCTTGCATGTCGCTTGCCCGAAAGCGGGATGTTCAGGCTTCCGGCTTTTCAGCGCTGCTCCCCGGCGTTGCAATCGTCTACACGGCTTCGCCTTCGCCTCGGTAGACACGTCGGCCAGGTCATCGCCGCTGTATACCAGGTTATACTCGCATAGATTCGACTAGAATTTGGTATACCTTTTTCCGTGACTTTGGAGTGGAGCCTACATCGCATTGCCATGCCTCCGTTATCTGCATGCAACCTGGTGCTGTAAGTGCTGTAGAGATGCTCGCTGCGCGCAACCGCGTGCTTTGTCGACTGTGTCATTTGTGGGAGTTCGGAGACATCAGAATGGGCGGACATCTTTTTGCAGTTCCTCGAACGTAGCGTGTGAATTCTGTTTGAGGAAGAGCGCGTAGCAAGATTAAGCAGCATGACGCATACGTTGGACGTGCATTCGGCCCAGCTACGGCGACATCACTGGGTACAGAATCATTGAAAAAGGCACTAGTATACAGCGAGCACTACGGCATTGGGTGCGTACGACCATAGCCTCCTTTATAGTACGACTGACTAGTCAGAGATTCAAAACACAGTGGTCTGTTTCGTCCGACATACCCGGAAGGAAAAAAAAAACGGTCTGGACGACGCTTCTGTATATAGCTACAACCTCACAGAAAATGTGCAAGCTTTACACTTCAATAATGAGAGAAAAAAATGCAACACGTGACTATATGAATGCAGAATGGTCTTGAGATTTGGCACTAACTTTGGTCGTGGACAGTTCTTATGGCAGTTATTGGTGGGTATACCGAATAGGGAATCTCGCACCGACTAGAGTTAACTAAAGCCCCTTGATTACCAATGTTCAGCTTCACTGTTTAGTGTAGTGACAACTACGCCATTTTGTTTCAGGGACAATTTTGTGGTGCGGCAGCATTATTCCGAAAGACGGCGTGTTTGCCTTTCTAGGCCGCGACATCCAATACAAATGATGATCATGGAGGTGTTATTTCAGACAGATATTCCTCAGCCTTGTTTTTATAACAGATCTAGAGGTTTTTGCAGTCCTTGAGAAACAAAAGATCCAGGTAGCACAAAGTGATATATTGTCACGTGTATGGTGACAAGGTCGTTGACATCAAAAGAAGACACAGGCTTGATGGTACTGAAATTAACTATTTATTGGGCTGACTTGCGCCCGCAAAAGAACTAAGCAACTCGGCGGCGGCGATAGCAACAAACGTGCTCGTCAATCGTCGAACAAAGAATGCCCGTCACACTAGTCAACGCTCAATTTAAAGGCTGCTCAGAACAATCTAGATAACGTCGCAAACTGCTACTAGCACAACCTGGAACATTGCAGAAACGTACGCAAGTGATCGGAATCTTCGAGACAGATCTCGGCGCATCGTTCGCGACAAAGAAAATGATAACGCGTCGTATCGCGACAACGAGCATGAACAAACTCGGGATAATTGATACGCATTACAGAATCACAGGGATAAGGCCGCATGCCGGCGGTTGTTAAAAAAACAAATACAGTTTTAAAAGTTTCGTGGCAATATAGAAGATGCCTTCAACACAACTATTCGAGAAAAAAAAAAAAACAGTGCCTAGAACATGTGGGGAAAATCAGTTTTTAATTGGTTAATGCCTCAAATCTGTCATACAGTCTAGTGTCTGGGTCAAAGATTATGCAGACACCATTTTCTAAGCATCATTATATGGGGGTATGGAAAACAAAATCGAGCAAAAAGGGCATTTTCAATTTTAATGCAGAAATGTGCCAGAATTCTTAGGAGGAGGAGGAGGTAAACTTTATTTAAAGAAGAGGTCGTAGGCGCGGGGTGGGTTGACGTTCCCGTCCCCGCGGTGGGCTCCTCTTCTAGGCCGGACGCCAGGTGGCCGACCGACGATGTCGTTCGGCGACCTCTTCGGCTCGCTCCGTGACTCGGAGTTGAACCTCCGGGTCGGAGCTGAGCAGCGCGGCCTCCCACTGAGATTGGGTAGAGAGCTGCAGACTCTGTGATGGCTTGTCTTGATTACATGAGTATAGGATGTGTGGTGTGTCTGCCTTTTGATGTCCACAGAGAGAAGAGACAGGGCTGAACTGCTCTGGGAACCATATGGAGTACATGTACGGATTAAAGAAAGTGTCTGTTTGAAGCTGCCGCCAGGTGACTTGTGTTTTACTTAGAGATCGACGTGGTTCTGGGAAGATTTGTCTTTCTTTCTTGAAGTGGGTAGTAATTTATTTGTAGGTTGTCATCCGCTCCCTGGCCGACCTGAGCTCAGGGCAGCGCACCTCCCGGTTAACTACGAATCCTCGGGCAAATTGGTACGCTGCCTCGTTCCCAGGATGGTCCGAATGGGCAGGGACCCAGATCAATATGTTTAGATACGCACCATTTAAAAATGGCGCCAAACATGCCCCCCAACCCCGTGGCTCCGCCTACTCACTGCATGTTTTGTGCGACTGGCAATGGTGTTTCCGTTTATTCTTGATTTAACGATACATAATGGCGTTAACTTCAATAATATTTCAGAAATAGCATGGAAGTTCGTCAGTGTTTTCTGTAACGCCGCAACGGCGCTGCGTTAACATCATTGAACGCGCTTTTGGCGCGAAACATGGTGGTCTCGGCGTCTCGGCGTTCGGTCGTTTTACCTTTTAGCGTGTCACAAGTGTTGTGAAATAGCTGTACTGTGTAAACAGCAATTCCTCGATTATCTTCTATTACACGCAAGAAGCTTAAATTATGAGGAATTGAGTACACAAAACAAGCCCCAACGTTTCAATCGATTTAGAATGAAAAAAGTCAGGCTTCAAGCCTTTGCTGAGAGCACGAAAAGTAGGAAGGTGAAGGCAGGTGAAATAAAAGGGCTTACCAGACAATCCGAAGCGAAGAATGGTGAAGACTACGTATCAGGGGCATTTTCGGACAGCTTTACTGAAGGTAAATCTTCCAGTCGTGGTTTCTCAAAACACCTTTTCTGCTGGCACTAGGTTTGGTTTGGTTTCCTGGATTTAATGTCTCAAAGCGACTCACGCTATGAGAGACGCCGTTGTAGAGGGCTCCGGAAATTTCGACCACCTGGGGTTCTTTAACGTGCACTGACATTGCACAGCACATGGACGCCTTGCTTTTCGCCTCCATCGAAAATCGGCCTCCGCGGCCAGGATTCGATCCCGCATCCTTGGGCACAGTAGTCGAGCTGGCAAAAAGAACATTTTCTCTGCATCCGTTCAAGTTACTACAACCATTTTTTTTAGTTGTTTCTGAATGCTAGAAGAACATTCTGAATCAAATGGTATTGCAATTGTATTTTTTTTTCTTGACACATTTTCTCTGCGGAAAATGATTAAAATTTTCCGTTATGTACATATTTTTCAAAAAGTAATGGTTACAGACACTATTATTGTTTTGGTTCAGAAGAAAGCCCGGCATATGTAGAGCACCCAGAAAAAGTTTCAGGGTGGCTCTGTATAAATTTTTCTAAAAATATTCCTTCAGTAGAGGAAAAAAAAAAAAAAAAAACAAAAATTTTTATAATAATATTTTAAGAAGTTTACAATATATTTGCATTATATTT
The DNA here is from genome assembly GCF_055883805.1 of Amblyomma maculatum. NCBI lineage: Eukaryota > Metazoa > Arthropoda > Arachnida > Ixodida > Ixodidae > Amblyomma > Amblyomma maculatum. Next base: position 159,143,014 of record NC_139344.1, on the reverse strand, counting down.
TGCAGGCTTTTGCTAGGCTTTAAATGCCAACAGCCTTTAAAATTTCATCTCAATTCATTGAAAAACGGTGAAGATAATAACGGACATATATAAACATGTATGACTCCAGCGTCCATCTCCCCTTAAACAACTTATAGAAATGAGCTACAGTATAAATCTCCAAGGTATCGAAAGCATCTAGAAATAGTAACAGTATGCATCATCTTTCCTGTAATGATATGGTTAGTAGGAGTTTAGTAGTGGGAATTTTAGCAGTAGGAGTTATGTGCAGATCCTACAAACATCTGACAGAACTTTGACCAGATTATTTGAGCAGTCTTGAAAGAGTGCTATGTTAAGCAAAACTGGATACATTATTAATGGTGGATTTCTCTGAATGTGAAAAAAAAAGATGTTTTTCTTTTCTTCTCTTAGGAACTCACACCTGCCGACCGGTCCAACTTGTTGTATGATGCCTTCCAACTTGCTTGGTCCAACCGCTTGTCATATGACGTTCTGTTTAACATGACTCAATACTTAATCCATGAAATGCACCTTATACCATGGTCTACAGCTCATGGGTCCCTGCTTGCACTGACTCACCTCCTTGAGAACACTGAAGTTCGGCGACCGATGCAGGTAAGTGTAGTTATCTAGTCAATAAATTCAGAGCTGCAAAGTGTAAATGGCAGCATCAAAATTCATTTCTTATTAGGTGGTTCACATGCTTTATGTCCTTTTTCCTTTCTAGACATATATACGCAAGCTGGTAGACCCTATTTACAAGACACTTGGATGGGAAGATGGAGATAAGCACATGAACAAGCAAGTTTCTTATATTTCATTCTCATTTATATTCAATTATCAAGATATGGCTCTGTGAAGATATGACTGACTGAGCCCTCAACCAAAGTGACTTTGCCAGCCTTCATTATGTATGTTGATATGTATGTAGCTTTATTGCAGCTCAAGATAAACACTGGTACATTCTGCAAACACATGGCTTGCACTCTTTGAGTGGTATGCTTTTGTGGCAGGTTACGGAAGAGCTACTATTGTGGTGCAAGAACCTTGCGAAATGGTCATATTACAAGCTGTATGCCTTGTCCATGTTTTTGCTGTTCTACATAAGAGTTAAAAAATATATAAATTATGTATTGCCATTGCAATGTATTGTTTAATAGTATGACTTCTTTAAATGATAAACTTATCATTTATATCATGTTACCATATAACAAAAAGCAGGTTATTGTTACTGACTGCCCTGTTCTTGATGAAGCAAACTGTGTACAGAGGGTCACACAATTTTCAAGCGTGCTAACTATATAGTTCTCTTCAATCAAGTTTTCCTTGCACTGTTAAAATTAAGTCACTAAACAACCAACCATTGTTCTTTAACTTGAAAAAAAAAGTTAAACCCCAGCAACAAAACAAACACACACACACACAAAAATAATTTAAGGCTATAATAAAAGTAAGTGAAGTTATTGGAACCTGCAGGGTTGTGCATTTTCAGAGCATTAACTTTCCAGCTAAAGCAAAAGTAAACACATAACTAAGTGCAACATTGTCTAAGGCATCATGGAATAATGATCATTTGATGTTTCAGTATGCTGAGACGGGTGATATTGGACTTGGCATGCCGAAACCTCCATCAAGAATGCCTCAAAGAAGCAAAACGTCGTCTTTCAGCATGGGTTGATGGCGGGCAGTGAGTATATGTTGCTCATATAAAAAAAAAAAAAAAATGCACTGCTGATATTTTGCACCGTGTTTTGCTAGTACCAAGATTACCAAAGCTATTCATTGAAAAAATAAGGACAGAAAAATTAACTTTAAACTATTGGGTTTGTGCCAGGTATTTTGTGTGTGTTACCAGCAATAATTTCAAAAGGACTAGAGTATGTGGCCCTTCTCTTTATGCTAGTGTTATATCTCTAAAATTTGCTTGCCCTCTATAGAAAACCCCTTATTGCTATTACAGTAGACTATCAGTAATTTGAACTCCAAGGGACTTAAAAGTTTTGTTTGGGTTATCCAAAATTCAGCAATAATTCAGCAAAATTCAATATAGTCTAGTGGTTATTTGCTTCATAGGTATATATGTGTAGACACAGAATCAAATTTTGAAACATATTCTCTATGGAAGTGTTATGTAATCACCTCACAACATAAAATATAATGGAAAGGCACTGCATGATTTGTATTTTCAGCCAGCAATATCTAACTGGTTTCGTGAACAAAATTCGTCATCAATAATATATGTACTTCACAGTCTAGAGGCAATGCTCAGAAAGATGAAACTATATGGACAGCTAGACGACCGTCATTATGTCTGTTGTGCACACGTCAGAGATTGTGTGGGTAGCAGTGTGCTGCAGTTTGTGGTGGAGGAAGAATACTTTGACGCTTGCTTGCCGTGCCGCTCATGTCAATCATACCTCGACATGACCAGGCTTTAGGATTGAGCCATACGAGTTAACTTAAGATGGCACGTTCTGTGTTCAGAGTGGGACCGCAGAGGGACCGAATTTTCGGCTGACGCTGTACTGCGACATATCAGACTTAAGCCTTACACACGCTTTAAATGTTTGATCAAGAAAAATGGTTGAACTAGGTGAAACCGCGGTTAATATCAAGTGGCTTCCAAAATTGGCATGTTTGTTTCAACCTGCTGAGAGTGCAAACTATTTTAACTTAAATTATTGTGAGTCTGCTATACGTCTATGGGCCAGAATGAATTGAAATGTAAATAGCTGAAAATATGCTCATCTGAACTCTGCATGTAATTTATTTCTTTCTCCTTTGCCACAGGGACGTACCAAGAAATATTAGAGGCGTTGTTTACCGCTACGGAATATATCAAAGCAGTGGAGACCATGAATGGCAGTTTATGTGGGAAAAATATCTCAAAGAAGTTTCAGCTCAGGAGAGGATAAACCTGCTTTATGGCCTTGCCCATGTAAGGAGTCCACCACTAATCCACAGGTAATATGCACGTTTGTTATTTCTGGGAAATAAAATAACTTGTCATTTGACTCTGGGCACTTTTACTTTTGAAAGCATGTGACTATGCAGATATAACAAAATTTAGTTTCAACTTAAAAAAAAAAATTTAACAAACTGCTGTAAAGTTGCATGATTATTTTGTTTCCCCTAGTGTGAAAGCACATTCTTCTAATTCTAATGGATGCTTGCATTTCAATTTTAGCACACTTGTGAGCCTGTTGAATAATTTAATAAAGTTATCAAAGTGGTAAATGAGCTAGCAAGCTGCCACATGAATGACAGGTAGTTTGCTTATGATGACTATAGCTAAAGAAATAATTTTGGAACTTACTAATGTTAGCTTGCATGTATCAGTTATAAAGATATCGTAAAGGATTGATTGATTGACTTATCTTTGCTTGTCCATTGAAACAATGCCAGTGAGTCAATTTGAATGCACCAGTTGCCACATACATAGCCATCCAGGGGAGTATGGTACATAATGTGGCTTTCATGTGCTGACTGCAAGATAGTACAATGTATCGCATTATTCTGTTGTTTTTGCAGATACTTGGCTTATGCAATGAATGAAAGTTATGTACGCAGGCAAGACTTCTTCAGTGTGCTTTCCTTTCTTGCGGGGAACCCAGTTGGCCGTGACATTGTTTGGAAATTCGTTCGTTACAAGTGGGACAGACTTGTTCACAGGTAAAAAGTTGGGATACAGGTAGCTTAAAGTCGAATCTGCAGCTAATATGTTGTTCAGAATTTTGTGGTAACCTTATATGAATGTCAACACACTTTTTAGGTTCTCACTGAATGACCGTAACTTTGGAAATGTTGTGAAGACTATATGTGATTATTTCACAAAGCAGTTTGACTACAATGAGGTAAGTTACTGCTTTATTCCCGCCATTTTAAAACCCACAAAAGGAGAATTCACTTAACAACATAATCAAACATGTATTCTTAGTACAACAATCTTAATGTGTGGAAACCCATAGATGCAGGCCTTCTTCCACAAGAATCCTAACGCTGGCGCTGGCAGGAGAGCCCGTGAGCAAGCTTTGGAGAATGTCCGCAACAACATTGCATGGATCAAGCATCATGAACCTAGCGTGGCACGATGGCTCACAACCAACGTCATTCCAGAGCCTTGGGAGAACATGCGATTGCCTCGACATGTCATTCCTGCAAGTTATGACATCACACTTGAACCAATGCCTGCGGAAAATGTCACAGTGGGCTCGAGCACAATTAGAATTACAGTAGTCAAGGCTACCAGTGTTCTTCTTGTACATGCAAAAAATATCAACATCACAAGAACAACTGTCATACGTCACAAGAGAGACACTTTTGAAGAGGTGCCTCTTGGTGATGAGCCGTTCTTGTATGTGGAGAATGATTATTGGGTCATACAAACCAGGGATGTTCTTCCTCCAGGAGGATATGTGCTCAAATTCGAATTCAGTGCTTCCATGCTCAATTATCTGAGTGGCATCTACAAGTCAAGCTACTGGGATGAAACATCCAAAACCAACAAGTGAGTGTGAACAGGTTAAGAAAAAGCCAGTGTGTAGGGGAATTGTTCAGAATACCAAAAATGTGAAGCCACTGCTTGCTTAAATTAATTTTACATTGTTTGAAATGGAGCAGTGATACTTAAGTAACATGAAATACATTTAAAATACATGAAATTTTTCTTTATTTACCTAAAGCCAATGAGCAAACTCATAGCTTCTTAAACTGCTAGAACAGTAATTGGAGGAAAGGTGGATTATTTAAAGGGAGCTATTTACATCGCAAAAGCAGTTTACTTGCTGAGTCTGTAAAGTATGGGGGGTGTCATACTGACCTGCTGTGGGTGAGCACCTTCTGTAGTGCTGGTTTTTGTTTTACAGAACTTGCCACAGTCCATAACATCAAACATGGGGGCATAAAGGAACCTTACTTTTTTATTCTGTATTGTTCACGTCTCATTGCTTTTTGCTGTGAACTCCAGCTACTCCACGTCTTTCTGCCCCTTCAAGTGTATTGTCCTGAAGAGTATTTCTTCAAGAATTTAATTAGTATTAGTCTTTTGTCACTTTTTAACTCTTTATTCAGGTCTTTTTGCAAGATGCTTACTTCTAATGTGCTGCAAGCATTTTGGCCATGCAACAACTCTGGCAGTTCAAAAATTTCAAAAAGTCTATGTTGTTTAAGCATGAGCTGTTCAAAATTAATTGTCTAATCCTTTTAGTATTTCTCTTCAGCTTGGATTGATACATTATTGTTATTTATTTATTTTTTCAGATATATGGTCACCTCACAATTTCAGCCCACATTTGCTCGCATGGCATTTCCTTGCTTTGATGAGCCTGGGTTCAAAGCGAATTTTACTATAACTGTCATTCATGATGCAAAAATGAAGGCCATATCCAACATGCCTGTTGATAAGGCAAGTTTTTACTATTGACCACAATGCTTATGTGAAATGAAATCCTCACTCTAATAAACAAGAGTGAAGAAAAATGACCATAGTTCAAGCTTGGGAAACTTTGACATGCCGTCTTCAGTCACGTCTTCATATGGGCACATAATATATTCCTATTGGTTTTGTTTACTACTAGGCATCTGCCAGGAATGACTAGGGCTTACATTTGGAACTCTTTGTGATAAGCTGCTTAGAATCTTCTCAAGTCAAGCACATGAACTAACTGACGGCCAAAAGTTGTTTTTGATAAGGCCGCCTTTACATTTTATTGTAGCTTTGATATAGCTTCAGTGAGTGATTATTTTATTTTCTTTATTTTCCAGTCATGTGTTTTAAGTGCATTGTACTAGAATGGCTTCTTCAGCTACTTGAAATGGATTCATTTGAAGAGAAACCGACACACGCATACGGAACACAAAAGGGGGAAATACATAATGCAGCATTCAGCTGTCAATCGAAATTTCATGAAGCAAACAGATTTATAAAGATGTTATTCTCACATGAATGAATGCATGCCTGATGTGTGTAGCTCACTTTGGCACTGTACTGTGCATCTCACCCTTTTGTGTGTTCCATTTATGCTTGCTGGTTTCTTCAGGTGAGTCTTTTAAGTGACCTAAAATGTGTTGATTTGTTTACATAATGACTTCTTATGATGGGAATGACTCAAAAAAAGTGCAACTGGATAACAGTTTAAGACTTAAGGCAATAGTATAGCCATTTTGAGCTATCTTGTTATTGAATTTATTCCAGCTGTTCAGTATAAACAAATACTTTAATAGTTCAAGATTAGCTGTTTCAACACTGGAAGCATGCTCCTTCAGACCCTTACTTATTTGGAAGTGACTATGTGACAGGCCTTGTTTTTACTTTCTTCACAGATTCGCAACCTTGATGACACGAGGGTCTCCACCAGATTTCAAGAATCTCACAAAATGACAACTTACTTGGTGGCTATTTCTGTCTGTGATTTTAACTACATATCAGGCAACACGTCTGGTGGCACACCAGTAAGGCATTGTTGGAGATATATATATAAAAGCATTCCTTTGTCAGTGCAGTGTGTTCTCAGAAGCTGAAGATACCTTTTATTCTTTTTCTTTTTTAGGTACGAGTATTTGCTCGCCAAGAAATGTTACCCCATGCACATTATGCACTTTCAGCCACTATTCAAGTTCTGGAACTTTTTGAAAATCAATTTGCAATAAGATTTCCACTTCCAAAGCTAGGTAATGAGATCAACATTTTTTTGCGGTAATTCTGTCTGTTTCTAAATCATGACTAATACATTACCTTGTTGGACTTGAATGGTAGTGTCCATGCATGGCATTGTCCAATTTACAGGCCTTGTTTTATATAGGCTAAAGGCACAAATGCATAGTTACTGTGATGTTCAAATTCTAAATACAATCTCACATTGCAAATAAACCTTTACCTTTTATTAGTGCACTGTACCTGCTAAAGTGTGGATAAACTTTGTGTTTCAGACAGCATTGCCATTCCGGACCCTCAGGCAGCTGCAATGGAGAACTGGGGCCTGATAATGTACAGCGAATGTATGATGCTCTACAACCAAAATATGACATCCGTCTCTGATCATTACAGCACTGTAGAAGTCATATCCCATGAATTGGCACATATGGTTTGTAAATTATTCCATATGAGTCATTTGAGCATGGTTTTTTATGCATGGAGAATTGTAATAGTTGCACAGTGACAAAAGAATTTGACGTTTGGCATGCTGGTTCAAACTGTAGTCACAGTAGCTTCAGTGACACTTTAGTTTAAAATTTCATTAATCTGCATCCGAATTGCATCCGACTTGCTAGTAGATCACTTTCATGAATCTTCAGGATGCTAATGAATGCGATAATATACTTTATTTTCTTGTGACTTGGAGATCACTGTTTAAAAGTGAAGCTTTTCTGTGTTGTGGTATTTTTTAATGGCCAACTAGGAAAGTAAGCTCTAAACGTTTAAGACAGATTCATATGATGTCTATAGCAGGTAAAGCCTTTTTTTTTTATTTGCTGTTAAAGATTTCCTCTGTAAAGTGTTGCAGTTTTAATAATAATAGCAGTCATTGTTCAGGAAGCAGTGTGTGCTATGATCCAAGTCTCCCTTATTGTTATTGCAATATGTTTTCTGTTTCCTTTTTTCAGTGGTTTGGAAATCTGGTTACTATGAAATGGTGGGATGATCTGTGGTTAAATGAAGGATTTGCCACTTATAGTTCACACAAAGGAATTGAGCTTGTTGAGCCAACTTGGGATGCAGTAAGTCTGCTCATTTTTACATACTTATATGTATAAACAAAAACCTGTTTACAACGTTTTCCTTAATATTTTAGCAAGTAAAGCAGCTGTAGCAGGTTATTCTTTAGATTTAGGATTTTATGCAGAACAGTAATAGTGAATGGGTTTTAGTACTACATGAGGAGGTCCAGAAGTCCTTCTAGCAAAAAATATATAACAGTACATATTGCAAGCAATAAAAAGAAGGTGTAATTAAAGCACATGAAAGTGAAATTTATATATATATATATATATATATATATATATATATATATATATATATATATATATATATAATAATAGCTCACATTTAAAAGAAGGCAACAAGCATAAGTGAAGTTATATAGAAACTTTTACAAGTACTGATAAAAAGATCAAGCATGCAAATGAAAATGAATAATAAAAAGGATTCTTCACACTTGAAGTCAGGAATAATGTAACAAAATGTACAAACACTTTAAAAACACCATGTCATTTTGATCTACCTGTAAGGATAGTTACATGCATAACATTTTTTTAAATATATATTTTGTGTGTGACATTTGTCATCAATGCAAGTTACTCTATAATCTCAAAGCTTGTGTGCATTGGTGTCTGCTGCCTCAAGCCAGTGCATTCGCTGGTTTTTCCACCATGTCCTAAGCATCTTGTAATAATGCTGAATAAAAAATAATGTGCTAATCATTGAATTATTTTAGCTGAAAAATAAAAGAAGACTTCTGCGAGCTCCTTATTCTTCCATCAGCGAGACATCTTATTCATGCCCTGCTTACATTATGATGCACAGTTGTTTCATTCATCGTCTTTAAAAAATGGGCTCACCACTGCAGTCACTTAATTTTAAAACTCCTGTGGCTATCATTTTAAATATATGCGCTGCACCTGCAGTGTTCCTACTACCACTCCTGTGCCCTCTTGAAGAATTATTCAGTAAAAGAAGAGTTGTAAGCAGTCTTCCAAAATGTTTGCTTTGTATAAATCAATGTTGTAAATCAATGTTGTGCTCATATGGGCAGATAATTACCAAGTAATCCCTATGCTTTGCTATGACATCATTTGTAATTTCGATTTAAATATACATCCTACTACATATATATTCAAAGGGGTCCTGCAATATAATTTGAGTGCAATGTTTTGGTTGTTTGTTGCAATTGTTTGAGTCTAGCGATGCTATTACTACTGGTCGTATGTGCATGTTTTGGTATTTTGTTTTGATTTGCTTGAGAAGCAAAATCATGGTACCGACGATGTTACCACACACTGGTGGTTCTTTGCAGCGGATATGACATCAGCAGGTGCCCGTTTGACGACTGAATAAATAGCAAATGCACAGCAAATTGAGTCTGTTAGGAAAAATTTGTTATGTCGCGTTGTTGTATTTTATATAAAGTCAATGAATTCAACATGTTTGCTTTACACAAAGGCGCTGCAAAGCAAGTGACTCTAAAAGCACCAACAGAGGCACTAGTTACTACTTTGCGTCAGACTTTCACGACCTATACTCGCGGACCTGTGGCTATGCAGCAAAAGTTAGGCAGGAAAGAATTCAACGACCTCGCGACCTCACCACTCACTCCTTGCTATTGCAGGATGCCGGCAGATAGAGAGAAAGGGGCGGTCAAGGAGGGGGCTCACAAGAAAAGCATAATAGTTGGGGCTGCATGTTGGCAAAGAAATGTTCCTTGCCTTGCCTGCTCCTGGTCTCTTTGTTCTTCATTCCATTTCTGCAAAGTGCCCACGTGGTCTTAGCCATGGAAGAGAGATCGTCCAGTTCAGCAAAAATGTGTTACAGTGAACAGGCAACCGTGAGAAGCCATCTTCTATGACGTTGTAGTGTCGTGCTCATGTAGGCTGTTTCGATTGGTGCCACATGTGTCGCCATTAGGTGAATGAAATGGAAAAGCAAAAGGCCAGGAAAATTGAGTTGAGGGCAATTTTTGGTTTGCTTGTATTTTGAAAATTCATTCCTTAACTCCGGTTCTAGTGTGCCGATTCCTGTAATTCTTTTTAATTTGGCATTTGCGTGACATTAATATTTCATCTAAATGTGTAAGTGTTCTCGAATCCGTCTTTTTCATAAGATCTATCATCATAGCAACCAACTCAAATCGCGCCTTATCACAAATGCTACTTACGTTTCTACATCCTTATAAAATTGGCATTCCTCGCCAAAACACAGTGACGTATGCACATTCATTTTTACTGAAAACAAGCCGTGACTGGAACCACTTGCCGGTTGCCTTAATCACTATCAACGACAACTCCCGCTTTCGTACAGCACTTACAAATATTCTTTAACTATTCTTTATCTCTTTTTCTTGCTTGTGCTTAGTATTCAGTCTGTTAGCCACATTTTTTTTTTTTTTTCAATTTGCTTGATATGCATTGACCTAGCCAACTGCAAATTTTGTAATATTTCTCAGTGTTTTGAATAAGTGTGGTCGTTTTTTTTTTCGGTTTATTGAAGTCTGAGTGTACTTTTTCGTATTTTTACCCCTCCTCTCTCCAATGCTTTTGTAAGCCCTGAGGGAAAAATAAATAAATACTATAACTCTTCAAAAAATATAGCACTGTTGGATGAAAGAGCTTCAGTCATCGTCTTGCAATGCAGTTTTTTTCAGCATCTCTCTGGAACTGAATTTCATGCAACTCTCATTTTGATTGGAAATAGCAAAGTGCATTTGGAGTAATAAATAAGCAATTATTTGGAAATTTGTTTCTTTGCACAGGAGACACAGTTCCTTTTGAAGATGATATCAGGAGTTCTTGAAAAAGATGCAGTTTTAAGCTCCCATCCAATTGTTATGCCGGTCATCCAGCCAAGTGATATCACTGAAATATTTGATATTATATCCTACAGCAAGGTATGCCTCCACAAATAACAATTTGCTATTGTGTAATGCACATGACAGTGCAAGCTTAAAAACATTTGTTGTTATCTCTCTATTTTTCAGGGCTCAGCTGTTATTAGGATGTTAGAATCTTTCATGGGATCAGGTGACTTCATTAGAGGACTGCAGGTATGAATGTGCGCACTTTTTTCATGGACATGTGTAATTTTCTGTGCATGATAATATGCTACTATATTTCTGATACTTTTTCTTGTTTTATTTCAAAACATTCAGAACTATTTAAAAAATCGAAAGCGCAGCAGTGCTGTAACACTGGATCTGTGGAAAGCATTAGAAAGTGTCTCATCAAAGGTATGTGCCTATTAATGCTACCAAGCTATATTTTGTTTTTGATGATCTGGGAGTTTAATATATGCTGCCAAGTGTTTGACATGTTTTTTGTGGAAATAAAAAGGTGTTCTATTTTCAGCATCAGCATATAACGACCATCATGAATACTTGGACAAGACAGATGGGCTACCCATGTGTTTCAGTTCGCCGATTGCACAGCAATGCAAGCCAATATGAAATTGTCCAGCAGAGGTTCTTGTTGAACCCTGATGATGCAGCAAACCTCACCAATGATTCACCATTCAGGTTGTACAGTTGTGCAAATAGTAGATGTAGGATAAATAAATGCATCTGTCAATATTTCATTTTATCCTGATGGTGCATGAGGTGTGCAAATGAGGCTTAATGTATGCATACTTTTATTTTTGCAAAGATCCTTTCCTTTGTATGTGTGTACTTTGTACATGGAAGTTTCATATTCGTCTTAAATGCCTCATTACTTTAGACACATGGAGCTGCCTAACATGGCTAAAAAATTAAAGAAACAGTACTATCTTTAGTTGTCAAATATGAACTTAAAACAACATGTGTAAACAATTTTATGTCCTTACATTTCCAGGTACACATGGGAGATTCCTTTGAGCTATAAAACATCTGAAGGAAATGAAGGACTTCACTGGTTGAGAACAAAAAAAGCAGGCAAGTCTTTGACGACGTTGCATACTGTTACACAATATATGTGCCATTTTTAATTTGTGCAACTGAGAGTATTAGCCATTTAAAAAATTCTTCTCAGAACCTTAGTATTTCTGTTTCTACGAAAAAAGAAAACGAGTTTACATGCGTATTTGCTGTTAAAACATATTAAATATTACCATGCAAATATTCCCTATAACAGATAATCGTCCTTGGAAGGTGTAGAACATTTGTAATGAATTGAAATACTGTAGTATTAATAGTTGGTGCTATGTATGTAATGCTAGGCTGAATAAGATAGAAGTCTTTGCAGTGAGAAACATATTAAATATTACCATGCAAATATTCCCTATAACGGATAAGCGTCCTTGGAAGGTGTAGAACATTTGTAATGAATTGAAATACTGTAGTTATTAATAGTTGGTGCTGGTTATGTAATGCTAGGCTGAATAAGATAGAAGTCTTTGCAGTGAGAATTGTTTGCATGCAGACAGTAAAACTTCATTTGTTTGTGTTACTTTGATGTGTAAATGGATTCTGTAATGTGTCATATTTTTAAAGAAAACAACCTAATTGAATTCAAGAGATGAACCTTTCTCTTCATTTACCAATTTGTCATAAAAAGGCTCTTTGTTAAAGAAACTCTAAAACACTTTATATATAATTTCATGAGATGAATGCATTATAATATATGAAGCTTGCAGATTAAGGTCATGAAATAGTTTTGTGCTACCATTTCAAGATATCATGTAATCAACTGTTAAAGTAGCGACGATCTTTAGGCTTCTCCATACAGTAGCGAAGCGATGCGGAGAAACTTGATGACAGCACTTCCGGTGATGTTTCAAATTTCAACTGCTTTAGTCCAATTCCTTTTGCGAGTTGCCCGATTTTTCCAAACAACGCCTCGCAGCCTTTATCTTCGTTGGCATTGGCTATGCCTTGGAAATACATCACCTTTGCAGATGATATCATCGGTGTGCCTACTTTGCACCATGTGCTGCAGAGAAGCTTGAATGCTGAAACAGTTTTATTCATAGATTACACCGTCAATTCAAATGCTAGTGCGAAATGTCGACATTTGCTATCATCCTTCACAGATTCAACTCGTTTAATATGGTTAAATTTTGAAAATGCTTCAGTTGCCCTTTAAGTTTTTTTTTTTTCACTGCTTACAGAGGTCATCAACCTTCCCGCAAGTGATGGCAGCTCATGGGTAAAATTTAACAATGAATTCAAAGGCTACTATCTTGTAAAGTATGATGAGAAAGAATTGCAGACATTTGCTCAGCTCTTACTGGAAAATCAAACGGTAAGCTCAAAAATGAACACTATTATGTACTCGAAAAGTGTATGTTGTTTGTTAGAGCTGCTTTACCAAGGATAACAAAAAGTGTAAATTCAGTTTCATGTAGTGCATACGTTTGGGTAAAAATCAATAAAAGTAGAGGGCATATTCAAATCTATAATTATCCTTTGCTAGTGCTTGCGCCAGTTATGTTTGTCATTCACAGTTGGTTTCTGCTATGTGGCATATAAATCAACTGGGAATTAGACATTCAACCTTGCTGTAAAGGATGTTAAGCTTTTATCGTTGCAAGCAAACATTGCACTAACCTTACTTTAGGTAGCGACTCTAAAAATAATTGTTTTGCACGAGAGTTGAATGTGAGAAAAGTGGAGGTCTGGGCCAGTTGGTAGGTCATGATTCACAGGGAGGCTTAGCACAAGACAGACAAGGACAAGAGAGGGACACAGGAGAAGTGCTAACTGACAACTGAAATTGGAAGCGAAAACAAATTTGTATGAGCTCGAGGAACTGAATATACATGCCCAGCTATATGCACTGAATATGGATGAAGGAGATAGATAAGTCAAACTGCATCAAGATAATCTAGGGCTACACGAAGACAGATAAAACAAGGAAAAATACCAGAAGCATATGAAAGAAATTACATGACATTTAGAAACAAAGCTTTTTTTTTCAACAGGACAACAGGCGTTTCACTCACACACTTATCGGTTCCTAACCTATGAATAAATGATGCCTCAAGAAGCTTCCTTGCTAGATGTCCTTTAGAATGGCCTATAACTTTTGTTTTACCAAAATGTCGATAGCATTTGCAGCTCAAAGAATGCTTAGGCAGGTTGTTAGAATGGGATGATGTTAGATTGGGAATGTGTTTTGCTAGCTTTTTGTTTAAAGGTTCAGTTTGTTCTGTATGAATTGTCTTCTGACAAATAATGCAGCAACTTGACTGTCTAAAATTTATTTTTTATTTTTTATAGCAATTGTCAGCTTCCGACCGTGCAGAACTTCTTCTGGAAACATTCCTTCTGGCTAGAGCTGGCATAACACCATATGCTGCAGCAATGGACCTCACCAAATACTTGCGGCATGAGCGACATTTCATACCTCTTATGGTGGCATCTAGGGTCTTCCAGCACATTGCAATGTGTCTCAGAGGCCACCCAGAGAAGGACCTTTTCCTAGTGAGCATCATGCCATTCAGTTGCAAGTTCACTATAAATTTGTACATCACTCATACATTGTCCTGTGCACCTGCTGCAATATTAACAAAAAAAAAAAAGGGGCGAAAAGAATCATTGTGTTTTGGGTGCTAAAAATATCCCTCAGTTGGTTGCAGTCAACACATACCACATGCAAGAGCAAAGATATCCCTGCTCATTCTTAGACAATACTTTCTGAATGGATTTGAAGGGAACAGGTTTTAATCTGCAGAGCCGGCGGTTACCCTTTGATTTTAATGGGTACAAGCTTCCTTTTAGCCAAGCTTTTGGCTTTTCTAGGATGCAATACTCAAAAAAAGAGCTCCTTGATCAATAGCAAGCGGATTAAACATATTGGTCATAGTGCTGCGTGGCCAGCTGCCCTGGAATTATAAAAATCAAATTTCCATCATCAAATTTCTACTTAAATACAATGTTTTCCAAAAATTTCTAGCTTTTGAATGCAATGTTTAAAAGCATGCCAAAAATTTATTAGTAGGCCATTATGCTGCTTCTGCAATATATTCAACACTAGTCTTTCATTAGATAGACAATTCAGAAATCATGTACAATCAAGTCTTTATTAAAAAAAACACTGCACTGATCCACCTCATCAGGGCAGGTTTTTTGTATGGCCTGTTCAGATTAACCATTGCATACACAATGTTCAAATTACCAGTCATTTACCATCGTAGAAGTGCATATATGGTTTGGGTGAGACTAAAATGTCAACTTTAGTAAGCCAGAGGTTCAAATTAATGGGATTTCTTTTAATACTTCCTGAGTTAGACTCACTTGTATGAGTTATACTCGCTTGGCCACTAGAATGCACAGAGTTCAGCAGTGGGTAATGCAGTAAAATTCTGGGCTCACGTGCATGTAACCAAGCTTCCTGCAGCAAACATCTTTATGTAAACTTTCCTGTAGTGTTGTAAGCTTGTGATATTACAAAATGCATACAGCTGTAAAGGATGTAAGAAATAGGTTACCTGGCTTCTGCACAGATGAAGTTTGTGAATTTAATGCTATTTTACGCAATATATGGTGCAGGGTAAGGTTAAGAACCTTTTGTAGAGAGTGCTTTGGCAATGTTCTGCAATAAGGCAGCTTGTTTGCTTCCAATGATCATGAGCTTTAATGCACTGCATGTGGTCATAACTGATTGCTAATAGTGTTTTTGACGTTCCTTTGCTTTCTTTTGTGGGTTATTTAGCTCTGAAGTATCACATATGGATAACCTGTCTTTTCATAAAGACACACACCGGCTAATATCATGTTGATGGCATTTGCAAGGTCAACTTGCAGGCACAAAAATTTTATTTTCGCTGATACTTATGATGTATATATATACCACAGACATTTATTGAAGTAATAATTACTCTTCTGTTGTGTCTAATGCTATCTCTTACTTGACCTGTTTTCTAATGGAAAAGGCCTTGTCGGAATAAACGATATGGTGGATCCTTGGAATTAATATTTTAGAAATAATTGTTACTGCAACATGCAGAATACTTTTAGATATAATTGAGTTTCTGAGGGCCTACGAAGCAGCTAAATCACGGAGTGATTTTTGTTGTATACTCATACAAGTCAAAAAGCCATTAATACTTTGCTGTGAAAAATACTAGTACTATATTGGATGAAGCCAAAAATGCAAACTCATCATAGCACCTGTCATTTTTCGTTGAGGCATTGTACCTTGTGCACACATCTGACTCACTTGAGCTGTGAATAAAAATAACGCATATAATAAATAAGATCCTATGTCTCTGATGACCTTGCATGTGATATTTCTGTTGCTATGAGCCACAAACCCTTGCATAACAAACACTGAAGCTTGCTTGAATACCCTACAGAATTATGTCAAGTACATTATTGAAGAAGCCTTTGAAGAACTTGGGTGGAGAGACAGAGGAGATCATTTAACAAAGTAAGCATGTTTTCAAGCTTTTTACATTTAAAAGGTCACACAGTTATTAGTTTTCTATATGCTGACAATGGTAGAAGTGATACTTTCAGCAGTAAAATACTGTTCAGATGAAGTCAGCATGGTTTTCATCTATGCAGCTTATATCGTCACATAGTGGTGACAATGCCACTGGCAACAAAAGAGGAGGCTGGAGTTGCACCCAAATCAACTCTTTATTGGGCTGGCTTGTGCCCGCGGAAGAACTAAGAGAATCAGCGGTGGCGATAGCAGCAAGCATGCTTGGTGGTCATCGACCTACAATTGCCGTTACACTCGTCAACGCCCAATTTAAAGTTGGTGCAGAAACATCTAGATAAAGACATAAAAGGTGACTAGCACGCCCGAAAACATTGTGAAAACAGACGCTAGTGGCTGGAGCCATTTGAGATACATCTTGGCACATCTTCCGTGATAAGGAAAATGATATAACCAACTCGGCGACACTGAGCATGAGCAAAGAAGGAAAACGAAATTGTTCTGCATGATGAAAGCAAAGTGATCAGTGATAAACTGCACTCCGGCAAATGTTGAAAGCAACAAAAAAGATTCGAATGATTCGCGGCAATATTATCACCTGTTTAATTAGACAGGAAAACTGAGATTCTGTAGTTTTTTTTATGAACATCTTTAAGGGCATTTTTTTTCATTCCTCTGTTTTTGTGTTTCTTATTATGCAGGCGAGCACGTGAAGTGGTTTTATACTTGTCATGCTTCAGTGGCGACAGAGTTTGCCTCCAAAATGCCGGAGACCTTCTGGAGGCTTGGTTTGCAGGAGCCACGTATGTACCAAGCACTTGATTTCAAGTTTTGTTGTGATAAAAGATGGCAACTAGCCTGATCAATCGTCTCCCATTGAATGCTACTTGAATGAAGCCCTTATAGAGCACAGAGTTCAATAGCGGAACAGTAATCACACATTGGTTTGTTTTCATCCTAGTAACTCAACTTTAACTCTAAGCTGTGGTAATATAGTGACAAAAACATGTTGGTGTTATTAAATTACCACGTACAGCCTATTCATTTTGACATTTATACTCGTATTCAAGATATTGCCATTTTATAGATGGCACCTGTAATACAGTATCATCAGTATAGGGCCTGTGTATGCTACATTTAGCATTCATTTAATGTGACACTGCCAGCTACCCAAATTTGTTGCTACTTTGCAAAACCAAAGTTATGGCCTGCATGTGTAAGTAACTGAAATATGATGAATGAAATAGCTAAAAAAAGCCTGCCAATAGCTTTTATAATGTTGCAATGAAGGTAAGAATCAGGTGTGCAATCTTCTGCTTTTACTGCTCTGCTACCTCTGTCTAGGATACCACCGAATCTCCGGGAGCTAGTCTATGTCTGGGGAATGGCTGCGAGTGGAAATGCTACAATATGGGAAGCCATGTACTCAAAGTACAAAAGCGAGCCCCTGCCATCTGAAAGGAAAAGCCTCATAAAAGGACTTACGAGCATCGATAACGAAACGGTCATTGAAAGGTATAATCTCATTCTTATTTTTGAAAAGCTAAACTTTACACTTGACATAACAATACAAAATCAGCATGAAAGAAATGGAGTTCAGTATTTGATCACTGTGTAATACTATTGTTTAGTTAGTATTTGGAAAAGAAAACTGAAATATTGTACGAGTTATGAGTTTGGAATGTTTTATTGCAGATTAAGTCATGCATTGGATCAGTAACAGTCATCATAGTGCCACATTCTGAGAGGGATAAAGCTACAGGCATCGTTGCTGCTTCAGTTCATGAAAATTTCGTCTTCTGTAGTGATGAACTTTAAACCACTTCTCTGAGGAGAGTGATGCCTTAATGGCAGTGGGTTCTTAGCATTGAAGTTTTACAGTATGTAGCGCTGACTAAAAGTGAAACTGTTGATGTGACCAAGGTGATCTTATCTACAAAATATCCATTTACAAGCCCTTCAAGATAACACTGAATGAAAACAAAACTTTCATACCGCACTGTTGCAGCAACATGTGCAGCAGTTTGAGAATGATGCCATTGGTTCCACTTTTGTAAACTATGCTGACTTGTTCCAGCTTCTTTTTTTTGTGAAAGTGCATGTGTGGCATCCTACTAGAAATATTTGATTCCAAAATATTATTCAAAGTTCTCAGGAATCATTTAGAGCTAAACTGAAATCAATTTATTCTAGCGGTGTTTGTAAAAGTTTTTTTTTCTCACTTGCAAGCAGTGAGACTTATGAGCACAAAGATGGTAATGTACACAGTTATTTTGTGGGAGATACAACTTTTATCCACCAGCATTGACTGTACACAGCAAAATTTCGAACTCTTTGTTTTGGCAGTCTCAGAGCACAGTATGTTATTCGATTGGTTTTGCACAGGAAGTGCTAAAGCAGCAGCCTATTCTTTGTGTCTCATAATATGAGTTCTCATATTTTCAGCCCACATTGTACATTATGAAAAACAATAAATGCTATGTGATGTAGCATATCAGCAGCAGGCGTGGCTTGAAACATGATGAAAAGAAGGTGTCAGATTTTTACTACAAGGATTGAATGGATTAATTTGAGATAAACTAGATAAGAGTGGTAATGGAAGATTAATCAGTATTGCAGTTTATTAGTTGTTTTACAAATTGGCTTCAGTCATTATGCTTGTAATTAGATCCGGATGAATATAAAGCATATAAATCCTTAGTATGTACTAACAATGTTAAATAAAACTGGAACAAAATAACTGCAATGTTAAGCCAAACTTACAAATATTAGGTGCCAAAAGAGAAATAGAGGCAGCTTGGTATTAGACTTTCATGCAGCAGTTTTCGAGCCATCAGTGGGAAAATCTGTCTGCTGTCTTCTTTCACTCAAGTCTTTTCTCTTCATTGTTTCTATCTAAGTTGCCTTGTTTGCATTTATTTTTATGCTGACAGTAGATCTGACAGTAGATCTGACAGATATCTATGTTATGTCAGTCAAATGTTAGGATGAGCAATTCTTAACTTCAGCAAAAAAGAATTAACCAGAGAACTTCAGTGAAAGTTTTTGTAGCTAGATGTGCTTTGTGGTTCAGATTGCTTAAAAGGACCCTGAAACTATATTTATAGTAATATTCAAATACAGCAAATCATTAGAGGTGTTCTCTGTGAGTATTCAAGTCAAATTTAAGAGCTTTGCGTAGGCCCTATTATTTAGTGCAAGTAAAATTTTGCAAAGTGCTCATGGCGTCTGCTCATAATAAATTATGGTGACTCCTCATCGCGCGTTCATTGCCGTCCTCTTCCCATTGAAGTCACTGACTTTCTGGGTGCATCCTCTCATTGGGCGCTCCCAAGTGGCATGGGTTGGATAGGGTGCTGTCACAGCCTGCTTTATTTTTTTCGATTGCTCAAGCACACTGAGTTGCAGGGAGGAGGAAGAGCATCATTTTTGGTCCCCAATATTTTTGGTGTTAGTGAAGCTAGCTTTAAAATGTTTGCGCTAGGGATTGGACTAGTAGGAAATACTGATCATTTGTGCATGTTTTCTACTTTTAGTAAATAGCTTTTCATGGTCTCTTTAAACCAATGACTTTGTCCAAAGCCAGTAACTGATTAATGTGTGACCAATTCTATAGAATATAAGGGCTTCGTATTTACATGCATATGTGGTGAACCACAAAGGAATAAAAAAAGACTACATTTTTTTTATAAATTACATCCTTCTAAATTATCCAGCTGGTCGAGCAGCTAATGCTTCCCACTACGAGATGTCTCATGTCATACTTTTTGTGGGTCTTCTAGGCTTCTCACGCTGTCCTTGAATGACACTGTGATCAGGAGAGTGGACTTCGCAGTGCTTGTGGAACACCTTGCAACCAGAGATGTTGGGCTGTCCCTAGCTTGGGATTTCATAAGAAATAATTGGGAGCTTCTGTCATCAAGGTAACAAGCTTTTAACTACCAATTTGTAACCACTGTTGTTTATCTTTTAAGAAATTAATTTCATTTTTTTTATTGCAATAGCATTCGTAAATTGTGTTAGCTTCAACATTAGGAAATAATTTTCACAGGCACTTAATTCTTGCATGAAATAAAGTGCTGAGTCTGCAATGTGCATTCTGTATGTACATATGGATGAATGCTGGTTTTCTCTAAGTTCCTGAAATGTGGCTTTCTGTATTATTATTAGATACTCTTCAGATGAAAGACAACTGGGAGCCATATTGTTTTCTGTGTGCAAACACTTTACAACACAAGAACAGCTTCAAAAGGTGAGTTGTAGGAGAGCTTCATGAATGGATTCTATGAGCTCCTTCATAATTGTTTATAAATGCCATAGATGGGTATTTTGGAACAAATATCTGCTGTCTCACAAGGCCACCTGGCAATGCTATTCAGGAACCAGTTTTCTTGCATGAGCTCAACATAAAGGTCTGATAGAAAAAAAATCAGCTCTGGTATAGCTGCCAAGTAGTAACAAAATCCTATTATAAAATGAAGGTTCAGCCACAGAAGTTCTAGAGTTCTTTTTGAAATGTGTAGGGAATGCAGAAACCCTCATTAGGCAGCTACTGCACTCTACGCAGGGAATTCATCTGAAGTTTGCTGCATTTAAAGAAAAAATTAATCATTGGTAGTAGGCCCTCAGTGTTGTGTACAAAAAAAAACTGCTAAAAATCTGAGTGGTAAATTATTTAGGGACTTAAACCTTTGTAACTTTGTTTTGTAGTAATTCATGTGGATAAACTGCATCTTGTATGAGATTTATATGTCAGTTACAATAGTATGGCTGTAGTGGCTCAGGAGAGAACACAAAGCTGTAAAGAGGTATTCAGATAGTATGTTATTTTCGTTTACACAAAATGGTCATAACAGGTGTTATTACAGTTTTTATTATGGAGCTGCAGGCATGATGAATTCTTTTAATTTACGATTCGCAGCAATTTACTACATAAACTAAATGCAGAAGTCATGTTTACTTCCATCGCTCACTGGAGTTAGGCATTATTTATTATATCCAACAGATTTCACTCAGGTGAGTTTAGCAGCTGCAGAAAAAAATCACTTCTTAAGTTTTATATATTAACCAATTGAGAAACGCCTGTCATCCTCATAATGTAGATCTTGAATTTATCATCTTGAAAAAAACTGTGGCATTGATTTTCAGGTGGAGCAGTTTTTTGAAGAATATCCGGAAGGGGGTACTGGAAAGCGCTCTAACCTTCAGGTGCTTGAGACAGTGAGAGCAAACATCCGCTGGCGGAATTTCTTCGCATCAACTGTGCTCAACTGGGTCAAGGAGTACGAGTACATGCCATGGAGGAATCTCCGGTTGCCTGCTCATGTTGTGCCTGTACACTATGACCTCCAGATCCAACCCCTTCTGGACTCACACACATTCCAGGGTCAGGTGGATATCCAAGTGGAGGTCCTCAAACCAGTCAAGAGTGTACACGTACATGCCAGGAGCCTTAACATCACCTCAGCTTTCATGACAGATGAGTCTACAAAAATGATGGTACCCCTGTCCAGTATGTTTTTTCACGAGCCCAATGAGTTTTATGTGATGCAGCTTGGTTATACTGTGGATGTTGGGACATATAGCTTGCATTATGAATTCAAGGGCGTTCTTTCGAGAGACCTGCGTGGATTTTACCTGAGCAGCTACCCTGTCGGAGCAAATGAAACAAGGTGCAGTGAAGCCACCATGGCTTTTTCAAATCTTTTTTTCATATTGGATACAGCTACAAAAGGCGTAAACAGGATATATAACGTGGGTATTTTGTTGTTGCAGGTACCTCGCAACCACACAGTTTGAGCCTACTGATGCCAGAAAGGCATTTCCTTGCTTTGATGAGCCAAGATTTAAGGCCACCTTTAGCATCAAGATAATTCACGATCCAGATTACATTGCTATCTCCAATATGCCTGTCATGGTAAGAAAACTAATCTGACACATGAAACGTGAGGCATACACAGCATGGGACAAATGTGTCTTGTGTGTTTTTTGTGCTGTGTACCCATTCTATGCCTTGCCATCAACTAGCTAAAACTGCTACCATAGTGAAACATGACCGTTGTATGGGAAAACTATATATTCATATAAGCCACGTTAGAACACAAGAAATGAAAGTGTTTTAACAAATTAGCAAACATAAAGAACCTGAACAGTTTTCGTGGTGACATCAGCACCACAATATATATGCTTAGTGAACAGAAAAAGCACTTTCTAACAGTACTTGTAGTGATTTCAGCGCATTGCTTGTCCTAGCATACATACCGTTAAATTCCGAGCAAGCACCCCCTTTAACTTTACTGCTAACTGCACATTTCCACGACGCTCCGGGAAAGCACCTCCCCCCACTCTTTTAATACGCCGCACTTCCCTGCTTCCTATATACCCTTAGCACACACCTCCCTCACTTCCTCAGGCAACACTGCCAGCCCTATGCAGTTCAAGAATCCAATCCAATCTCAGCTCTCAAAAACATAACAAACAAAAGTGCCACCAGCACGGTGCTGACTCGCACGGATGTGCACATGCCTAATGGTTGACGGCTGGCTTCGGATGACCACCATGAAAGAGATATCTGATGCGAGCAACCAAAGGAGCTGGCGCCGAAAGAAATAAAACTACCAGGAACATATTTAAATAGTGTGTTGAGAGGAAACGTTGGCAGGCGCTGAGTTTACAATGGCTATAGTGCCTAGAATACAGTGGCTGTGGCGTAGCACGAACATTCGGCGACAGCTCACCGATGTCTCGGTGCACACTTTTAAGCCTCTTCAGCCTGATCAGAGAAAAATGAAACTTTAAGAGCATTTGCACTGTGGCCAAATTGTTTTTCTGCCGAGAAAAAATTTTTGTTGCCATTTTGAATTTCGGTGCTGTTCCGGGAAAGCACCCCCTCCACGTTTCCTGTAATTTTGACTCTTAAGAGAGGAGGGAGGGGGGGGGGGCACTTTTTCGGAATTTTCTGGTAGAGGCAAAATCCTCTATGCTCTGCCAGATTCGCACGTAATGGGCACCTGCTTGACTAGACAATGTCAGATGCAACATGATAAGGAAAGTTATGAGCCAGGCTCTTATCTCTCATTGTCTAAAACATAACCTCACTGCTGTCATGGCCTAGTTAGTTGATGGGGGTTAACAACATAATAATCAAATAATTTCACCACTGTCTGGGCAGCATATGTTTTCTAAACAGCAGCTCTTTTGTAATCCTTTCCAAACCTTTTAAACACATAAGTACTATTCACTAATTCTAAACAGATTTTAAAATTGACTTTGCACCTTTTTTACCCTGATATAGGGCAAGGAGATAACAACAACAGGCTTGCAAGTCACTCAATTTCAGAGGACAGTAAAAATGACAACTTACTTGGTTGCATTAATCGTTTGCGATTTTCATAACATTTCTGGAAATAGCTCAAATGGTGTAGAGGTGAGTAAATTTGAATTTTTTGTATTTACTCTTGATGGCTTTTCTCTGCACTAGATTTGTACTGAAAAAGTGTTTCATATTAGTTGGGAATTACAATTCTTTCTCTCTAAACAGGTTAAGGTCTTTGCCAGAGAGGAAGAAATTGATAAAGCTCACTATGCCCTTGAAGCCTCACTGAAGATTCTAACATACTTTGAAGAGTACTTTGGAATAAAGTACCCTTTGCCCAAGCTTGGTGAGTCTCCAAATTTGAATGATAACATCTCGTCTTAGATATGAGGAAGAGGGCTAAAACAATAATCAGTGTCAGTGCAGGAACCTTTATGAAAGATATACATAAGTGGAGGAAAACTGGCTCAGTTCAACAGGATGTTAAGTACTTTCAACAGTTGTAGTTTCAGACTGTAGGCTTTAAAGTTGTATAAATATTTTGCTACATTTTCTGGTACTGTGCATTCAAGATAGTTTCGTACAAAGTGGTTGCAAGTAGAATCCATTGGGGGCTCTCAAGGTACACTCTGAAGCAACAAACAAGACTGAAGGAAATCTGAAATTGATGTGAATGTAATCTGAACTACATGTCATCTAAATCATGTCCATTTTAGTCTCTGCTAACGTGAATGTAATCTAAATGCCGGAACTATATGTCATCTAAAGCATGCTCATTTTACTCTGTGCATGCTAAACACATATCTTATTTTATTCTGGGACAGATTTGATTGCCATTCCTGATTTTTCATCTGGAGCAATGGAAAATTGGGGATTGATTACATTTCGGGAGGCTCGCCTTCTCTATGATCCAGAAACGTCTTCAACCTTTGACTTAATTACAATATGTCGTATCATCGCACACGAAATTGCACACATGGTAAGCATCTCGCAGTGGCTTAATTCTTTCCATGTTTCGAATGTAAAAGTGTCTTGCTTTCAGACCTGCACCACAAAAAGACGTAGGGAACCAAATTTTGCTTTTACAGAATTTGGTGCGGCTCATTACTATTTACAAACATTTTTTCATGAATTTTGCGGCTTTGATATGTTTTTTACTGGGCATGAAATGTTTGTAGCGACCTACATGCGCGCGCTGCTTGCCGCTCTTGACTATTGTTGAAAAGGTGGCAAAAGTCGATGGTTTCCCTATCCCTGTGAGAGAAGGGGAATGCACGAGGAAACAGGGTGTAGCACGGACGCGCCTAGCGGCCAACAAGAAAAATAAAGCTCAGTCTTGGTTTGGGATTCACGGCTCTCAGCCACTCATTCCTGGCCTGCGCTAGCATTCCAACATGTTCTAGTCACTTTTCTAGTGCCCTCATAGTACTACTTTCTTTAAAATTAAAATTATGTAGGCATTTTCTTCATAGCAAAGAGCAGCAGTACCAAGATGTGGATTCTCTAAGGTAGCAAAATTATGTTGAAGACTGTATTTATATTCTTGAAATGTAAATTTTTTAATTCGCTGAAATGCAGTTTTCAAAATTTCTCGTTTTCATTAAAATTACAGCATTAAAAATGAGTAAACCTTACTTAACTTGAAAGAGCATCAGAAACATTTTTTTCTTTCAGGAACTGAAATTTAGTCTATAAACAGTGCTCACTGTGCTACAGGCATGTTGTGTGTTTTTCAGTAGCAAAGCTTCTTTAGTGGTGCTATGGCAGGTTTACCATTCTCTGAACATGATTGATGGTGCTGTCTGTAATGCTATTATAAAAACAATGATGCCTGAGTTTTGAGTTATATTCATAGCAATGGAAGCCATCCTCTTAGATGTTTTTTTTTTAATCGATATTTATTGCCTCAGGGCATCAGCTGAGTTATTTTGGCTCAGCTAATGATGTAGGCTGCTAACTGGGCCGGAGTTTTGATACCAGCATGGCCAAAATGGCACGCTCTTCATTACTGAGCCACATACAGAGGTCATATGCCTGTGAATGCTTTAAAATGCAGTTAGCATCCCTATAAGCATGGTAATCCGGTATAACTTATTTTAGTGGGCTCATTGTGAAAACACTGTAAAGCACCAGAGACACTCAGCTCTGTTGTACGCATGCTCTGCCTTATGTATTGTTTCTTGTATCTGAGAAGTGTATGAGGTATGTATGTGTGGATAAGGTATGTTTGCTTTATTTTGTTGACAAAAGGCCTTTAACTTACATAGCACACTTTGTTCTTGATGTGCAAACATCAGTTGCCACTGAGCCTGACCAAAGGCTTGTTGCTATGTGGCATATTATGGTCAACTGCTTGGAAAGACAGTACTGAAGTAATGTAGAAAACCAAATATCTGAAAAATAATATGCTAAAGGAAATGCAGTGCTGATATGTATGTGAAAAGCATAAAAAGATATGTTACAAGCAGCTCATTTCGAGCACTTTTTATGAAGCCTGAAACATGGTCATATGTTTTTACTTCCATTTGTTTTTATTTATTATGGGCAAATTGTGGTACAAAAGTATCTTCTTGCTTTAAATTCCTGGATAGTTTCTTTGCTGATGCAGACCATCATTAAAGCAAATCACATCTAGTAGTTTTAGCCAGCAATTACTGAGTAGCAACATGTGAAAGCTGCTTACTATTTTTTAAGACTATTTTGCTTGAAATTACCTTCCTGAGGAAATTTAGAAGCTTGTCTTTTAAAAATTTGTCCCTTGGACAGAGAGCATCACTATGCACAGTTGCATCATACATAGTGCCTCATTAGTGTGAGTATTTCTGGTTGTTGAAAATGTATCCACAGCTACACAGGACACAAGATAATGTGCCCATGGTAATTTTTACCTCACTTACTAAGGGCAAATAGAAACCTTTTCTGTTGTGGTTGTGGGTAGCATTATTAGCTGTAAATCGCTCTTGCTTGAATATAGGTTACATGAGACACATAATTGTCTTTTTCAGTGGTTTGGGAACCTGGTCACAATGGAATGGTGGGATGACCTCTGGCTCAACGAAGGCTTTGCTAGCTATATTCAGTACAAGGGCATGGCTTATGCCTACCCCGAGTGGGAGCCGGTGAGTGACAACAATTTTGTCTGAATTAGGGTATGCAGTGTCTTTTTCTGTAGATATAACTTCAACCTAATAAATAAATCCTATGATGGCTTCCTATGGTTTAGTATTACTAGTCTCTTCTCTAAAGATAATTAAATATACTTGGTTCTTTCGATGATAAGGAGTGCCTTTGCAGAGCTTATTAAAGATACTTGCTTTTTATTGTTTTTCTACCCATAAAATGCAGTCCAGTGTAAGCTATTTGTAATATTTTTCAGTGTGCATGATCAATCAGTTTTATAGAGGCTTACATTCAATGGCTCCTTGTTTCCTATTTTCACCCAACTTTTTGCCATAATCACAAATATAAATGAGAGAGTGAGAGAGGATCCAAATGATACATATTATGTCTATATATTATATTTACACATTTACGATTGTAAATCTACAATTTTACGCTATGAGGAGAGCCATAGAGCAAGCATAAAATTGCAACTATACTGTTGTGTCCCTGATATCTTGTTTGGCTCACTGTTAATGGCAATGTCCACGTTTTAGAATCAATTGTTAGTCGACATCCACCAACTTCAGATTTTGTTATTTAAAAAGCAGGTAAGCTTACTGTTGTGTAAATACAGTAATAACTTCATGTCCACTCTGTGCTGTGTACTTCTTCAATGAATGCTCTTCTTTTTTGTCTCAAGCTTTCACAGCCTCATTCACAGGGAAATTCGGGTTGTGCTAATTAATGGTAATGTTAAAAGCCAGCCAGCCTGCCCAAAGCAACTTTCTCGGTCAGCACAATGTATTATTCTTTTGCAAGCAAATTCAAGCAAAGTGCTCAATAATGTTTAAACACAAATATTATCGTGTTAGGCTTAAGGTTGAAGCAAACTGCTTTGTTCATTGCGTAGGTGCTAGATTTAACAGGGAAGCTGTAGTTTTTCTTTCTCCCATTAGAAAAGCTCAAACTAAGCAAGAATGAACCATGCACATATATGTATTGTGCTGGATCTTCAGCTGCAATATATAAGATTTTCAGTGTAAACTCAGCCTGAATATTCTTACACATAACTAACAGGGTAGCATAGCATATGAGTAGATGATCTCATCATTGCTAATATCATTCTGATTGTATGATTCTGACCTGTCACACCTAATAATTCTAAGGTTTTTTATGCCTCTGTTATTGATGTTCTTCTCACTTGACTTATTTAATTGTTCTGCTTTATTTCAGGATGCTTTATTTACAATGATTTTAGCTGGTGTCCTTGAAGCAGATTCTGTGACATCTTCCCACCCTATTATTCAACATGTTAGCAATCCTAGTGAAATATCATCACTCTTTGATGTAATATCCTATGCAAAGGTGAGTCTACCAGTTCTAATAATGTTTTTAAATGGTCATTCTGATGTATCTGACCTAGTGTGTGCTCCTTTAGGCTACTGGGCTGTTGAGGCACACCTAAATAAACATTATCTATCTTATAGTACGTTGAATTGAGCTAGTGAAATCTACTGCTAATGAGGAGGGGGGAGGGGCAATCTACAGTCAACTTAGGCTAATTTGGCCTTGCCTGCATTTATTAGGTCACATATGGGATGACATGGTCAGAGTGTGTAAAATGTGTGAGAAAATGGGTCTAATAGTTCCAGGAGATTAAACTTTTACTTAGTTGAAATTTCCTACTGGATCATTGCCTGTCCTCACTTCATCTGTACGAATGGTTGTACAATGCCAATATGCACTATTAAGCTTCACACTATTAAGCATTTCAAGTACAAAGACATGTACATGTGTGCAAGAGATGCTATTATGGCTTGAGTGACTAACAGCAGTTACTGGAGTTTTTAGTTGTTTTTCCTGCATGCTTTCTCAGCCATGAAGAATTGTGGGGATATGCACCTGGTAGCAGCTAATCAGCAGCTGAATTCACCAACTTACATTCATGTAAGAATGCTTAGGGGCTGATCAGGGCTAGGGTTATGACTAGTAATGCTACAACTGGCAAAGCAATGACCAGTCATAAGCTCTTTCTTACGTGCAAACAACTTTTTATTTTAGCTGTTTAATTAGCTGATATCAGATGTAGACACAGCACTACTTTGGTTTGAGTATATGTGTTGCCTTTCCCCACTCAGCAATGACCCCTTGAGTCTTTTAAAGCCCATTTATATAGCTCTGTTTGCATTGGGTTTTTTACTGTTGCACTTGGTACTATATTGGAAGGGGCACAGTTCTATGCCACCTCTATGTGCAGGTGCCACTGTTTGAATAGAAATACCTTAAGCGTGACTGTAATGACATTTGATCTACCTGCTAACGATTTTCTCCCATTCATACTAATTCATGTTAAGTGTTGTCAGTTCAAAGTAACTAGCTTATATCTTCATAGAAAATCATGGGCACCTGATAGCACTTTTCAACTTGACAGATGGAAACAGAATTACATAATTACATGTAAACCTGAATCAGTCTCTACTAAAATAATGGAAGTGGACTATATGAAGTAAAAGCTAGGGGCTTTATATAAATACAGGCTATGTGGTTTCTTTTTAGTGATATGTTGTGCATGAAAAAAGGCACTTCTGAAAGCTGCTGCCCTGCACTGAAGATGCATGATATGATTGCTTCTAACAAAAATAAATACCCCTACAGGGCTCATCAGTACTTCGCATGTTAGAAGGCTTTTTGTCAAAAGAGGACTTCCAAAATGGCATCTCTGTAAGTTAGTTATGCCTTCCAGTTCCTAGTCTTATTAAAATGTTTTACCTAGTAGCACACCAGTAAATGTTTACTTTCTTTATCTAGAAATACCTTAACAAGCACAAGTTTGCCAACACTATAACATTTGATCTTTGGGATGAACTTGAGTCATCATCATCAAGCGTAAGTGGTGATTTTTGTATTTACTGGCTCCTCTATTAAATACTGATTTGGCTTTAATAGGCAAATAACTAGTCATTAAATTTAATATTAAATACTTATTTTAGCTTTATAGACAATTAAAACCAGTAATCAAATTTAATTTAAACTTGGTATTTTGCTATAAAACATTCCAAAGATGAAGGAAAACTGATTTTGGTTTCTGTTACAACTCAGCAATTAAGTCATCAGTCTTTTTCGCCAAAATTCTAGCTGCTTCCAAAAATGAAATTAACTTTTTCTTTTTGATGATGTAGCACATACGGTAAATATTTCAGCTAGATGTTTTGCAAAATGTTTATGAATTTCCAGCATAGTGGAGACATGAGCTGTTTCCATAGTATATGCACTTATGATCTGAAATAAATATGATTGTATCTAATAATACCAAAAGATGAAATCGTAATTCATACAGTTGAGTATTTATGACATGGGGGTGCTAAAAGCAGAGACCTGCAGATAACCCCTCTCATGCATGAATACTTTCCGTGTAGTTTTGGTTGATTTGAATTCATATTGTGAATTCCTATTTTAATATCTTTTATGAGCGTCACATTGCTGTAGCACAAGCACTTCACACACCTCTTCATTCGCCTGTATCTACTAGATTACCTTCATTTATGCTTCTCTGCCTCTCAGGAAGGATGTGGTAGACAGTTCTTTAGCAAAGTTGTTTACTCAAAAATGAATATCGTGACTTTATTCATTATGTGTGTTATAGAGGCAAGTGGGTTCATTCACAGTGCTCTATTGGTTTAAATCACAGACATTGCCAAAACCTAGAATAATATTAAGTAGATACTGTAGGTTTGTGTGCTTAGCTCTCTCATTCAAAAGTATACCTCAAATATATCTACAACAAATCCTAATTGATTATGACCTAGTCTATGGCCAACTGAAGAAGCTTCAGCTTTGTCCAACAACCAACTGGGATTAATCAATTTCGTTTAAAATTAATGCTCCCAGCAGTTTTTTTTTTGTATTAAATGTTGAGCAAGTGCATGAAGAAAATGTAGGCATAGATCAATGGGAATGAATTGATTTAGTTTATAAGTCATTCCTCTAGAGTCTAGATTAACATGTGTCCACAGATATGATTGAATAAAATGTGCAGAGGGATGGGGGGAGCTAGATCTCAAGTTTCTTCAACTTCACTGAATAATATTGATGAATGGTCTAAGACTAATGTAGATCCAACACCACAAGTATATCGTTAGTTTTTTTCTCAAAAACATTCATAAGTCTACCATCTAAAGGATGATTCCTGCAGACATGGACATTTAGACTCGGTACATCACTGGAAAGTTCATGATTTGCTGGGATTCTGTGCCTTGTATAACATGGTATAGGAGCATCAATTGCACATCTAATGGTGTTTGAAGAAGGGCAGCTAAAGCCACATTTTTATTCAAAGTATGCATGTATTTAACTCCTGGCTTTTGTTTTTTCTGTTGACTTATGGCTTGTTTGTTGTCTAGGGTTTAAGTGTAACTAGTATTATGGAAAGCTGGACCAAGCAAATGGGATTTCCCCTTGTTACCGTGGAAAGGAGTGGGAAAAGTTTTAATGTGAGGCAGTCACAGTTTTTGATTGATCCTGACACTGCCATAAGCCGCAAGCCAACACCATTCAAGTAAGTGTCTGCAATTCAGCATGGCCAGTTTAGCACTTGCAAGTTTGAATTTGGTTTTGGTGAAATGGAAGGGGGGGGGGGCAATGGTGTTTAACCAGACTTGTGCATTTTTCAGATACATCTGGAAAATTCCTCTCACATATCATACCAGTGAAGGAATAACAGGTCTGCTTTGGCTGACCAAACCCCTGCAAAGTGAGTGAATTAAACAAAAAAGCCCTTCTTTCGTCTAAAAGCCTTCATCATTTTCAATAGAACTGTAGGAAATTCATATACAAGATGGTGAGAATAATAGGATCATATCTGGCTCTAGCTACTGCATCTGTGTCATGGATTTGCATGGACAGAGCCACCTTTTCCTATTGCTTTTGTCAATGTGCATCTAGCAGCAGCAGGCTTTAATAAACCAAACTATGAAGAAGTCAAAGTTGAAGCATTGCGACACCAATTAATCACTGGAGATTTTTCTATCCACGTAATTATCATTGTCACCGAGATTGTTAATCAAGTAAAGGCTGGGAAGCTGACAATGGCTGCGGAGTTGACAACAAGTGTAGCAGAACAAATTCTGCATGCTGTTGATATTCTGTAACTTGTTGAATGTTCAAGCAGCATAAGAGTGTTATCATGCTCTTCTTTAAGGACTTTAAAACAGTTCTCTCACTAAAATTGAAGATAAAAAGATAAAACTGAGCCCTAGATAACTTTTTCACTCTAGGTAACAACAGAAATATACTCATAAATGCAATTTCATTTTTATAACATTTGTGTTTTGGATTATACAAATCTTATACTGCATAATTGTACACCGGGGTCATAGGAAAGTCATATCAATAAGACCTTACGGTATGATCTTTATACCTGGTGTTTCGAATAGCATTTCCAAAATTCCTAAATATACGGGGTTGAAGTACTAAAAAGAAAATCTTTTGAGGAAGGAACTGTTAAATATGGCAGATGTCAGTTGTTCAAAAATTCATAATAATTTAATTTATTATTAACAAAAGGTGTTTCAGTTCACTTTTTATGATTAGAACAGTTGGGTGGTGAGTGTAAGTTAGGTTACTCATACACAGATCATGTCATATCTCTTTCTGAAGCACAGAAAAAGTAATTCTCTACTGGCCCGCAGTGTATGGGTGTGCGAGAAGTTCAGTGTAAATGCAGTATCTGCTGGTGACATGTTGCAATGGCTGCAATATGAAATTCAAACTACCTCTCTATTGTACTGCGGCGTACATATTTTTTTTTTATTTGTTGCTCTCAAAAATGATGGTCGCATAGTTGACAGTGACTATTCTTTTCCTTGTATTAAAGAACAAAGCAAAAGAAAGTCCGCGTCTGATTTCAGTAGTGTTGGCAGTTTGAATTGAGCACTGTAGACACTCCAATACATCAGTGGTGGATGTCTCGTTTGAACTGCTGATTTCCTGCACACATGACATGCTCAGTTTCATTTTTGTTTTATGGAAAAAAGCTCCACATTTCAAGTGTTGCAAAGCTTTCAAGAATGGCTTTTTCTGCCTTTTAAAAACTAATATGACCTCATCTTTTCCGTGGCTTTAAAGTCACCATTGGTACTAACTGCTAGACTGAGCTGATTAAAAGCTAATTTAGTTCACTACACCTAATTATGATATTTACAATAACTGACGCCCTCTATAGTTGACAGTTTGCTCCTAAAACGATTTTCCTGTTCTCATCTCATTAGTTTTTGGAATTTCTTAAAGTGTTTGCTCAACTACTTGCTACATCAGCAGATGTTTTCGTCTCTGGTATCTTTACACTGGCAGCTAAGGCAACTTTAGGAAGGTAAGTGCTAAGTGATGTTCAGATGAAGTCTGTGTAAAAACTCTCCAATTATATTAAATGTCTCCAAAAGCTTGTAGTGCAGATTGCATCTCATTTAGCTATCAGCTAGAGTTGATAACCTCTATGCATGCACGAATCATCACTGCTATTTTTCTGTGATTTCTCAGCAGTGAGATACCACTGAATGATCTGGTGTGTCAGTGTTGAACTGGCAGCAAAACAAAAAATTCACACAGACAGGAATGTGGAAGGCAAGGAGGTTAACTGGAAGATGATTCCACTTAATTGGCTACTTGGCACTGAAAAAGAGAAAAGGTGCAGAAAGTCATATGTATGTGGCAAAATCGTAACCTGCCATGTAAACTTGATGTCCTCAGAATGTGGAACAGTGGCCGGCATGCCTTCAGGATTAAGGATTGATTTGACCATCATTAGGGTATCTTGCTTTCTATCAGAAGGTGAAGGTCAAGACAGTCTAGTTGCACTGTGCAGCATTTCTCCTTCAACAATAAAGGCGAGGCATTCATAATTTAGATGTCACTGCCTTAAGTGCCACAGGCAGGGCTATCAAATGGGGGTGTAGAAATCTTTATGAATACATCTGTAGGAACATGAAGACCATATCCATGTAGATGTTTCAGTGTTTTAGGTCATAAATATGACTGGGGGCATCCTTTAGGTTGGCATCTGAGCATGTGTGAGCATTTTAAGCCTGCAGAGAAAAGAAATATTTTGAGTGCTTTCAGTGCCAAAAACAGCAACCCTTGATACAATTGTGAACTAATTAATAATGCACGCACAATATTTATTTCTAGCTTATGGTGAAATTTTACCGACATTGGCGAAAATAAACCTCTAATAAATGCCTTTTTTTTTCACTTTGCAGCATTCAAAATTGATGTCTCTGAGAATGCTTGGGTGAAATTTAACAACAATATGACTGGAGTTTTTTTTGTGAAGTATGACAAGAAGAACTTCCTTCTTCTAGAAGATGTATTAAAACGAGACATTAATGTGAGTATTTTTACAAAGTTGAATGCAAGTGCTTGTTTATGACTGGCCTTCCATTTGTGTCGGAATTTCAATCAAGCACTTTGAAAGTACACATACCAGCTCAATCATAACTTCACCAGGCTCATGTTCTAGCATGCAGTTGCGTTGCCACAAATGGCAACAATATAAATGCAAGTATGGGCACTGTGATATAGGCATTACTTTAATGTTCTGAATGTCAGAATCAGTCAGAAAGTTTGCTGACCATAATGCAGTGCGGTGATGTCATTTCGTGGGAAGTCGTCGCCGCGGCCAGACTCACTTTACTATAACCGATTTTTACCAAAAATGTCTTTACTATAAAGGGGGAAAAATGTACAGTTGTCTATAGAGGACGAACTAGGACTTCAGTTTCACTTTACAGTATCTGAGTTTACTGTAGTGGGGTTCTGCTAGTTAATTGTCATAATTAAATGTCTTGTCCTGCTCGAAAATGTGCAATGATCCAAATAATATAGCCATTTTGCGTATCTTAGAACAGTTTTCAGTGGAACTGAGCACAAGAACACAACTTATTGAAAAGAAAGTGATAGAAATCATCATGAGCAGCTGTCTGAAATTCTCACTGTTACAGTTGGAAATGAAGCCCAAGTCAACCTTTCGTTCTCTAGAGCTGTACTTCTCTATAAAAGTGGCTGCAAATACACCATGTTTGGGGTCTGGAGTAGAATTGTTAATGCAAGAAATGTTACATGTTTGATCAATTATTTTTATGGCTGCTGTTTTTCTTCTTTGTGAAGTGCCTGTTCTAGACAAATCATCAAATGAAATGTTACTGTGAAAGTGTAGTTTCAACTTGTGCAGCCTAAATAATGCGTAAAATGTAGTAAATAATCTTCGGATATTTCAGGTCACTATAAGGATGGAAATGTCCACAAATATAGTTGCCCTGTTGTGAGCACAGAATTTAGATTTAGCTTTTGCTGCAAATATTGATTGCTGCTTCCTCCTAATACCTCTTCCTTTGTGTTCCTGAGGACACTAATTTGTTCCTGACATGTCATGGTAGACAAAAATATATAGCACTTAAATTAACTGAATTTCTTTTGTTATCATGAATCACTGGTTCTAATAAGATAGGGTGATAGCATGCTAAGAAAATGCAATGTGTTGCACACTAATTGGCCCTAATTTGCTTGTGTATATGAGAAAAGAAAGGGTTCTGGGTGGAACATTACAACCCTCTCACAGTGCTGGTGCAGATGTATGTGCCTCCATCATTGCAGAAATGATGAGGGGAAAGCAAAAGCTTCAGAGGTGTTATGAGGCAATGCTTGGTGACTAATAACTCAGATGATGCAAGTAGCTTTAAATGATTGATTTTTAGTAGCAGATTATGAGCAAGATGATGTAAATCATTTTAAATGTTTGTTTTTTTCAGTAGCAGATTGCACGAGCAGTGCCCTTTAGTACATAGCAGATTTTGCAACTTTGATTAAAGGGTTTTGACCCCCTCATGGAGATCAAAAGGATGTCTCAAGCGGAATGCTGCAGCTTTTTCTCTTATGATGAAAGATCAGTTGGAGTTAAAAATAATGATGCGACAAATAGATGATACTGAGCTAATGTCAAAGTTGGCTTTGTTACGAATAAATCTACAACTTTGCTCTTTGATATCACCAGTACAAACAGCCAGTGCATATAAATGTTAGGGTATTGGCTAGACTGGATTTAATGGTTGCATTTAATGGAAGCATTGTTTAAGAAATGTTTTATTGCAGTGCAGTATCTTAGACAACACAGTGTATGTGCCTGTAAGCTGTGTTAAAGATGTCGAGCACACCTCTATCTATTTGTGTGAATCTAATATGAGTTTCACAGATATTGCTTACAAGACGAATTTGTTGTAAAATGTTGTATTTGTTGTACTCTTTATCATAACGTGATTACTCTCTGAACTGAACATTGCTTTGATACTGACTTCACTTGTCACCAACAAAATTGCATTTACTGCCTACAGGACCTTGTTGTAAAGCTTCATTGCACATTTCACAGGCCTTTACACCAAGTGACAGGGGAGAGTTGCTAGCAGAAGCCTTTTTTCTGGCTAGGGCTGGTCATCTCAGCTACATGTCTGCTCTGAACCTGAGCAGGTACATAGTGCAGGAAAACCACTACGTGCCATGGGCAATGTTTTCCACAGCGACTTCCTTCCTTCATCATCGCCTCACTGGTACGGAGACAGGAAAGCAGTTCAAGGTATAGGCTGATTTTTCTTGTGTCATCATAGAGCATTTTTTTAATGAAAATGTGCTCCGTATCACAGACATAGGAGGAATAAAGTCCTAATTTTGAAGAAAGACTCTTTTTGATCGTCAATGTTTAGAAAGAAAATAATAGTTTTTTTGTCAGTGATACCTTATTTTTGCAGGCATTTGTCAGGGGCTTACTCACTGAAGCTTTGAAGGGTGTCAAGTTTAGTGACACAGGGGCCCACTTAGAAAGGTAATGCCTCCTTTCTTTACCTGACATTAACTGGCTTGTTCATTCTGATCCTAATTAAACATTTTCTTGAATTTACAGGCTAAGGCGAGCAACTATATTTAGGGTCGCATGTAGAAGCGGCGAAAAAAGTTGCCTGCATGTCGCTAGTCATGCTTTCAGAAGTTGGTTGAATGGAGAATCGTGAGTACTGGCTTTGCTAAATTGTTTCTATTTTGTTCCAAAAGGTGAAAAAAAAACTCACTTTTGTACGAATGTTTGTGTTCTAGACTTGAACCAAACTTCAAGAGCATTGTGTTTCATTATGGCATGCGGCAAATTGGCGATGAAAGCACGTGGCAACAAGTATTTCAGAAATATCTTCAAGAGCCTAACCATGCAGAAAAAATCAAGATAATGACTGGGCTTGGACAAGTTCAGGATGAAGTAATACTCTTAAGGTGGGTAGGAAGGCCTTTTTGATGTGTGGAATTTGCAGTCATCTTCAGCTACAGCAGCACTGTGATTATGCCATTACTCAGAAAAACTTTTGCATTGCAATTTATTTATTTTTTATACCTTTGTGAGCGGCTCAAGTGATACCATTCTCAGGCTGTCGCCAGGATCTCCCAGTAGCCATTACAAAGTTAAGATCAGAATAGAACTAAAGGAATGAAATCATTGTATTGTAACAGCTCAAGTGCTAGACCAATGCGACACCAACACTTTGCATGCCATAAGTTGTATATAGGCAGAAATCTGTTTGATACGTATTAGTGGCAATAATACTTCATATGCCAAAAAAATGAGGCTTTCAAAATAAGAACTTTGCTTTTAGTCCCACACTGAGCATGTAACATGGCATGTCAGAATTTGTCTAATAGAACTAGTGCAGCCAATAATAAGTTCCTATATGAATGTATACGTTTAATGAGGGTGCTTTGTTTAAATTTGCTACCCTGAACCTTTTCTTGAAGCATGTGTTGGCTAAAGGTATTAAAGTAACTTTGTGGTGTTCACACTTATTGCAGGTACCTAAACTATACATTAGATGAGACAAAAATAAGAGGACAAGACATTGGCACTGTTTATGGGACTGTTGTAAGCAACCCAAAGGGGCATGACCTTGCTTGGAGTTTTTTGAAAGGAAACTGGAAATTCATCATCAACAAGTAAGTACCAGAGCCAAACACAAATTCCAGTCCACTATATTCACACCGTTTTCTTCTGACACATTTGACTCTTTCTTTCTTCCAGGTTTGGCAAACATTCTCGTACACCAGGAAAACTGCTTCGACTTGTATGCAGCGATTTCAACACTCCAGAAAAGATGCAGGAGGTGATCAATAACCACTAGTTACTGTGTGCTATTCTTATATTTAATTATAGGTGCAGTATTGTAATTATTTGCCTTTCTTCTACATGCAGATTAAGGAGTTTCTCAAAGAGCACCCGGAAACTGATGCCACAAAGCAGTCTCGCAGGGAATGTCTTCAAGATGTTGACAACAACATCAAGTGGATATCGAAATTTGAACCAAAAGTTGCAGAGTCCTTACGTGGATTGCTCAGCTGACCACTGTAGCTATTTTAACAGTTGATGATTTCTTCCTAAGCCAGGATGTGTTGTTAAAAGTAAGGCTGTCACAAAGAGGAATGTAACCTTTAAATCACAATCAATTGAAGAAAAGAATGAGCAATGACGCATATGATAGGCTGTGATGAACAAATTTTAGATGCATAATTTTTTATGTATTACGAGTGATACATGGGTGGTGAAGAATGCTGAAGGAGCATGGAAGAGCTTAGGTGCGAGTCAAAGAACAACTGTCTTTTTAACCAAAGTGATTTTACAAGAGTCATGTAAATAGGCATTTGTACATACAGTATTTTATTAAAACAAAATATTTTATTGTAAAACTCCCATTTTTACAGAGTATACATAGTACAATTCACATTTTAGCTTTCCAGTGTGAAGTGAATCATAACCAAATTAAGCTGCCATGATCATGAATGCGACTGCCAGATAGAAACGATAGAATCATAAACAATGTTTCACCATTCATAACCACTACATTCCTTTTCATCCTAAATAATGCTTCATTATGGTCATAAAATGTGTGCACGAAACTTATTCATGGTCTTCTTCCTAGAGTTCATGCTGTCAGCTTCATAGAAATTACAGAGGCGACTTTGCAATACAGTTGCAGAAGCTATCTTTAGAAGTAGTCCACAGGTGCGACGTCTGTATCCTCAGAGTGTGCTTACTTGGTAAAAGATTAGGAGGTCTAATGGAAATTAAAATGTCAAGCATAAAATTCATCTGAGTGCAGGCTGCACACAGGTGCCTCTGCAGTGTCTAAATGACTTAAATGCCCACTTCTTTTTAGCAACACAAGCTAATGTCATTGCACAGAGGCTAAATATAAGGAGGCATGTGTAATAATACTGATGTTTATTATGTATTAAATTTCACGTGCCTCTTCCTCAATTAATAAATTTGTAAATGCTATTCATGCGATGAGCTTATGCTGAGCTGCTGGCAGGTATTCTCAGTGTGATGCATTACTTTTTTGCTCAAAGCTTGTTTGCCCCTATTTAGTATGAAAAAGAAATGACTACCAGTGCGTAACTGGAGCTTTACATTGCAACCTGATCTTCCTGTAACTGTGCATGTCTCATCAGGGAGTGGCAGTATGTTAAATTATGAAGCTGTGCTACATATGTTGATGAATTCGCGAGAGAAAACAAAGCTCATGCTTCAGAATTGACAAGAAGCCCCCATTACTAAAGGCACAGCGTATGTGTAAACTGACAGTGGGATGTCAATGATAGCAGCTTACCTGTGGATTATCTTTGTCATTCACTGTCATAATGCGTACACTGTTTTTCTAAGAAGGGAGGTGCTTGTTCTAAATAATTTGAAGTGTGAGCTCCATCCTCATTTGCATGTTCATTGTTGTATGTAATATAATGTCACAAATCAACATGCTGAAAGCCAGCATTGCAAGAAGCACTGAATGGGTTCTTCTGTGACCAGTTTGTGTTCTGAGTAGCAATGTATATATTTTCATTTCATTATTCTTTTTAAAGTCATAGGGTGGCATTCTTTACACTAAGATATTTTTTCATGAGAAAAGTGAGGTTTTTACAATACCTCTTACATTTAGGAAGGACAGTAAGGCATGAACAATGTATTGAACAGCTATTGGAAGGGGAACAAGAAACAGTGCAGGAACATTAGCTAAGCTTTGTTTAGGAAACAATAGATTGTCTTCTTGGTTGAAAAGAAAATAATTTTTCGAGATTAAAGAATAAAATTTTTATCTGATTAAAAAACAATTATTCACCATTTCTTGCACTAGCTTTATTGCACCATTCTCCTTTTGTGTTGTTTGAGCTTGTACAAACAAAAATGACAATGTGCTTTGTCATCAGTTTTCTGTTTTGAGAAATGTATTCAGTACATTGTGTCGATGTGATGAATTACCAACTAATCCTGTTTGCTGGTTCATGTATTTTTATATAGTATTAACTTTTCAGTTATCTTTTGGGGTGGGATGACACATGGCTGTTTGCTTTGCCTATTAATGCATATCAGCAATCAAAGCATTTGTCACACTGTGTGCTGCAACCTCAGTGTCAACTTTCAAGGGACAGACAGCTCTGATGCTCACTACTTGTGTTTGCTTGTTCATTGTTAGAAGTGCACCTTTCAACATCTGTACACTGTAAACATCTTTTACACACTTACTTTGCAGTCAGTCTTCTGACCTGAAGAAAATGCAACAGTATGTGCTCTCCTCGTGCACACACATGCTCCTCTGTCATTTTTAGCATGTATTATACTGCCTGCATCTGAGTAACTAAGCTAGGCTGGTACACATTGTTCATTTTCATTTTATGCCTATGGATGCTATTTAGTGCAAAACAATACATTTGATTTTATCTAGATTTTATTTCAAGTGAACTTCTAACTTACACATTGATTAATCATGTCAGTATGTTACACTATCCTTATGTCTAGTCTCAAGAAGGATCAAGAATGCTATGCACAATTACGCATTGTGGTAAAATTTATCATTCAGAACTAAATACACCATCATCGACAATGAGTGTACAATGTCTACTTCAATTTCTTCATTGAATATTCTGGCAAGGCTCTATATTTTTTGTATCTTGTCTGAGTTTGACTATATGAGCAGGGCTTTTATGTTTAGAATATTTCATTGGCTCGAGGTAATTGAGTGCAAGGAGAATATCTTAGAAGGCATATATAAAACTATGACAACTTGAGGCCACCAGCCCAGTAGAAAGAACAGAGCCAGTCACTTTCAAGGAGCACTAAGTTATAGCACCATGTGCTAGAATCTCATTACCTTTGGACAATATAAGCTCCATAGCGCAAAGAAGCATACTTTTTTATGCAGCTTTAATAAAGGTTAGAATGAAGTTGCTACAATTCAGAGACAAGGTTCTAGGATGTTCACTTGGCAACAAGGGCTATTCTCTGTGCAAAAGTGATCCCAGTACAAAAAGAACCACTTCTGGCATCAAAACACATATATATCCAGGTGGTCAAGAAGTTATGAGCTCAAACTTGCATGGTCAGTTAAGGTTAGAGTGGGAGGCCACTGCAGCTTTTATTTCCAAAAAATGACCTATTTTGCTCATAATTTTCATTAATTAATGCACTTTTACACAAATGTTAGGTTTCTTTTGTTTCATGACCTAAAGAAGGTACACGCAAGCATGCGACAGTCTTAATCTTAAAGTATTGGCACTGTTCAATTGACAGTATTTCTCTATGGTAAGACAAATCATTTTCACTGCCTTACAAACTTGCATGCTTAAACTATTTTAGATGGCACAGAAGTAGGTCCAAAGGCTGGCATGTCCTTTTGTTCCCTCTAATATGGTTTATATATAGTTGGGTGGAGGGTATACGGACACTTCACAGAATGTATTGTACTTCCCACAAATAGACCTTCTGTAGGAAATACACAAACCTAGAGACGGAAGCACACCTTGAACAGTTTTTCATTTGCTTGTAGTCTGTTTGAAAGCTCTATGAGTTAATTTTAAGGCTGCCACTCTGACATTTTGTTTTATTTACGACTAGCGTGGATTGTGTTCAACAGGCCATTGTCTTCATGACAGTTCTTTGTGCCAAAACAAGCCTACGGCAGCTTTGACTTATATAGCACATGACTGAAATTGCTAATGTGTTATGTTTAGTGCAGAAGTTACAGTCACAACAGTGCTGTACAATTAAAGATGTGCCACACTCACCTTAAACTGGCAAGATTTTTTTATACAGTTTCAGTTTCACAGTCACTTTTCAGCACTTCTGTTGCATTGTTGTGTACATTAGTCATTTCTTATCATTGTCAAGTCCTTCAAT
The DNA here is from genome assembly GCF_055883805.1 of Amblyomma maculatum. NCBI lineage: Eukaryota > Metazoa > Arthropoda > Arachnida > Ixodida > Ixodidae > Amblyomma > Amblyomma maculatum. The sequence goes on along the minus strand of NC_139344.1, from coordinate 159,101,282 downwards.
GCACCACACATTTAGAAGTGCACTGAAGCCAAAGCAGACGACGTAAGAAACAAAGCTTAAATTTAACAGAAGTGGTGTAAAGAAGTTGCTCCTTTCTTATCACTTCAACATTTCACTATGTGCATTTAACTTTTGCTTTCTTCGCATGATTGCTAGAATAATAAAGAAATGGTTCAGTGTGCTTGTATGCATAATTTAAAAGATTCTTAATGTGTTCATCATTCATAGATGTGTTCCAGATTTGATGTTTCAAATGTATACTTTTTTTTTCAGTTTTATGCATAATAATTTAGTTCAACATTTTTTGTTGAACCACTGGCTTATTTATGCTGTAATTTGTCACACATATGCCTTAGTTGTGCTCTGTTTTGTACTATATTTTGTCAAAGAACAGTGCACTTCTTTCTGTTCTGCAGTAATAAAAATATGCTGTTGTGTGCATCAAAGCAGTAAGACATTGATTTGAGACCTTTGATGGTGTAAATGCCAGGGTGCTATAGAATCCACCTTGGCCTATAGCACCACATAGTGGATCCACTGGCAGCAGTAATTTCCTTACACATAACCTTGTTTTTAAGAAGGCACCCCCTTAATTTGTAACACATTATTTTCACTTGCGTGTATTATCAAAATGATTACTACTTCTCATTTACCCCCAACCCCGATCCCATCCAGGAATTTAGACACCCCTTAATTTCGAGTACTAGGAAAAACCCTGAATGCCAGCAGCTTGATATAAGCGGTTTATATGTGTCGGCCTCCACATTTATTTTGTAAAAGTGTTACAGGCACTTTATAAACTAAAAGTAAGAGACTGAGAAGACTTGAAAAGGTGCAATAATTGCTTGTCTTGCTTCTTGATGGATACCTCAACCACAATATGGAGAGCTAGAATTGAAGGTATGAGTAAAGGAAGAAAGGGAGAGTGACAATGTAATGTAGGACACCGGAATAATTTCAACCACATTGGGCATGCAGTGGTACTGCACAGCAAATGGGTGCCTTTTTTATTGCACCTCTGTTAATATGCAGTTGCAAAAATGAAAATGTATACATAATACTGAATAGAATCGTTTTTGCCGGACGATATTCAGTAATGTAAAACATGAGTGCAGCTCTTCACAAATGCAATATGCATTTTAGTTCTGCAATATTCTAAGGTAAACAAAAAATTCATGAAGACATGTTTCTATATACCGTATTTTCGCGATTCTAAGCACCCTCCTAATTGCGCTAAAAAATGGGGAACAAAATTCGCATGCGAATCTAAACACCCCCCCCCCCCCTTCCCCGAGGTGAGCGCGGCGACCGCAGCTGCGCAATCTCCAGATTCTTTTATTGCCGTGTTTTGACACTACACGACAGCTGGCGACGCAGAATGCCAAAAGACTGCTGAAAGTGACCCCGATAACTCTTATCAGCGTGCTATCAATTGGACATGGAATCGGCAGCCATTCGGTGCCAATTAAATACGGTATACGTTAGAGCCTACTCTATATTAGGTATCCTACACAAACGTCCTTCAGCTGACAGTCAATCTTTTCTCAGTCCTTGAGTGTTATAAAGGTGATACCCCCATGACACCTGGTGCCTTCGGGCTTCGTCGACCTTGCCTTGAGCGGTGCGCGTAGGCATGCGTGCATTTCTCTTCGGCGCAGACATTTTTCACCGCAGACCATTTGCACAGTTATTAAGCTCTGCCTTTAACGGTATGACACGACCGCGTTAATGGCTCCTATCTCTGTCATACATATACAGTGATATGCTACCATATGTGATAGACCGCCCTACACAGACAAAGCCCAGTTTTAACCAAGCAGTCCGAAGGTCCCTGTATGTCCTAGAATGTCTGATTTGGGATACAAGTGCCCAGGTTTGATTCCCATTTTTCCAACCCGGCAGCTGCCAACTCGGGTAGCAACCTAAAACACGTCCACGCCTGTCCACATTACCAGCTACCACATTACCATAAGAGTCCGGAGGGCACTCACGGTACACAATGCAGATACCACTGGGCCATCCTGGGTACCCGAAGATGTCCGCCGACGTTACCTCACAATGGAAAATAAACCTCGCCTGGCACAGCCACGCCTGGCGCTATAGCGCAGCTAGAGCACTATAACGCGACTTCGATGCGAGAAGTGCTGCTAGACGAGCCGGGAGGAAGCCAGGACGTCTTGAAGGCCCAGGTGTTATCCTGGGATGGTGGGCGACGCGAGGAACGCATGCTCGTAATTCTTCGTTCACAGTGCCCATCGCCGGGCCATCGTCCTCAACTTTCCATCTTACACTCTCACCTTTCCCTCTTCCGCCACTGACCTCCTCCTAAGTGATCACCCTTGCATTGCTGTGCTCTCGCCATAGCTAAATTGCTTTCAAGGAAGCCGCTTTACCGTTTTAATAGTACTACCCTCAAGTTGCGCATTCTTCGGCCCTCGCCATAACCTATAGCCAGTGCCACCCCACCTTCCTGGTGGCAGCCTCATTTCGGTTGCGCATTCATTCGCTCTCGCCACACAGCCCAAACCACTAATTAAACCACCCGTTGTCTCTCACCCTGCCCCTAAACATGAGGTGGGTAGCGTACACCTATTAACCGTGTCAGGTTGGGTTTTCTTGCTATCTGCCATTGCTGACAGATGGTGTTTTAATTAGTTAATTACGTCTAAGCCCACTGATAACTTGAAAGTAGCACCACTCTCAGCATGGCGCTCCTAGATTCTCCTCCCCGCCACATGCCATGAGCAGCACACGGCACTTTTTTTTTCTTCCAGTTAAGAACCCGCCGGCAGGTCACAGGAAACAATGGAAGCGCGCGTTTCGGGCCTGTTTTATGCTTCAGTGCTGCAAAAAGTTTTTATAAATGGTGACAACATCGAGAACGCCGTAATTATACATGTGTATAGGCTCGTTTCTTCTCGCTTGTCTGAATCGGATATACTGTGATGACTCGACTTACTTAAAGTGGTCAGGGTCCACACTGGGCATGATGAGATGGAGACACAGACTCGGAATATAGTTTTTAACATTTAATTAAAACAACTGACTCAGTTTCGCTCACTGCTCACCATCAATGGGCTGCGTTGCTGTGTCGACGTGGTGCGGCACGGGTCCGAAGAAGGTCTGGAATGCCGAATGCTGCGACTCGCCTCATTGAGCTGCGTCGGCGTGGTGCGGCACGAGCTCCGAAGAAGGGCTGAGCTTTCGGCAAGGCCAGGTGGTGGAATGCTGAATGCTGCTGCTGCTGGCGTCGTTCAGCTGGCGGTGGGATGAGCTGCCAGGAGTGGAGGCGAGACGAGAGGGACCGAACTTGAACGTTGGCTAGACCTCGGGCTCCAGGTCATGGCGCAGCCCCAGTCTTCTGCCCTACTACTATTACTTCTAAGTACTTTATAGTATTCTTGGCCCACGAGACCCGCTAGCTCATCCGGTAGCGGCACAGCGTCAGAACAAATGTAACTGGGATGGCCAAAGCTCTCGTTTCCGATAGCAAATCGGAAAAGATACAGGCTTCCAGTTCCGAGAACCGCTCCTGTCATACCCAAAAACCTTACATTAGGATATTGTCGGGCTTTCTGCACTTGCCTATTTCCCATTCTCCTCAGCAGGTCGAAAAACTTTTGCTTTAGGTGCGTTCTCCTGGAGCCAGAGTCTACCAACAGGTTGTAAGTGACCCCATTCACCACAAATTTGGCAGTTGGACAAGGCTCTCCGAACACACTTAGAATAGCACACCTAATAGAGATCTCACCCACAACAGACTCGGCTGCGATGGACTCTAAGCGTTTTTGGGGCAGTAGCTTTTGTTCCGCCTCCGTCAGCGTAAGCTGTTGATCATTTGGCCTATCAAACTCGCGGATTATCCTGGGACAGTTTCTATCTACGTGCCCGTAACCGCGACAACCATAGCAGCGAATGTGCCTTTCACGATTCCGGAAATCGCATCTTATTTGATCTTGATCCTTCCGTAAGGAGCGCTTCCAGTCAGTGTCGTCTATCAGCTAGCAGGGTTACGCTTGAGTCTGGGCTTACGCCTCTTGGCTCTGTTACCAACCTCACGTTTTCCTCCCTGGAGATCAACAACTCGTTGCGCTCTTCATCTACGGCTGCCTCAACATCCCCTTCAAAAATAGCTGGCGCCTTCGACAGGACAAACCTGCGCACTGGATCCCTCAGCCCGGTGATAAACTGGCACTTAATATATGCTCAAGAAGCAGCTCTTTGGCGTGCTTTTGCTCAGCACTATCAGGCCCTGGCTCTCGCGCTAGAGTGTCATTACCAAGGAAGCGAAGACGGGAAGCAAACGCGCATTGCGTCTTCTCCCGGCTTCTGTCGAGCGTCGAGGTCATGGTCGAGCGTCGGGCTCCAGTTCATGGCGCAGCCCGTCTTCTGCCCTACTACTATTACTACTAAGTACTTTAGAGTATTCTTGGGGGTGGGGATACTGGAAGTAGCACACAATACGTGGCCCACCTGGGGCCCGTATGGGCAAGTTGGGCTGGGGCAACCACAATAACACCCATGAGGGCCCCCTTTAGGAATCAAGCGGGCAAGCCCGAATTGGGCTTGCCCCTACTTTTTCCATCTAGGCATCATATAGGCGCGGGAAAGGCTAACTGAGTACATATTTCTATATCTGGCCTTCAAGGGTCCCGCTTGGGGAACTTTAGGGCCGATGCAAAGCAAATTTTGGCTTTGTATAGAAAAAGCCTGGGATAACCTAAATGGGGCTGCCCACTCAAAAGCTCAATAGGTCCCGCATGGGCCGCGGCGGGGCTAAATACGTGTATGCCCGCACATTGCCTGCAAGGGACCCTTGAGGGGTACGCGACGGAATGTCAGACGGAAATGTGGGATTCGTGCAGAAAACTCCTGGGCAGCCCCCACCAAAAACCTAGATAATTTCTTTATGGCCTGTAGCGGGGCTGGAAAGTGCTCTTTCCCGCTTTTGCCCGGATCGGTCTCTTGCGAGGCACTTTAGGGCAGACCTGATGTAAATGTGGGCCAAAAGCAAATAGAATACGGGCTAGCCCGAATAAGGCTGCCCACTCAAAAACCAAATAGGTTCCGCATGGTCTGCGGCTGGGCTGAAAAATGGGCATGGCCCCACGCTGCCCACACGGATATTTCTTGGGGTACTTGCTGGAAATGCAACATATATTCGTATTTCATGCGGTAAAAATAAGATCAGCCCAATTGGGGCTGCACATGGAAGGCCGAAGTGGGCCCCGAATTGGCCAGGCGGGCTTACCGCTCTGAAATGTCTCCACCCTATATTTAAGGCACCATTTTATTCATGTAATTCATGCTATAATACCGGCCGCAAATTGCCTCTTCTGGAGGTTTTACATAACTGTCCGAAGCATATAGATGCCACGAATAAAGAATATCTAATTTTACTCTAAAACCTACGTTAGTTATACAGTATTGCAAGAAAATATGCAGCAGTAACTGTTGCGCTTTACGCGTATGTACTGAACTACCTCCAAAGTTCTGCGCGATTATTATTCTACACACACCACCGAAATAAATATTCAGACTCACATTTTGGGGGTGACGTGGGACAGCCCACATTTATTTATTTATTTATTTATTTATTTATTTATTTATTTATTTATTTATTTATTTATTTATTTATTTATTTATTTATTTATTTATTTATTTATTTATTTATTTATTTATTTATTTATTTATTTATTTATTTATTTATTTATTTATTTATTGAACCCTCAGGGCCGGAGGCATTAAAAGGGGAGTGGTTACAAACTATAACATAGAAAAAATACAGAAACAAGAACAGTGAGTGTTACAAAATTATTCTGCTATTCATACAATGTTAGCTAAAGCGTTGCGGAAGTGTTGGTTATCAGTGATGTCGGTGATTTCAGCGGGAAGGTTGTTCCATTCGCGTGAAGTACGAGGCACGAAAGACTGAAATGCAGACACAGTGTTAAATGTTTCAATTCCAACCTTGTAGCGATGATCGGTGCGGTGTGATATGTAGTGGGGAGGAGAAATGAGCGCGTTTCGTAGAGCGGAATGATGGTACAGTTTATGAAAAAGACTGAGACGAATAATTTTTCGGCGGCATGCTAAAGGTTGTAAGGAGAGGAACGATTTCATGCTGGTTACGCTTGCACCACGGTTAAAGTTAGACAAAATAAAACGAGCGGCATTATTTTGGACCAATTCAAGCGAAGTAATTAATTTATCGTGATGGGGATCCCATATAGCAGCTGAATATTCCAGTTTAGAACGAATTAGCGTTTTGTAAAGCAATAATTTAAGAGATGACGGAGTTTTCATGAAGTTTCGGCGTACGTAGCCCAACATGCGGTTAGCGTTGTTAATAACGTACTCGATATGGTGTGACCAGGTGAGGTCTGCAGAAATGTGGACACCCAAGTATTTGTATGTAGTAACAGACTCTAGGGGTACGTTATTTAGGTAGTATCTGAAGGGGGTGTTAGTGTGTCGGGATACTCTCATAACTTTACATTTGCCAATGTTTAGGTCCATGCGCCAAGCGTTGCACCAAGAAGAAATGTTAGAAAGATCGCTCTGAAGAAGGTTGGCATCGTCAGGGGATTTTATTTCACAAAAAACAACGCAATCGTCAGCGAACAGATGGATGTTAGATTGCACTTTGGAAGGAAGATCATTAATGTAGATGAGAAACAAAAGCGGTCCAATAACTGAGCCTTGAGGCACTCCCGAATAAACATCACTGAAAGGTGAATTATAATTGTTAGCGCAAACAAACTGAGATCGGTTAAGAAGGAAGTATTCAATCCATTTAAGAATATTAGGATCAATGTTCAACTTATTTAGTTTAAAAAGTAATAAGCGGTGACATACCTTGTCGAATGCTTTAGAGAAATCAAGGAAAATGCAATCAGCCTGTGATGATTTGTCTAAGATAACATGAAGTTTGTTAGTGAAGCAGGCAAGTTGCGTATCACATGAATATGATTTTCGGAAACCGTGTTGTGCGGGTGTGAAGAAGGAATTGGACTCAAGAAAATTAACAAGGTGTGTGAATATTATGTGTTCCAGTAATTTGCAGCATGTGCTGGTAAGAGAGATGGGACGATAATTCGCAGGTGAAGTTCGACTGCCTGACTTGTGCAATGGGACAACCTTCCCGATTTTCCATTGTATGGGCAATGTTGAGGTATCGAGTGATTGCTGAAAAATTCTGGTTAGTATTTCAGAACAGCAGGGAAAGGTGTTTTTCAAAAACTTGGCATTAATACAGTCATAACCGGGAGATGAGTGAAATTTCAAATCGTTAATAAGTTTGGCAATACCTGATGTGTCGATGCGTATAGGAGGCATAACTACATAACTGTATTGGTGAGTGGTAGGTAGATTCAAGTTTGAAGAATAAGAAAAATTTTCCGCAAAGGTTTCGTTAAGGATAGAAGCACATAAGTTGCTGGGAACGGAGTCCCCTGACTCATCTAACAAAGTGATAGAATCATCGGATGGTGGGTTAAAAATGCGCCAGAATTTTTTAATGTTTGTTGATAGCATGGAAGGTAGAATGGAAGAAAGAAAATTTTGTTTTCCATCCTTTAGGGCTGTTACGTAGGCATTGGCCGCATCCTTATATGCCTCCCAATGCACGTTGCTGTTAGATAGTTTAGCAATGCGATAGCGGCGCTTTTTTCTGTTAGATAAGCGTTTGATATGGACTGTGTACCAGGGGGCCTGCGAATTGGAAGTTATGGTTCGGGTAGGAATGTATTTGTCTGTTAGCTCGTGAATTCTTGTTGCGAACATATCCCAGTTGGCTTGAACAGATCGATCACTGAAGTTAGTGAAGAAGACTTCCATAAATGCCGATAGTTCATTATTAATCGCATCGAAGTTAGCTCTGTTATAGTCATGTATGATCTTTTTCTTTTTGGTACCCTTGGGACTATTTGCTTTAATGACGAAGGTTAGCAAAGAGTGATCACTTAAACTGGGCAAGTAAGTAATGGCGGAAGCAACGTCGCAATCATATAGCACTTCGGGGCACGGGAACAGCAATAAACATATGTCATCGCTTTTTCTGGCGTACAAAGAAAATGTACACACCTGCACCGGAGGAAAGCAGAACTTAGACGACATGATTACTGCAGTGTTCCCGTGCCCACTAAAGCCGAAGGCCATGAAGTCGTCGCTTTTACGCTTGTTATAGCGTTGGGAATAAATTTTTTTTATGTTACTGAGTATCGAATACAAGGTGCTCAGATAGTGCGCAGTGTTTCACACATGATGATTAATGAAACTTGGGCGGCCCCGAAAATGCCAGATTCAATCCATGAGGGCAGCACGTGGGCTAGCCCAAATCGGGATAGCCGCCGCAAAGCCCGCGCCGGTACAATTCTGGTATTGGAGAGATTAATCGTCATAAAAATTAAAACCTTGATCAATGACGTGGCACTGCCTGTACAAACCTAGGACCCATTAATGATTCTAGTATGCTGCACACATTCGGCTATCTGGGCTGAGTGCGGGCAGCCCTTATTTGCGCTGCCCACACGGATACAGATTGGGACCGATCGCGGCAAATTTGGGCAGCCCACACGGGGCCCCTCTGGGTACGTGTTGCAAATCCCGCATGGGGCCCGTATGGGCTGCCCCTACGGGCCCAACGCGGGCCCCCAAGTCATAGCCCAATTTGTGCTACTTGGGGGGTTATGCCGGCCTAAGTCGTGGCGGCACACTTGGCGTCCAGGGGAAGGGGAGATGGGATGTGGGGAAGGGGGGTGCTTATCTTAGTACCGCTCTTGCCGTCGTCTGCTTCTTCGCCAGCACCATGGTGTGCAGTTCCGGTGGAAGCTAATCAACCAGGCCGGTCTCTCCTTCGCCTCCTCTTTTAAGCCCCCTGGATCCATTGTTGCGCCTCCTTTTCACGAGTTGACCGGTTTCCGCGGCCGCCGGCTGCCTTTGTTAGCTCCCCTGTGATTTTCGGCCTTTCGCAGATGCCGTCCTAAGGGAGTAGTCAGTGGCTGTCCATATATGACAGGCTTTCGTACCGCGATACCAAACATGGGCATGCGTATAGTTTGGCCACTCGACGTCGGCATGGCGCGGTCAGCAGTGTCCAGGAAATGTCACTGACCGGCGTCCGCAGCCTCGTGCACGCGCCCGAGCCGTCACAATACTGACATTATCAGTTTTGGGGAGTGTTCAATAATTCAGATATGTTTTAGAGCTCTACTTCTAGCATGACAAACCTCAAGGTCATCTGGTTCCGAACATTTGACCTTGAACTCTCGCGCTGTGCTTCAAACGTCGCCTTCATGAAGTTCCATCAGCGCCGCAAGAAAAATTGCCGCGATTGCAGTACGTGGGTTTTCAACCCGCACCAGACCGAGCACATAAGCTTCCCTGGTCCAGGCCCGAGAGCACTATGCTATCACCGCAACGCTGTGCTATTGTGTAAAACTGCAACACACTCTTGCGCTGTGCAGCGAACATCGTCGTCTTCATTAAGTTTCAACTGCGGAACACTCCCGGGCGCGTATTAGCAAACTATACACCGTAGGAGCACTCGAACAGACGACACTCTGGCGCGTGATTCCTCTGAGCAGGCGCCACCTGGCGACAAATAGGGGATATATTGTCTAAACGAATAAGAACGCATTTAAAGGCTACCATCCCCGTCGTTTTGGTGGCGCAATGATCGTCAAACTTCACAATCTCGATAAACCAATGGAGAGCCTCGCGGAAAAAAATTCGTGCAGGACGCGCATCAGGATCACAGTGATATCCTGCCATGCGTGAAAGCCATTTACTGTGGAGGCCCATTAGCATGATTAAATCATATGGATCCCTCTTCTCATTTTGCTTGGGTAAGTACCGTATTCCGTAAGGAATTATAGGTAAATCTTTCTTTATGGTTCTTTGAAGTACGTCCCAAAAATAAACTACTTCCCAATAGTGAAGAAATACATGATCTATTGTTTCTGGCTGTTTACAAATTAAGCAGTGTGCACCCCACGGAAGAAATAACCCTTTTTCTTGCAAAAACACTTTTACTGGCAAAGTTACAGTGTGCAACTTAGAAAAGAAAGTTTTAGCCGCTGCCGGCGCTTTCATTCTCTTTACCCTCTTCAGTACATTCTTGCCAGGTGAAAAGTACATTCTTGCCAGGGCCTCCCCTGTATATGGCCCTATAGATGGGCTCCGGAAGAACAACGTCGCACAAATCTTTGTACAACTTTTTCTTTTTCACAGTTGATAAATATTCTTTTGAAAACCTTGCAGAAAGAAATCGCACACTTTGAACAACTTCTCTAAAGTAACCAAAAATACCTCCCGTGTAACATTCGGTTGACACAACAAAATCTGGCAGTGCACGTCCAATCCTAATTTGGCAGACAGTGAACAAAAATGGATCATGAACGTGACGCAGGGACAGAAATCTGCTGACAATCTGCCGCAAAAAAATGATGCCCTAAGCCCACGCCGCCATCCTTCACACTTTTGAATAAATTCGTGCGGCTGCATCTTTCCCATTTTGAAGTCCACACAAAAACCGCGAATATCCTATGCAGCTTCTGCACACTCAATCTTGCACAGTGTAATTCTTGCATTACATACCACAGCCTAGAAATGAAAAAGAGGTTGCACACTGTGGTTCTTGCAAAAATTGATAAACTAGTTTCTTTCCACTTATCTGCCCTTTCCCGCATGTAATCTGTGCATGCTCTCAAATGTCTCGCTATCACGATAGCATTCTAGTGGCACGCCAAGGTACTTTGGCGGAGTCGTCACCCAGGACACAATTCCAAAATTATCAGGAGCACTTTGTCATCTACCATGCCAGAGTCCCAGGGACTTGGACCAGTTTACCCTACTGCCTGTAACTTCGCTAAAGGTTTTTACAGAATCAACAACTTCGGTTATACCCTCCTGGTTAACAGTAAAAACCGCAACATCATCGGCGTACGCCAGCACCTTCACTTCCACGGCTTGCAAACGAAAACCAGTAATATTCTCATTGTCCAAGATATTTAAGCAAATGGTTTCAAAGTAAATGATAATCCTGAGTGGTTGTCAAAGGTAGAACCTTTGATAGATCTTAAGGAATCTTAGAAAAGCCAGCCCCTGGCAGGCTTATTATATCAATGTCTTGCGTGTGTTTGTGTTGTCTTGCAAAAGTCAGGCAATAAAGATTAAAAAAAGTTTTGGTGGCGCAATGGATTAACACCACCCATCTCGGCACTGATGCCACATAAACATCTGTTCGACTCCTGTGTTTCAAATTTTTTTTTCTGAATATGTTTTTGCAATTACCTTCACCGTAATTATATCCCGCCTTCAGTGAGTATATGTTACCTTTAGGTTGCGTTCACAGACACCTTTAATTAACAATCGGTATGACAACAGATACAATAAGCAATTACCTCCCCGTAGTCATTTCCTGCCTCAGTGAGTGTATGTTACCTTTAGGTTGCATTCATAGACATCTTTCAGCAACAATCGCCGTTTACATTGAGTGTATGCCACCTTTAGGTTGCGTTCACAGAGACCTTTCAGCAACAATCGCCGTTTAACTCGCTGAAAGCGTCGTCTGCTCCAGTGCGCCTACGGGTTATGGTTTGGCAATACGCCTCCCGGGCTGTGCAGTGAACATATTCGTCTTCTTGAAGTTCCATCTGCATCACTGCTTCATATGACCTGGGTAAATACGCCATACATGTACACTGTGTGGGCGAGTGCGCGGGCGAGGTCCGCGACTGTAGTGTCGGGCGAATCCACAAAGCGTCGTGACAAAAAGAAGCGTCGTAGGGTGCCTAGAAGCCACTCTAGGCAGTCGTGCCAGATAGCCTGCCGAGACCATAGAACAAGAAGCCAGACCAGCCTGTTGCCGAGAAGCTTACCAAGCAAGGAGGCGAGACAAGATCGAAGCGGCAGCACCGACTGCGGCTGATGGCGTACGCTCGTGAAACTTTGTTCAAGCAGAGTTGAACCTCTATAATATTTGTCACAAACTACTGTTTTACAATGCATATCACTTGCCTTTTATACGTCTTTCACTGTGTTTGGTTTATTAAATGTGAAAGCATTAATTGTACCACTAGCACAAAAGTTAGACCGTTGGCGAACATCCAGGGCACGAAATTCGGATCGCTTCACTATGGCGGTGTACGATGGCATAGCGTATGTAAGAATACGTGCATAGTCATGACAGATAAAATGTTATGTATGTCATGAAGCGTAGTCATAGTCAATTACTAGAGGTCGGATTTTTAGGCGCTAAAAATGCACGTTTTAGGCGCCAAAAATAGGCAAGTAAAATTTCATTTTAGTCCCCGAACTGTAGAAAAATGTGCACTCGGCGCTCGTGATGACAGGTCACATTTGGACGGGCGAGGAGGCTCCAGCGGGGAATGAACACGACGATGCTTGCCATTGTTCGGGCCGAGGATAAAACGCGTCGTGCGTGTGACGTCTACCACTGTGAGTGACGTCAACACTATTGCGTGACTTTGCGGTGCTCATCTGCCGCACGGATCCGTTTGCGCGTGTCGGGATAACTGAGGTTCAGAGCGGTGCAGTTCTGCGCGCAATTAAATTATCATAAATATAATCATGGATATCGGGCCGACCGACGATCCTCCACAATTTCTAAATTACCATTAAACACTGAACTGCAAAAATTACAGGATTGCACTTAGCTTCCTCCTTTATCTTTTTCATTTCTCTCCTTTTTTTCTTTTTTTTTCTCTTAATTTTTATTTACAGGTTATTTCAAGTTACTCTTGGCTATTGATTGCCATTATTTAGATCATGAAGGAAAAAAACTGAGGGTGCGCGCGGCGATAACCTTGAAGCATAGCCATAAAAATTAAAAGGAAGCGTGTCAGTCCCCACGTGATTAGACCACGTGATAGCGTGCAGTGATATCTACTACCGCTGCGAGCGAGCGCATGCGCGAATCGGCGCTGCGCGGGGTTCGCCCCGCGCACGTGACACCGGGGAATCGGCGGGGTCCCATGCTCGCCACTGTAGACAGCCGCGCGCCCGCGCCCCAGGGCAAACGCGCGCACTAAAACATACCGACATCAAAATATTAGGGACTTACTCAGGAGAGCGAAAAAACGAAGGAGGAAACGGCTTCTCTCAAGTGCAACACTGCCAAAGCTACAGCTCTTGTTTGCGGTCCCCGCATCCGCGATGAAAAATAGTGCCTGCTCTTGACGAGAGGAAATAATAGTTGCTTTGTCTGCAAGCTTAACACATCTTACATTTGCTATCAACTCCATAAAAAGCTCCTTTTTTAGGGAGAAAAGATAGGATTCGGTGAATTTGTATGTTTTGTTTGTCGTTTTAGTTCGTGCCGCGTTTTCGCTGCCCCGAAACCTGCCAGCGGTGCCCTCCGTGCTGCGCAACGCAGCGACCTCGACTGCCTCTTCGGAGCGGGTTTTTTGCACTGCGATGATGTCCAGGCACGCTAAGTAAGTTATTGCAAACGTGTATGATCGGAATAAAGCCCGTTTCCGCAGAAACCACTCGGCCACAGAACGAGCGCGTAGTGATACGCCTCCTTTTTTTTTCTTGCGGACTATTTGCGTAGCTTTCGCTGCGGTGCACCTGATGTATGAAATGGAGTATAGGCTTGCAAAGATTGGCCACGTGACGTCACGCTCTCTCAGTTTTTTTACCTCCAGGTTTAGACACTTTAGCCAAAGTTGGCTTGTTATGTGGCTATCGTTGTATTGGCTATGAATCTGTCTCGTTTGATGCGTTCGTCCGGACGCCACTCATGAGCCAAAAAAGGCTTTCGCCTTAGTAATTACAACGTTAAATTTTATTCAATTATCTCCCGAAATAGCAGCAATAAAATATAGTGAATTTTTGTGGTGCACTCCGAGACTTGCATGATACGATGATGAAATACGGAGAACAGCACTTTATTGGAGCTCAGAGATTAACTGAAACTTATACACAAAAATTTACGATATTCACAGCATCTACAGCAATTTTGGCCTACCGAAGATGACGTCTGAGCCATAGCTCAGAACTTTGAACTGGACCCTCGGGCTCAGTTTTTAATCCCTCGGGGCCCAGCCCACACTCGAATCGTAGCCAACTGCAGCAAGTATCAACCTGATTTGGCTACTTGCTGGCCTAATCCCTTCAACTTTCTCGTGCTACCTCGCTCTCGCGACACATAGCAAGCAAAAAAGCATAAAAAAGTAAGAACATGCAAACTGCAGCGACCCGAGCGATCACAATTGGCCAGCCAAATCCTGGGTCCTGCCCCACGCGCGGAGTCCTCTCTTCCGGGAGGATATTTTGCAGATCCTGAACGCTCAATCACGTGACACAAAAGTGGCGTAGAGCTACGTCACTGCTGTGTGTCATGTCCACTTTTTTCTTTTTTTTTTTTTTAAATTCTGCTGGGGTAGTGAGAAAAGCGCTTGGCCGTCGGAGCGCGGCTTCGCGCTGGAGAAGGGAGAGTATCTAGCCGTCCCAGCGCGCGGTGGAGGCCGCGACATCCCAAGGGATCCTCGCCGACCTCCTCTAAGCCAGCGCAACCGGTCCATTGCTGGTCCCCTGTTTTTGGGCGCAATAAAAGAGTTCACCACCACCATCTAGCCGTCCGTACTCAACAGCACGCACGCTTTCTTCTGTATTTTTGTTTTTCCCCTATCTATTAGTGGAGAAAGGTTGAAAGGAGGGGCGGGCAGGTTAGCCAAAGTAGGCAGCGTAGTTTCAAACGAGTGACGGCTTGGAGCTGCCCTCGGCAAAGCAGTGTGCACGCTTGCTTCCCTTCTTCTTTCTTCTTTTTCCCTAGCTGTGAGGTATGGGCATATGGTTTGGCCTGAGCGACAGCGGAGGGGAATGCTGAATATTTGCGGTGCGCGTGTACTTGGCTCAATCGGCCGTTTTGAACTTTAAATTCGCCTCAATTATGTGAAACCATATATATATATATATATATATATATATATATATATATATATATATATATATATATATATATATATATATATATATATATATATATATATATATATATATATATATATATATATATATATATATATATATATATATATATATATATATATATATATATATATATATATATATATATATATATATATATATATATATATATATATATATATATATATATATATATATATATATATATATATAAGAAGATAAATGAAGGGGACATGAGGGTGCTCGTTATAATACATGAAGGAAAGAAGCCAACAGTCGGCGAGGCCAAGAAAAGCATTGGGGACTGTACTTTGTCTTTTTTTATAATTTTACTTCGGTAATGACAAAAATTAGTAACGTAATCTGTTTAGGGGAAAGATAAACACAAAGTAGAAGGAAAAACAAAGTGCCGATGGTTGGAACCGAACCCACGACCTCCGAATATCGCGTCCGGTGCTCTTCCAACTGAGCTACATCGGCTGCTGTCCCACCTGCTACCTTCTTGGGTATTAATGTTGCCTGTATACGAACCTTGAGACTGTTCACCAGCGCCACCCTCAACCATAGCGGTGGACGTGGAACGTCCTGTGTTGCCGCCAGCGTCACGTAGAACGTGATCAAGAGCGTGGGCGAAAGCTGTGCTAGAACCCTCTTACGCTACCTACGGCTTCAAGACTATATATGTAGTGACGTAAAATTGTATGTCCATAAGATAAGTAGCATCTTGTATAATTTCACCGCTTAATTCCAAACATCAACGTTTACACGCAAGATGCTCTCATGCAGTTAAAGTTATTTGTTTTTGCCAGTACAAAACTGCATGTTTGTGGGCGCGAGTGTGTACAAATAACTCATGTGCAGGTACTCATTATATTTGCGGCCCCGAATAAGGTCAGTACTCTTGCACGTTTTATTGTCTCTCCCTCGAGATCGGCCCTGGCATTGCTTGGAGCCATAGGGGATGGGAGAAGACTGTTGGAGAAGGAGCCATGGCGTGGGCAAAACAAACTGCCGCGAGCGCTTCCTCTTACAAGGGAAAAAAAATAACTCTGCGAGATACGCGTACGTGACGCGTGGTCTACGTCACCCATGTGTCACGTGATTGCGCATCGACGATCTGCAAAAACATTATCCCCTCTCTTCCAGAGAAAGGGAAAAACAAACACAAGAACGCAGTTTCCTTTAGCCCCGTTTCACCTACGCGTCGACATCGCACCTGGTCATTTCAACGCCACGGTTAATAAGGCCAAATTGGTTGTGTCGCTTCGACGCATCGTTCCCGTACTTGGCGCCATGCTACGCTAAAGGGTCGTCGTCTTGACCCACGGTTCTCCCAAAATCTGCCACTTATGTGGGTTTTTCCCCGGCGAGCGCGTTATTGTTGCCCCAGAAGACATACAACGGTGCTCTCTCCCAGCAGGTGCATATTTCCTTTGTTATACACAGGCCTCGCCTTCCCAACCTCGACGCGCCACTTATTCGACCTCGACGCGCGTTACGTCCGTCACTCCAACGGCATTTATTTGTATGTATGTATGTATGTATGTATGTATGTATGTATGTATGTATGTATGTATGTATGTATGTATGTATGTATGTATGTATGTATGTATGTATGTATGTATGTATGTATAGGTGCCCAAATCTTTAGCAGTAGTAAGGGAGTAATTACTCATTGCACCCACCCAAGCGCAGCCATACGGCTGCAAAGGAAAGTTCTCAGAAACTTCGTAGTTAAAGAAAAATTAGTCCTGATCCGGGAATCGAACCCGGCCCAAGCGCCTTTCCGGAGCAGTGGCTCTACCGACTGAGCTAACCAGACCGGTCAGCAGACCAGTCGGTAGGGTGAGAGCGCATGATCTATAACTCGAAGTGGGAATGGTGTTGGTCAAATATTTAGGGGAATCCCCCAAGGTGGTGTAGATTTGTAATAAGGGAGTAATTACTCACTGCATTCACCAAAGCGCAGCCATACGGTTACAAATATACTCCACCTTGGGGGATTCCCCTAAATATTTGACCAAATATTTAGCAGGCGTGCGCGAGCGGCGACTTTTCCGTGCGTCAGCGCCGGGCGAGGCTGGAAACAGTTTGAGGCTAAGCGCACGCCTACAAATCGCGCTCAACTGGACCTGTCGTCTGCTAGGCCGTTCCTTCTTAAGGACGTCACTCCACATTATCACACCTGAGACGAACAGGCAGCGTCAGTAGGCGAATGGTTTTGCTCAGGTTTCAGCTTTCGAAGATCAGCGTCGCAGCAACCAAGTTGCCAGTAAAAATATGAAGATACGCCGAACACGCTTTATCATACGAAAAGACGAAGAAAGCTTATCGTTGATTTGTTACTTCCTGGCGTAAAGGCTCTTTTCATCTCTAGAAAGAAAGGGTAGTCATCAGCACGCTGCGTGTTTTATGCTTCGCTGCCGCGTTAAAGCATAATGCTCTGCAGGTTTCACGGGCAACGCGGGCATCACGGGCGCGCGTAGCATGGTCTGGTGTCAGTTGTTTGAGAGCCGTAACGGAGGACGGGACGTTCATAGAGGGCTGCCTACTGCTTGATATCT
Organism: Amblyomma maculatum; assembly: GCF_055883805.1. NCBI lineage: Eukaryota > Metazoa > Arthropoda > Arachnida > Ixodida > Ixodidae > Amblyomma > Amblyomma maculatum. The sequence goes on along the minus strand of NC_139344.1, from coordinate 159,083,760 downwards.
AGGCCAACTGTAATCGCGTTTGACGAAAATGTTTAATTGCCAAATAAAGTATTACTTGCGCCAATCTCGTCGAGATATCACCGCGAAAAGAAGGGCGGCTGGGTTCATTTCACATTTTTTCGAATCTATAAGCACCCCCGAACACAGAGAGCTCGCCGAAAACAGAGAGCTTAATAGTAACAGAGTGACTGCCAAAAGAAAAAAAATAGAGGGGTGATATAGTATGGTAAATTAACACAAGCTCAATGTCGATGTAATGATGGTTTCGGGAAATCATGTAGGGCCTAGTCGGAAATTTCGAACAAGGACGTGCTTCCCGCTTGAATTCAGCGTGGTGTTGCGTGCTTTGATTGATATAGCATCGCAGCTTGCTTTTCAATTGCTTGAAGTCCCAAATGGCATGGTAGTCATTGGCGGACCCGAAAATTTTCCTGGCTTCCTGGCAGGCTTCACGACCGACCAGGAAGAGACGCTGGTCTAGACGTGGGAATCTGGTCTCTCACAACTGGAGCATTGCACGACCGAACACCGTATTCCATTTCCCTCAATAAGGCCCCTTCTCAAGGTAAGAAAGTAGAGCAAGGTAAAGGATTAGTAATTGAATGAACCTATCGACCGCAACCCCGGCATTCTCAGAATGGAGAATGGTATGTGCCAATGGCATCTTACTATATATGTCAATGGCCTCTTGAACGTACAGAAGGATTTTTTTTAAGGGTAGAGTAACACGAATCATTAAGCTAATCGGAAAACAGGCTGATAGGCGCTAGATCTGGCCCTCAAGAACACTTATTCATATACTTTCATATTTCATATTCATATTTGTACATTTCATATTCATATTTGTACATGATATTATGGGAGACAAGGCACCTTCGACTATAAAGGAAGTCGTGAAAGCACTTGCTGACATGTCAGCACACTTTGAGACAAATCAGCTAGAGCTGAAAGAGGCCCTCAAAAAGGTAATTGAAGATGAGCTTGAGCCAGTGCGGAAATCCATGGAGTTCATTAACACAATTTTTGAGGAGCTTAAGGCAGAAATAGCTGAAATGAAAAAGGAACTGAAATATGTGAAAGCTGAAAGCGTAGAAATAAAAAAAGACAACGATCGCCTCTCAAAAGAACTAGAAGACGTGAAGAAAGAGGTGATTGACTTGCAGCAGTACAGCAGGAGAAGTAATCTGGAAATCAAGGGGCTTCCTGTAGTCCAGGGTGAAAACCTTGTCGCTACTTTGACAGATATATCACGCCATTTGCAAATTGAAATCAGTGAGAGTGACATTGATGTCGTTCACCGAGTGCCATCGATGAACAAAAAAGAGTCAAATGTGGTGGTCAAATTTCATTCCCGTGCCGCTAGAGACAAAATGCTGAAAGCTGCCAAAAAACAAAGACTAAACACATTTCACCTGGGTTTCAACAGCTCAGAAGAAAAGAGTTCACCAGTCTATGTAAACGAGCATTTGTGCCCGGCAAAAAAAGTGCTGCTGGGCCACGCTTTGAAGGCAAAAAAAGAGAAGGGTTGGAAGTATGCCTGGGTCATAGAAGGTAAAATCTTGATGCGCAAGACAGACAACTCGCACGTACTGCAGGTGACGCGAATGGCTGACCTCGCCCAGGTACAGTAATAAATAGGCTACCCTGTAATCGCTGTATCTCCGAATGACTTACACTTCTGCTCAAATCGAAAACAAATGGCTTGGGCGCGGTCAGGTATCTGTGTTACACTGCAACATCCGGAGTGCTAGGAAAAACCTCGATCATTTGGTTGCTTATCTGTCACATTACTCGTATCGTTTTGATGTTATTGCGCTGACAGAAACATGGCTCAAGCAAGGTGAAACTGTTGAAATTCCTGGGTACAATTTCCTCTCGCGACCGCGGGATAGTGTATCACGTGGTGGTGGCCTCGCACTTTTTGTTCGAAAAGGGATCGACTACTGCTGTAAATGCAATGCTAGTTATGAAGCAGGTGTAGTTGAAACACTGTTCATTGAAATGAAGTGTGGCATCATTATAGGTGTTGTTTACCGCCCACCTAGCGCTTGTCTAAACAAATTCTATTCCGTAATGGAAACTACGCTATTATCACTTGCGACGGGTAAATCGTCTTTGATTGTATGTGGTGATTTCAACATTGATTTGTTGAAAGATGATTGCCGTGATTACCTCTTGCTGATACAGTCCTTTAACTTGACAAATGTTATAGATGAGCCAACTCGAGTCACTAACCAATCCGCCTCTCTGATTGACCATGTGCTTTGCAACAAGGACATAAATGTGTTTGCTGGTGTGTGCGACATTGCCATCTCAGACCACAATCCCATCTTTATTCTTTATCCCTGTGACCCTTTGCTTTATCCTCCCAAGCAGTTTAAAAAACGTACCACCCGAATCGATTACGCTCAAGTGCGATCGCTGCTTCAGTGCACAGATTTCGAAGGCGTGCATGATGATGACATAGATATTGAATATCAATACCTGATAAGGAAAATCACAGACGTCATTGACCGATCCACTTACACATACACTAGACGTAACTACGACCATGGTATATGCCCTTGGATGACAAAAGCTATACTTGAAGTCTTGAAAAAGAAAGATTCATACTATCATAAGTGGAAAAACAATCGAACTAATAGGTATTACCGGGAACAGTTTCGATGCTACAGAAACAAATCGGTCGCCATGATGAGGAACTCAAAGAAACAATACTACACTAATATAATTATGAGACAGGAAGGAAATTCCAAAAAGATATGGGGAATTGTGAGCGATGTTGTTGGATTAAAGAAAAAAGAACATATCCTTCCAGACTTAATCTCAGAGGAGATGGCTGATACCTTCAATAATAATTTCGTCGATCGAGGAAAAAAACTGGTTAATGGCTTTCCTTCAACAACGCCTCACCTAGGAAGACCTATTGCAACAAATAATACCTTTGCTTTCCGGGAGATAACTGAAGAAGAAATGAGGTCAGTAGTTAAAAATCTGCGAGAAAACAAAGCTTGTGGTTATGACGGAATACCATCGAAGGTGCTAAAAGACAATATCGACATTCTTTGCACCCCCTTATGCAACATAATTAACCATGCGATGGTTAGCTCTCAGTATCCAATAAGCTTGAAGATTGCGAAAGTTGTGCCAGTCTACAAGACAGGAGATCCCAATGACCCCAGTAGTTACAGACCCATATCTGTGCTTAGTATAATCAATACTGTTTTTGAAAAATTAATATCCTTACAATTGAACAAGTTTCTGCTTGATAATAATGTAATCTGTGCTGAGCAGCATGGCTTTATCTCAGCCAAATCAACAACCACTGCTGTCACATCACTTTCTCACCATATTAACACTGCTCTTCACAAAAATCAAATTGCAATAGTAATATTCCTCGACATAAAAAAGGCATTTGAGTGCGTCTGTCACTCAGAGTTATTGGAAAAATTAAAATCGTGTGGTATTACTAATGCCTCTCTCCAGTTTTTTGATAGCTACCTTTCCGCTAGAAAACAAAAAGTAGTGCTGAGTGACAGACACTCCACACTACTACCTGTGACTTGCGGGGTCCCGCAAGGATCTGTATTGGGTCCTGTTTTGTTTTCCATTTTCGTGAACGACCTACCGCAGGCCGTTCAATTTTCAAAAGTCTTTATGTATGCAGATGACACTGCTCTTTTGTTCACATCTAAGTCACTCTTGGGCCTAGAAAATACGATAACGTCCGAACTGTTTAATGTTTCAGAATGGTTTCGTGCTAATAAACTAACAATAAATGTAGATAAAACTAAATATGTAGTATTCCACTCCAAGAGAAGAAACATTGACCCTAGTACGATTCACATATCTCTAAACAACGATTGTATTCAGCAAGTTTGTTCTTTCAAATACCTTGGTATCATCTTTGACCAACACTTGCACTGGCAAGAGCAGATAGATAAGCTATCTAAAAAGCTAGCTTTCAGTTGCTACGCGCTTACCAAGGCGAAAAGGTATTTCCCGTACACCATACTACGTTCCCTGTATTTTTCGTTATTTCACTGCCACATCAGCTACTGCTGTGAGTCTTGGGGACAAACGTACAAAACTTATCTACTTCCCTTACAGAGACTGCAGAAGAGAGCATTGCGTATAATATACCGCGTATCTTTCGACTGCAGCAACAATAATTTATTTCTAGAAAATCGAGTACTTTCTTTAGAATCAATGCTTAAATACAAAATCTGTGTATTGGTAAATAACATCATTAATACTAGTATTCCTCTGCCACTTGATATTTTCTTGTTGCCATCTCGCAATACAAGACACGCATTAAATGGCAATTTCAACCTCCCTGCCTGCCACAATGTGTACGGAGAACGTTTAGTACAATTTTCTGGAGCAAAACATTGGAACACGTTGCCTATTAATGTAAAACTTGCAGGTAACTTTAAAATGAGTTGTAAAATGTTCTTTATTAACAGCCAAGGAGAGTTATGATCCCCTCCCCCCCCCCCATTTTTTTTTTTTTGTGTGTGTGCGCTTGCGTTTTGTATTAATTGCCTATGAATTGCTTGCTGAAAAGTATTTTTCTCCGTGCCTGTTGATTCTTTTTGCTTGTCTGTTTGAGTCGTTTTTTTTTTGTATGTTTGTGTGTGTGTGTGTTTGTATGCGCTCATTACGGCTGCCTGACCAAGTTTATTCTGTACTGGACCGTCTACTAGCCCCCCGGCTATCGGTCCAAATATTCTTTCGTTTCCTACAAATAAAGATCACTTTGATTGATTGATTGATTGATTGAAAGGATTAGTAATTGAATGAACCTATCGACCGCAACCCCGGCATTCTCAGAATCGAGAATGGTATGTGCCAATGGCATCTTACTATATATGTCAATGGCCTCTTGAACGTACAGAAGGATTTTTTTTAAGGGTAGAGTAACACGAATCATTAAGCTAATCGGAAAACAGGCTGATAGGCGCTAGATCTGGCCCTCAAGAACACTTATTCATATACTAAGGAGCTTTTGCCCAAAAGAACGGCGGAAACTTGAAGGTTGCATATTTAATGGGCTTATATAGTGTATACGTCGCAATCAAGTTTTGTAACATTTAATTTTGTGATAGTAAAATGCAAAGCGAATAATCGAATTCATGAGTTTTAGCGATGAACATTTTCCACCCCAAGAACGCACTCATTCTCTGGGTATACATGGTGGTCGACTTTAAGATCTGAGGGCAGCCCCTTTGTTCTTCGCTTCAGATAACTAAGGACAACCTTACACTGCAATCAAGCAAAATATCAATCAGGTTTTCGAAAAGGGTACTAGTGATCATACCCATACCAATAACCAGGTGAAAGAAAAATACTCGTGTCACGAAATCGGCGCACATTTTTATCAAGCCGGCGCGGCGCGAGGCCCCCGCGGCGCCGCGTGTAAGTTTCCACAAAGTTGGAGAAAAGCCTCCTACCCCGCGCGAGAGAACGCGTAGCTTTGTACGCGTCGCCGTCACCCTCTTTCTCATCGCCCGGCGATGACGCTGATTCATCAGTCTGGGATATGCCAGAGCTCTCCAGAATTTTCAACGGGTCCTAGCCAATGACGACGCGCGGCTCGGCGGGAGGAGAAGGGAGCGCTTTAACCAGCGAAGCCAAGTGTGTGTGCACGCTAGCTTTAGCGTGCCATAACAGACAGACGCGGCGCGCCCTATTTATGGAGGCCGCGCCGCTTGTGTAGTCAGTAATTGCGGCGTGTTCGCAAGGGCGACAAATGGGCTCCCGGGGATCACCCGCTGCTGGCAAGCCCACGGACCTGCGAGGGAGCGGCGCTCGTCTTGTATGGCGGCCACATCGTGACTCTCGAGGCGTCGGACTGCAACAGTGCCCGGTGAACAATTTGGTGTTTGTTTATGTGACTCTCTCGTGTTTGACCTGTATTATAAAGCCTCTGTATTATTGAATACCTTTCTAGTTGCATGCTTAGCGTTTGTTTTTCTCTGAGCCTCTTGTCTGTGCAATTTTAGTATTTGTGTGTTCTTCTGTATCGTCTCTTACTGTGTATAAAGTTTGTTTTGTTTGTTACTTCTGACTCCGACCCTTACTCTGGCTTGAACCGGCGACAGCTGGGCACCAAACGGCCACCCCCTTCTGTCACCACCAGGTAGTTGAATTCCGGCTGAGCTTGCCACGCAGGTCGAGGGCATCTCATTTGCGTCCGGAACGGCTACCCCCACTCACTCTAATGGTGTCTGGGAGTGTGCGCACCGTTAAGGGCGCATCGTTAATAATACCTAATTATTAACGGGTGGCAATTATTCTGGCGTCCGCGACAGGACGTTTGGTGCACTCAAGCTCATAGGACGGAGAACGAGTTGGAGGAGTTTACGAACAGCTCATAAACTGTGTAGCAGCAGAGCAATAGCGAGAGGTAGTGCAGCGCGGAAGCGTTTAGGCGAGGATCGCTAAGCAGACTTTAGGCTACACCCAAACGGAATTCGCGCTTCAGATATGAATCTGAAAGAGCTGATTGAGGCTGGCACCCAGCTGGGTTTGTCCGGTGTCGAACTGCGCAAATGGGTTAGCCAGAGAGAAAAGGAGCAAAGAGAGAGAGCAGAAAAAGAACGAAAGAGGGCTCGAAAGGAAGCCGAGGAAGAAAGAGAGAGGGCTCGAAAGGAGCGAGAAGAGGAATTTCAGCGGGAAAAGGAATTACTTACTATGAAACTTCAGCTTCAAAACTCAGGGAACAACAACGGTTTAGCTGAAGTGCGTAGCCCCAGTGAAGGACATAGCAGTTTGCGGATAGACGCAAGTAAATTGATGCCGAAGTACGACGAGAGAAGAGAGGATTTCGACGCGTTCCTCTTGCGCTTCGAAAGGATCGCCATGAATGCAAATTGGACAGACAGTAAATGTGCTACCATCTTGAGCACTTGCCTTAGCGGCGAAGCATTAAGTGTAATCGGAAGACTTCCTCCTGAGGATGCAGGCAGCTATAACAAGGTGAAGGCTGCATTACTTAGGAGGTTTAGATTTACGACGGATGGGTTTCGTGAGAAGTTCAGGACTATTAAACCTATGGACGGTGAAACGGCAACACAGTATGTTGCGCGATTGATACCGCTGTCACACGGGCATTTCGAAGGCCCTCGAAACGACTGCCTATCGACTCGAAGGCCTTCGGAAGCTGCCACACGGGCGTTTTCAATGACCATTGAGTCGATTTTCTATCGAGTCAGCGGAGCCGCCCAGAACTCTATCCAGATCTCGAAGGCCCTCGAACGTCCGCAAGGTTGCTAGCGCTGACCCGAGGAGCGTCACGCACACACGTGCACAGCGTGTTTACGATACAAAAACGTGAACGAGCGTTATTTTATATATTTAATTTACGCGGTAAAATATTAATATCCGTAATAATTAAAAAAAAACATCGCTCTTTTTAAAGCAAATAATTTATGTACTCTCTACCCCTGTAACATGCGCCGCCGAGAAATGCAAACGCAATGAAAAGCACAGCCGCATAAACGCCAGCGAGTTAAAAAACAAAAAAACAAAAACAAAGTTGTCTTTGAATAACAACTAAACCACCTGCAGTTACTAAAAAAAATGTAACAGATTTTATTTTGCATTTGTAGAGAGATTTTAGTTCTAAGCGAAACCGAAAGCAACGGTAGTGGCGCCTCAAAAGTTTGGCGCCAAACACCACAACTATTTCAATACACTTCGAGTTTTGCCGTGTAGCAGTGGCACAACTCCTTCGAGTTCGATCGCGATTGAAAATCTCGAAGGCTATCGACTCAATCGCCTTTGAAAATGACCGTGTGACTAGGGTATGAGTCATTATTTTGACCGCTGGACTGAACTCTCAAAAATTAAACTAGAGTATGGCGCACTTCGAGAACTCCAAATTAAGAAACAATTCCTGGGCAGCTGTCACCCTGGTCTGTCGCTTTATTCAAAAGAAAGAAAAGCGCATACATTGGACGAAATGATGGATCTCGCAGACCAATATTTGGAAGCCTAGGGAAGCGAAAATTTGAGCGAGATTGTAAATTCTGAAACCCCTCGAAAGCCCGAATTTCGGCAGACACAACCCAGCGTAAAGTCAACCCCGAGGTGCTATCTCTGCGGACAACTAGGCCATTATGCACCTAACTGCCGCATACTTGCAACCAACAATCCATCCACATGTTGGAAATGCGGACAGAAGGGCCACAAAGCGATGTTGTGTCCTGACGCTGACAGGGCAGCTTCGCAGGCCGCATGCGCGAGGGCTCTGACAGAGTTGGAATGTCGCCTGGAGGAAGAAGATGCCGATGGCTTTGTTGAGCTGAAGAAAGGCAAGAAAATCCGGGTGGTGAACGCCGTAGTACACGCGCAACCTGGATCTGCGGTGAATCGGATGTCGGTTTCGAGGGGAAAGACAGGAGGAAAATCAGTTTCTGTGCTACGAGATACAGGTAGCAGTGCCGTAATCGTTAAACGAAGTTTGATTCATGAGAATGATCTGACTGGTGAGAAGTGCCCTGTGAGGCTAATTGACGGCTCAATTCAGTTGCTACCTGAGGCAAAATTTGAAAATTTGAAGTGCAGACGCAATATTATTCTGGAAAACTGACAGCCCTTTGCATGGAACGCCCTATCTACGATTTGGTGTTGGGCAATATCAAGGGCGCAATTCATTTCCCGAGGCTCCTGATCGAAGTTCCGCGCCTGTGCGCTGCAGTGAATTTAAAAAGAAAAGGGGAAGGCGAGGAAAACAAGGCGCCGAGAAGCCGGAGGAAAAGCCCCGGGAAATAATGAAGAAAAGGAAACACCTCAGGAGGAAACCGCAAAGAAAGAGACGACACAGAAAATTAAGCCAGGAATGCCTAGGCCGTCGTTGATGCAGGTAGCCCAAGTGTTTTTCCTGCTTATGGGGGCATTACTTGGAATATTTCACATTCAGCGGAAGGAATACCGGTTCCTAGGAAAGAACACTATTACAGTGATTCTTTTTGTTGGTCTGTGCGCGTTGGCGCAGGTTCCCGTGTATCCGTCGGCACTACTGGTTGTAGGGGCATTTATTGGCACACATTGGTTGTGTGATTTGCAAGGTGACTATCAGTCACGCCTTAAGGAATTTGCAGTAGCCCGATCTGGGAACATGGAAGCACCTCAAATGCGAGAGCCTAGAGCAAAGACAGAATTCCTGACAGACAGAAGCGCGTCAAGCACTGATCGCAAGTTGGAATTACGCTCGGAAATTTAGGTTTGTGCGCTTCGCATTTGAAAAGCTGTGTGTTTCTGTTTTGCTGATTCCTATGTGTATCCGACAACAGTGTGTTGCTATGTTTGTGAACATCATGTAGTGATGTGTGAAAAAATTTGTCATCAGAGTCTGAGAAAGTTGTGAGACTCTGATGTGTGAATTGTAATTTGTGGTTGCAATTTCTGCAATGTCTGTGTGTGACGTGGACATTTGTCCAATGTAGTTTGTGAATGCATGCATGTGCGCGTGATGTTCGTGGGCGTTGTGAATATTGTAGGACAATATTCTTTAAGGGAGGGGGAGTGTCACGAAATCGGCGCACATTTTTATCAAGCCGGCGCGGCGCGAGGCCCCCGCGGCGCCGCGTGTAAGTTTCCACAAAGTTGGAGAAAAGCCTCCTACCCCGCGCGAGAGAACGCGTAGCTTTGTACGCGTCGCCGTCACCCTCTTTCTCATCGCCCGGCGATGACGCTGATTCATCAGTCTGGGATATGCCAGAGCTCTCCAGAATTTTCAACGGGTCCTAGCCAATGACGACGCGCGGCTCGGCGGGAGGAGAAGGGAGCGCTTTAACCAGCGAAGCCAAGTGTGTGTGCACGCTAGCTTTAGCGTGCCATAACAGACAGACGCGGCGCGCCCTATTTATGGAGGCCGCGCCGCTTGTGTAGTCAGTCAGTCAGTGATTGCGGCGTGTTCGCAAGTGCGACAAATGGGCTCCCGGGGATCACCCGCTGCTGGCAAGCCCACGGTATGGCGGCCACATCGTGACTCTCGAGGCGTCGGACTGCAACAGTGCCCGGTGAACAATTTGGTGTTTGTTTATGTGACTCTCTCGTGTTTGACCTGTGTTATAAAGCCTCTGTATTATTGAATACCTTTGTAGTTGCATGCTTAGCGTTTGTTTTTCTGTGAGCCTCTTGTCTGTGCAATTTTGGTATTTGTGTGTTCCTATGTATCATCTCTTGCTGTGTATAAAGTTTGTTTTGTTTGTTACTTCTGACTCCGACCCTTACTCTGGCTTGAACCGGCGACAGCTGGGCATCAAACGGCCCCCACTTCTGTCACTACAAGGTAGTTGAATTCCGGCTGAGCTTGCCACGCAGGTCGAGGGCATCTCCTTTGCGTCCGGAACGGCTACCCCCACTCACTCTAAGGGTGTCTGGGAGTGTGCGCACCGTTAAGGGCGCATCGTTAATAATACCTAATTATTAACCGGTGACAGCTCGGAATATAACCAGCTCTTATACATAGCATTCATTGATTACGATAAAGCATTTGACTCATTAGAAACATCGGCGGTCATGCAGGCATTGAGAAAAGTACTAGAAGGCTAGTTCTGCATGAAGAAAGTAACAAAATTCCTGTAAAGAATGTTGTTAGACAACGAGACACGATCTCCCCAGCACTATTCACAGCTTGCATAGAGGAAGTATTCAAAGACTTGGAATGGGAGCAGCTAGGTATAAGGGTAGATGGAGAATACCTTGGTAATCTGCGATTTGCTGATGCCATTGCCTTGCTAAGTAACTCTGGGGATGAATTGCAAAGAATGATTTATGACCTAGAAAGGAAAAGTAGAAAGGTAGACTTGAAAATCAATATGCAAAAGACTAAGGTAATGTTGAACAGCCTCGGAAAGGAGCAGCAATTTACGCTAGGTAGCGAAGCACTGGAAGTAGTAGGCGAATATGTCTACTTATGACAGGTAGTAACCGCAGATCCGGACCATGAAAGGGAAATAACAAGGAGAATAAGTTTGGGATGAAGCGCATTTGGCAAGCACTCGCAGATTATGACTAACAGCTTACCGGCATCGCTCCAGAGGAAAGTATACAATAGTTGCATCTTACCTGTACTCACCTATGGGGCTGAAACGTAGAGGCTAACAAATAGGGTTTTACTTAAGCTGAGGCCAATGCAGAGAGCTATGGAATAAAAAATGCTAGGGGTATACCATTAAGAGATAGGAAACGTGCAGAGTGGGTTAGAGAAATGACACAAGTTACTGACATTCTGTTGGAAATCAAGAAGAAAAAATGGGCATGGGCAAAACGTGTAGTGCGAAAAGGGGATAACCGATGGTCACTTAGGGTAACAAAATGGATTCCAAGGGAAGGAAAGCGTAGCAGGGGCGGCAGAAAGTTAGGTGGGCAGATGAGGTTAAGAAGTTCGCAGGGATCACGTGGATGCAGCTAGCACAAGGACGGGTTAATTGGAGGAATATGAGAGAGACCTTCGCCCTGCAGCGGGTATAGTCAGGCTAATGATGATGATGATTATGAGTAACTAAAAATAAGCTAAAGAACTGACAGCCCCAACTCACAAGAGCCCCTTTACTCCTGACAAAGGAGCACGAGAGAGCCCCGGTCCTCTTAACAAGCAAGCGCTGTGCAATGGGGTTTCAGACCATCGTGGTCATTTAAGCAATCGCCATCGTGCAGCTGCGTAGCTAACTAACCCTTATTCGCCGCTTGTGTCGCTGTACCCGCGGCCAAGAGCCGGTACGGAGACGATGTGAACGGGGAAGGTGTAATGCTCTATAAGTAATATTCATGTGACGTAATAGCGACGTCTCCGCCCACAGGCGCCGTTTTGATGTTCGCCGGGCATCGGTCGCGTAGCGCAGCACGTGCGTACATGTCTCGTCGCTTTTTTCATTTTTTTTTTGTTCGTACGCACTCACTGTTCCGCTGCAGATGAAATGGAAGCTAGGACACCTACCTCCATCCCCTCATCAGTCTATTCGGCATGTTTGTGCGACGCAGACAAGGAGAGGTATGCTACCAAAATATAGGCATGCGGCGCGGATCCGTTTTTGCTCGACGCTCGGGGCTGCGCTGTCAACGTCGATCTGTGGCCGCGAATTTTTGTGACAGTCACGGTTACTTTGTTTTGAGGACAAGTTTTGTTTCTCGTAAATAATTGAAAGCCTACAAGTCGCGGGAGGCCCATAATTACGTGACCAGTGGCTGGGTGAAAGAGCCATGGCTGAAGAAAGTTGGCCAGGGCACTGTCATCATTTTAACGCAAGTAAGCGTCCAGCTCTTTAGTTACGATTCCGTTAATCACTTCATTTGCTCGCTTTATTACTTGCGCAGATCAGCCATTCCCGAAGCCTGTCAACCCCTCCCATGAAAGCATGGATTTTCGCGGACAACGACGGGGAAGTCCTGGCGGCACATTGTGTGTGCATGGCAGAGAACGCGGAGGGATGTTCGCATGTCGCAGGCCTGCTCTTACATTGAACATGGACAGCGGGTACGGAAAGAACGCTCGTGCACAGACGGGGCAAACCAGTGGCTTCCACCACATGTCCCGAAGATTGAAGCGCGACCCATCGCAGAGATGGATTTCGCGTCGTCGACAATAAAGAGTAGCGCCGATTAGATGGCGATTTTTCCGCAAGATGTATCACGAGCTACCCACCGAGAACGCCAGAAAAAGTTAATCAGTGCAAACAATCAGAAGATAGCTTTTACGCGCGTCGTACGTGGGCGCAGAACCATCACCGATGTAACGGCGGCCGTCTGAACGTCTTTGTGCGATGCCGCACGTACTTTCTACAACTTTAGTGCTCTTCACAATCGTTAATTAAATATCGCAGGTAGAGCTAGTGTTCTTACCTGACAAGAAGTGCCGTGCATACACGTGGTACTTATCGGGAGCGGCACTGATGTTTTGCCGGTTGATCCTAACCAGCCATTCGAGAAGCCGCTTTTCCGACAGCAGCTTTGTGGGTTCGTACTCATTTAGTTGGATATCCAGTGTCTTGAAGAAATCAAGGTCCTTCTTGTTGCTTTTCAGCTTCTGCTCCTTAGTCTGGCTCCGGCTATTGCAGCCGACAATAATGCAGTGTACCATATATATGTCAGAGAAGTGCAGAATGGCAGCGCAACAACTGACAGCTTTGCCCGCTCGTCTCGAACTGAACACAAAGATAGTGCATTGCCCCACAATGCACCGCGCTCTACGCGTCAGGGAATAATCCCTATAGGAAGGTGAGGGTTGGAGGTAGAACTTCTGGTGACCACTCTTTGGCAAGAGAGCGGCCTTCGAGGGGTAGGTTGAATAAGGAATTTGTATGGGCCCTCACCATTAGACTATGACTCCTCTTTCTCTTTCCTTAAGTCGTCCCCTCGCCCAAACGTCTTCTGGAATCGAGCGTGTCTATGCTGGCCTGGTACAGCAAACTCAAAGAAAGGCCAAGATATAGGTACGAACCTTGTGACGCACAATTACCCCTCCCTCACTCGCCACATTTGATCTCCCTCTACTTCACAAATTTTTCTGCGCCAAACCTCCCTCACCATCTACCATCCTCTCGTCAAGGGAATTCCTCATAAGGTGAAGGTAAGAACACCCTCTTGAGGACTCTCGTAAGAATGTCCATGTCGGATTATAACCGAGTCCTGTGTGATATCCGCACCTTTTGTAATTTACAGACGCATACATACAACCTACAGACACCTTCAACCCACGGGCTTCAGACACATGGCGGACGATTTTCGCCCTCATGACAGCGTGCTTTCGCATTAACATCAGACTATACGAAAAATTCAAAAAGAAGCCATTATCAACTCACGTGAGCGTCAACAATGTTCCTTTGCTGCTTAAATGTAAAAAGAATGAACAATTTCATTTTAGGATCATCATCAGCAGCAGCAGCAGAAGTGCGAAGTCCGCTGGACTATAGCCTCTCCCTATCAACGTTACTAGAACAGACTTTGCTTCAGATGACATCATTACCCTTTTTTTACTACCAAAAGATTAATATTACGATCACGATATCTGTATTCGCTTCGAACACTAATCCTTTTTTTTTTTTTTTTTTTTTTTTTCAAATATCGCTTGTATAAATATGCTATTGACTTCGATCCCGGGCTTAGACAAAATGACTTTCGTGAACAGAGAAGATTGATTTTCACACGCACTGCAACTTTCTATCCACGAAGGGAAATTTTTCTCTCCGAACTGTAGTGGCCAGTTCTAGGAAAGGGAATACATATACACGGTGTTTCAGGTAACTTGCAACGTGCAACCAACAGCACATTGCTTTCCGCCACACGGCGCTTCTCAGATTTTTTTCAGTTCCTTCGAATTAGATAGTTATAGCCAAGAATAATTACATAATTTTTCGTTAGTCACAATGAGGTCAAGTGTGTTTCGCTAAGTAGTAGAGGAGTTCAAGAAACAGCCGATTCAATTTTTTGTTAGCGTATCTGCTATGTGGTTGTTTTCAGCATTTTAAGAAAACACACACACACACACACACACACACACACACACACACACACACACACACACACACACACACACACACACACACACACACACACACACACACACACACACACACACACACACACACACACACACACACACACACACACACACACACACACACACACACACACACACACACACACGCACACACACACACACACACACACACACACACACACACACACACACACACACACACACACACACACGCACACGCACACGCACACGCACACACACGCACACGCACACGCACACACACACACACACACACACACACACACACACACACACACACACACACACACACACACACACACACACACACACACACACACACACACACACACATTTAGACACTTAAGATCCTCTGTAAGGGAATGATGCCACAGCGGCCTGTGGTCTTCTCTCATTAGCATACTCATTAGCATACAGCCTTAAGACAGCACATTATTTGAAAGACTACATGATTTGCATACAGACCCCTGCTTGTTCCCAAGGTGTAGCGGGCGTAGCTGGTCGCTAACGTGTCTGGCACGCATACCGGAAATCGTGGGTTCGAATCCTACCTATAACTTGAAACATTTTTGAAGTAAAATCAATATATTAATTCCGTCTTCAGCCGGTCGCTTTCTGTTCCTCTGGAGCTTTCTAATAGGCGACCGCACATTTGGCTGGTCGAGATGGCGTTCTGACTAGAGTCGGCTGGCTCTTCTAGCGCTCGCATCTCACTTTGGGCCCTTCTAGGCGCTCCGACGTTTTTCTCAGTGACTGGAGCTCACTGGTTCACGTGGGTGCTCCTATCAATCCTAGCTAGGACCGGCACGTATGTGATGGTCGGAAGCTTTGACATGGTCAAGCCGGGCCCTGGGCTGCGGCCGGCGAAGAGACTCTTTGACAACGGGTGATAGCTCTTGGACCCGAGTTCTGCACAGGCTTCACATTGATGCAGTCTATCGGTGTGTGCCGGTGTCTCGAAACGTTTCCTCGCTGTATGTAGCAGCATAGATCACCACGTGTCGATTACTGCACTAGCGACGTTTTCAAATGTGGGAAAAGTTTATCGCCAAGGCTCTTCAGCGATGTCTGCATACCTGCACTTTTGAGGAGACATCTTTGCTGCTCCGTTATTGCGACAGCAAAAGCTGTAGAGGTGTTCACTATACTAGTGCGTATAGTGCGATAAATATACATGTGCAAAGCGTAAGGGCAATGTTTTTGTGGTCCACTGGCGAACTGACTGGAATGATGGCACTGAGCATATAGTGTCGCGGTGCCGATCAAACAGCTCACTTTCAGCGAGTGCTCTGAGGATAAAATATGAATGTGTTTTGACGGAGAGGTACAAATGAACAAATTAAAATGCGCTGAATGTTGCTGCCAGTCGATTCGAAACAAAAAGCTTTCGTGTTTTGTATCCGTCACGTGACCGCTTTCAGAGCTCCACGTGCACTCGGCCTGACAGCGTCTCCTCCGGATCGTATTGAGAGCTCGCCCCGATCTGCGCGCTCTGAGCCAGAGGATCACAGCGACCAGTCGAAGACGCTATAAGTTAAATAATTTGGGACATGCGAGGCCCTTTAACTTGCATTTGATGTCATGTTTTAACCCTTTTTGTTCCAGCGTGACATCACGTTTCACGTGAGCATTGTGTGGTGCTTAAAATGCCGTGCGAGATCAAGTGGCTGTGACGTTATGACCCTGCCGACTTATCAGAATTTTCACGACAGGGCGTCTACAGGATAACGCCGGGTTTTCCACTGAACGGGGCCCGTTTAGCGAACGTTTAAAAACACGAATAAAATATGCGAAGTGGCGCAGTTTGAAGTGGCGCCCCTTTAATTTATTGACTTATTTGTATCATTGTGCTGCCCGTCGAAATAAGCGCCGGCTGCTCAATTGGTCGCGGTCAGCGCGCACGTTCCTTTCATTCAAACGGAAAGGGAAGTGCATGCTATTTTCACATAGCATTTTTAATATTTCACGGGCTTTAAATCCCAGAAAAAAGATCGCGCAAGAGGTACATTGGTAGAAAAAATTGGATCTGTTGTTTCATAATCACCTCTACAGCTTAACGAAATGCACTTGATCGTAAACTCAATAATAAAAAATGACTTAAATAATTTGTCAATTATCACATTTTTCGAGATATAAAAAATGTAGGGTTTTAACGTAGTTAAAGCGAGTAGGACGTGCGAAAGCTTTTGCATACAGATGGAATGAGTTTAGTGGAGACGACGGCGTGCAATGCTCAGCGCGAGAGTGAATTTACTTTCACCAGCTCTTGCCACTAGCGCTTAAGCAATTATCTTCACCAGCACACAAACCTGCAAGTCATTATGGCATTGGTCCCAGGCCGACCGAACGGGAGCATGCCTTCGCTTGCAGCACGTCTCCAAGCAACCATTCTATATATGGTCGCATAGTTACAAACCCCAAGGATGAGCAAGGATGCCCCAAAACAGCAGAGAGAAGACTCGAAGAACTATGACACACCAACCGCTATCTTCCCGCCCCTCATCCACATCTTATTCACCGCGAATCTACATTCACCAGACAAGCGCAAATGAACTCTCTACCATGTAACCTGTACAACCACCACCAACCAACACTCTGGCTAATTCTGCTTTCGGGGGAGTCTACCCTGACAACACACCCACATATTGGACCTGGCCACGTGCCACACAAGTCACCACGTTACTAGCAATGCAGTTCTGTACCCAGCCATGTATCTATTCTTGGGAGAACTAGCGAATTCTTCTGCTGCACTCCGTCGAATCCTGTGGCCACAGCTCGTTGCCCATACCGCCCACGTGTTGGGCGACCCGGACCCAGGCCAGTCATAATATTTATCTCATCTCTCGATGTGTAAAGGTTTTGTTGAGGTTATATCGTTAAGAAAGAAGAAATAAAATTATGAAGTCTAAATTGTATGTGTTAAATATCTGTGAACACAAGAAAAGTGGAGAACGTCTACATAAATATCTTTATTGCGTTCGAACAGACACCACAGAGATACAAGATAAAGTCGGAAAACGGAATAAATTATACGACGGAACATTTATTTTTCAAGTCAGGTAACGTATATTCACAAAATGAGAAATCAGGTATACACATTCAATGAACGTTTAACAGATGAACGTACAGAAAGGCAGAGTACTGTTCTGGAAAATCTAGCATAACGCAACTAACCGCACATACCTTTAAAGTAGCCACTGAAATACATACTTTGCTTCATAGGGCCGTCTTTCTTGACAATGCAAAGAAACATTTACTGAACTCGCCTGTTATTAGTATTTGTACAGCATCATTTTCGTTCACAAAATGACTCGGGATTTGCCAGCCTTGTGTTCTCTTTACTAATAGAAAGGTTCATGTGAGCAAGATCATAAGATGCCGAGTACAGTGACTGCGCATCGAAACGTAGTTATAAAGCACGAATAGCTGCTAAAACACAGCTGCTTAAATAAGGAAAAACACAGAACACAAGAGCATCAGGTTATTCTAGCTCACAGTTTGCACAGCATCATAGGAAAACGAAGAGCTTCAATGCCATGGTAACGGAGAAATCGTTGTGCTGCTCCGCGCACTCCCCGCCCCATATGCATATTCAGAAACTGCGCGTGCGTTTGAGGTATAAACACCACATGCGGAGGGTAGTGCAGGCAGAATGAGAGCAATATACATGTAAGTATGCCATTGTGAAGATTCCTTATATCTTTTCTTTCATTGCGAACTATATACATTTCGTGTCGAGGTCGCATGAGATACTGCTTATTTGCTGGCGCTAGCAGCTACCTTTTCAGGGCAGAGCAGGCTTCTGCTATAACTTTAAAGTTTAGGAGAAATAATTGTCAATAGAAAATGACACATCGAAAACACAGCATGGAGCCAGCGCTGTTTAAGATGCATTCAGAGGCGAATAAGAGTCCTAGATATGCCTGTACAACTATCAACATGTGCAAGCTGTGCCTTGTAGAAATTGC
This sequence comes from Amblyomma maculatum, assembly GCF_055883805.1. Taxonomy (NCBI): domain Eukaryota; kingdom Metazoa; phylum Arthropoda; class Arachnida; order Ixodida; family Ixodidae; genus Amblyomma; species Amblyomma maculatum. The sequence continues at coordinate 159,065,265 of NC_139344.1, read as the reverse complement.
CAGCTGTCTGCAGCAATAATTACGTCCCTCGCAGACAGTGATCAAGGGCGTGTATATCAGAATTAAGCTGTTGCAGGTGTATATTGCAGGAGTACCCTTTCAAGTTCGACGAGAATTGGGTTTGGCGTGCGCAGATGTAGAGGCATGATTTGATCTTAGGCATGCATACCAGAACTGTGGACGTTCCCATCATCTGCAGCAGCGCGGCGCCGACACGTGGGAGTTCGCTGCATCAGCGCACTCAGTTGTGTGCAACAGTTGTGTGTCTCAGTTGCAAAAATGCTTTTGCACATTGGTAGTGCAGACGTCACACTTGACGGAGCAGCACCAGATGAACCTGCAGTTGCAAGGGCTGCTCTTCGTTGCCGCCTCGTGTCTGAGTCCATGGCCGCAGTCGAAGCACAAGTTGCGGCAGCTGTCTCGCTCTATTTGGGGAACGCTGATGCCGGTCCTCCTGCGATTGGCAGCAAGTCCGGAAACCATTAGCTCTCAGCGCAAACATGTGACTGCTTGAAGCAGCCTTTCTCTCGCAGCACCCAGGTACATTTAAGACATTGAAATAATTATTATTTAATTTACGGTCGAGTTTCTGCCGCCCTATAGCTCGCGGGGTTATCGTACTTTCGACTCTTTCAGGTTGGTAATTGTATCGATGTTTAAACAGCACATTCACTATCCATTTCTTGCAACAGCAGAACTTGTCGAATTATGGGAAGCTCTATAGCCTTTTTTTATTATCTAGAATCGAAAAAATTCGCGTTTGTCGCTGCAAAACCTACCAATTCGCTTCCCAATTCATTAACTTGTAAATTGAAATCTGTATGTCTTCCGAGCGCTTGCTTGCTTGTCTGCCGTGCTAACGAAAATGTTTTTGCAAACAAGTACCTTAAAACTATTTCTTTGCTTTTTAAGCTGTCCGGATATTGCTGCACTAACAGTTGAATGATTGGTAGGCAGCGCCATGGAGCTGGTCAGGTTTGGACTTACACCGCTGTGGCCTTTGCTGAGCAGTAATTTTCAAAGTACTATAGCAGATGCTTTACTCAAACGTAAGAAAATTTGACAACTCACCGAGAGCACTCTCGACCGTAGGTACCGTTGGAACCGAGGCTGCGGTTGGGCTGGCAGAAGTCGTTCGATGGTACGGCGTAGAGCAGAACGTTCTTAGGTTCGGTCTCCGCGGGCGCACCTCGGTTTGAGACGACCAGCTGAGCCCGTTCGTAGGCTCTCCGTAGCCGAGTTCCGACAGCGGCCATTTCGGCCAGCTGCATCCAACACGTCTTCGCAGTGCACGACCCCGAGAGTCCGTGGCATTTGCAGGTTCGCCGCATCGACTTGCGCACCGCCTGCGAGGAGAAGCGTGTTTTCTCCCATCAAGCTGACAGGCTAGGCTATTGATATACTGCTCAACAAGACTCCCACAGGGCAACAATTTCTGCTACTCCCCCATAAAAATTTGGTGGACATCAAAAAGAAATTTCACTTATACTAAAGGTGTAAATTGCAGCGCTAAACTAACACGTTTAGCGGCGCATTAAATTTGCCAAAGTGGCTAACAAAACTGAGAAATCGCATTAGCGTCGAATTCCGACTCCAACGGCAAATCGTCAATATACCCGGCGCGTGGCGGATCACAGTTGCCGGGTCTAGCCTTGCAAGGTTGCTCTAGAATATCGGTGAAAGATGCATAGTGTGGCTCAAATGTTTAAAATAATGGTAGAAAAATGTTACTGCACAAAATCTTTGCGAGGTTTGACAAATTTGATACAAAAAGAAAGGACTTAACAAAATGCCATTAATATTCCACGAAAACAAAAATGTAACATTTCTGTGAAGTTCTGGTGATACCTGAGGCTCAGGTGTCCACCGAAACAGTAAGACAGATTTTTGCGCCTTTCCTTTCTGATAAACAATTATTGATCAGGCATGCTTAGTAAGCAGCGGTGGCACATCATGAACACCTCTGATCTGTATTTAGCAGTTTTCAAGCAAGGTATTAGTGCATTTGGAGGAAACACAATGTCGAAGGAGTCAACTGTTGCGTCGTGTGAAGCTTTGCTGCCCAATAGAATGTTTGTTTTTTCTGCCCTGCAATGTCTACGGCAGAATATGGATGTTTCCTCCGTAAACTCTAACCTTAGGGAGACTTACAGCGTTGAAAAACAGAACCTTTTGTTGATTTGGAAAACACGACGAGGAAGACCATACTTCAGTCCAGTAACGGCCTGGCAAACTTCGTATTTTCCAAAATGGCAAACGGTTCAGTTTTCATGCGTAGTAAATCTCCGCAAAGTTACGGACTTTTTTTTACAGTTGATACGATGTCGCGGGCTGCTGTAAAGCCCCTTCTAGCATATGTGCGTCTTCGGCGCCACGCTAGACCGCGATTACCTGCTCTCCAGGCACGTTCGACGCCTCGAACGTATCCGCGAGATCCAACTTTTGCACAACTCAGTCACAAACCGGTGTGGACTACACTGTGGACTGCATGCAGTGATTTCACTCTTCAGGGGTGCTGTACTTTTGTCACTCTAATGAGCTACCAAGTAAAATCTCAAAGTGGACTGACGAGAACCAACGCACACACTGAACACACTCTGCGGAGAGCTCGTCCTGAAGATATGATCATAGTTTTTAACCATGACATATGTTCCCAGGCCCTTTTCGAAAAATGTTTCACCAGGGGCCTCGATTACTAGAAGGCACGATAAATTCTGCTTGCCACCACGAGAGTTTGTTACGCTCACAGGCACTAGCTCCGTTGTTTGCGCTCTGATCCCCTGATTCGGTGCATGGTACAGGAGACCATCCTAAAATAACGCCACAGATGCTGCATTACCACGCACTTACGCACATAAACCTCGCGAATTTTTTTTTTTCAGTTGAAGCTCGCAATTGTATAATGCAGACCTTATGTTTGCACCTATCTGTGAGGTCTGTCAACCGGAGCTCATCATTTTAATCATGCTCCCCAAAGAACCGAAGCTGTATTCCAAAACTGTCTCTAGAGTGAAGCTACAAACTAACGTGAATATTAAAATATTGTCCCTTGCTCTAGAAATGTAAACTTTGCCTCAGGCCGATTCTCACGACGGACGAACCGTCCGTGGACAGAGCCCCATGTCGCCAGACGTGACTAGCTCCTGCTGGTCTGCAGGCGACGAACGAGGCTCCGAGAAGATAGCGGCGCGGACGGAAGACGCAGCTAACGTAGCTCTCGTAGCCGTGCTTGCGATCCAGTTCCCTCTCTCTTTGTACATATATATATATATATATATATATATATATATATATATATATATATATATATATATATATATATATATATATATATATATATATATATATATATATATATATATATATATATATATATAGATATAAAACATTGCTCTCTCAGTTTGAGGAGTGGTCATCATGAAGGTCGCGCGAATAGTGCAGCGGATGGACGCGGTGTTATTGTTGTTGCAATAGTTGTCTCCGGCGCCCCATTCAATTTCTGCCCCAAAACAGGTTTGGCCTTCATGGAGAAGGCAACTGAACACGTCATTTCAAGTTAACCATGCCATATTGTTGGCACTACTGAAACTACACTGAACTACACTCTGTTGGGGGAAAAAAAAACAAAAACAACGAAAATACTACTTTTGCCCCACTCAACAAGATGTAGTTTGCTATAAAAGCAGCAGACGGCTTCCACATTTTGACAGCGGAAACACGCGAGCCTGTTTTTGGCTTACGAAGGCTGCGCCATCCCCGGACAAGGCGGAGCCAATGACGCCTGATTACTTGGTGCTCGTCGTTCGCGGACTGCAGCGATTCCAGCCGTCGTGTGAATCAGCCTTTAATGTTCTAGTGCCCCTTCCCCTCACCCCCCCCCCCCCTCTTCCCCCTTCTTTCAATAAAAAAGACTCCTGACAAAGAAAACAAAAGAAACGCTGAACCTCAAGCTTTATCAGACCTGACAACGTCATGCTTGAGCAAAAAAGAAATCTTTTTTTGTCACATACAAATGCCGGCGTTGTTTACATATGAGCCCCGCAGAGAAGCATTCTACTCACGTATCTTCCGACGCGGTGGTTGTGCTTGTACATGACGGCGTGAAGGTCCCTGCTTTCTGTCTTGTCGAGGAGGAACCTGCGCGAGACGCGGTCGCCGAACTTGACGTTGTCGCTGCAGCCGCCCCAGGTCCAGCCGGCGCCTGCGTTAAAGCGTGGGCCAGGTCAGGAACGATATTCTCCACCAGGAATAGCTTACAGAAGCGGCTTGCACATTAAAGCATCCTACAAGCAAGGAAGTAATGAAAGCAGACAACGATACGATAACTACGCTTGACCATCATGTACTTTGGGTCCTGCAGTTGAGCAGTGATTACATGTAGTCGTTACGTACATGGAGGAACATATATGTGGCAATAGCACGCGGTAAACTTCTTGCTAATTGCTGGGTTTCCTGAGCGAAATATTTTGGCAGGTTTTAACTCTTGATAACACTGCTTATCGACCGTTCAATTCGTGACAGCAATGTGCGTACGCTACCTGAAAAGTTTCAGCAAAATTTTGTTTTCGCTTCTATTTTGTTTTATAGATTTCCGTGAATAAATAATTTTAGCTGCAGATAGTGTCGTTGTAAATTAAAAATACGCTCGTACTATTTGTTTTCGCGGCACTCAACCTCATCACTCTGTGATGGCCACTGAAATTCCTCTTATATATGAAGACACCCAAAGAAGTATTTATTGGTGTTTTTGGATACGATGCAAACAATATTTTGATAGCACCGCTACATATTTGTGGGTAGGAGTTAGGACGTTTTCTTTGATTTTAATAGCAAAATTCGCCACACAGGGCAATAATTCCAGGCTTCGAAGAATGCTCCGAGCATGTGGGTCGAGCTACCGTTATTAAAAGGCACTTTCAAAGTTACATTTAGTGCACCTTTAAGGGCATGACGGGATAGAGTTAACGGCTCCCTTCAAGGGCCTGGTGTCGTTTTTGGATATAACTCGGCAGGCGCGGACACTGTCGTACAAGACACGTGAGGCGTTCAATGAGCGTGCCTCAGTGGCCCTGAGATAACATGTCTGTGTGTCGCGGCATAAGGTTCTTTGATTAGATTCCCATCGCACCCTTATTTTATTTTCAACCTAGTCAGTTTGCTTCCCACCCATACATGTCATAATGACGTTTTAGTTATGTTGCGACCATGCAATCACAATTTATGCAAGGTTTAGCCACTTTTCGATACCGTCGCTCTGCATGTGACGTCAACCCTATGACGACACCAACTAATCTGGGTTCTCTGCTTAACGAAACGCTACCGCGTCATAATATACGGGTTGACATGCATGAGATCTTGGCTTCGTACACGCTAGCAATCCGCGATGCAAGTTCGAGAGCTCGCTACAAACAGATAACTACATCTTTTGTCAAAGTCGTGTACCGGGGCTCTAACGTTTGTGGAAATCAACCTTTGCGGTTCATCTTACGCTCGAGAGGCTTGGAACGTTGGAAATGTGTAAAGAGCCACATGGCATAGCGCAAAAGCAAATCGCCCTGGGCTTGAAACCTTAGACAAAGCTCGTGTACTTCGCCAGTGTTGTTCCTTTCTCTGACGTACACCTTTCCTGGAGCAGAATTAGTGTATACGCTTCTCGAGGGTGCCCAATGATTGCTATTGCAACGATAGAAGTGACGGGCAACCGCCTTTCTATCTGTAGAAAGTTGGTGCTCACCTTGAGGAACCTTTCGTGGCCGGTAGTCGCACGTACATGCCTGGAAGTTGCCTCGACTGCAGTTCCTGCTGATTGTATACGTGATTCCAGCGCTCGTTATGGCGTGCACGAAAGCCATTTCCCGCGTGGCTGCGTGAATGAGAGGCACACATCTCAGCAAGCGGCCTTGAATTATGTTTCCCATGCTCAAACAAGCTCATCAAGTGTGGCTTGTGGAAGTCGGCTTTTGGGAGAGCCGATTTATTTGCGCTGATGAAGTCCTAAAACCTCGGTCACGACACATTCACCGGCGTGCTGGATGGTGTCTTGCTGAACCGACTTTTCAGCTATAGCGTTAACTTGTTTTAACTATACAGGCAACCTGCAGAGGCCAGGCGGCGCAAAAGGAGCGCAGCGTTCAGCGCCGCCAACGGCGGCGTCGAGTAATCTGAGGCGGCCGGCGCGGTCGGGTTGCATTCGCGTTGCACGGCGGGAAGCATCTCGGCTCTCATTTTCTGCGGTTTTAAGGCAAATGAATGTCTTCAGAGCTACTTCTGAACACCAATACTGGCGAAAGAACATCGCCTGTTCGGGATTTGTTATGTTTAGAACGCGAACAGTGTCGACATCACCGCGAAGTGCGCCCCACTCGCGACGGAACAACCGCGCGCACAACGTTGAATTTCGCGCGAATAAACGGAGAATTCTTTTTGTAACAGTATTTATTGCCTCAGGGCATCAGTCGGATATGTGATGATGAATTAAGAAATGATTAAATGAATGAAAAATGTTGGCCGATGTAAACGGAGCTTTTCATTTAATGCGTTCACACCTCATACCCAAACATTGAAAGTGCAAGAGAATCTGAGAACATATTGATCGCCGTTCCTTTTTTTTTTTTTTTTATTCTTGCTGTTTGATTACATCAGCATAATTTCCTCGCCGTTTCGCTTTACAGTTTAATACCATGACGAACACTTTTTCTCGAGGTGCACCTTTCGACAGGGCCGCGGAGGTTACAGGAAGGCAGATGCGGTTCCCGCTACGGATGTCGTGGCGATTGCAAGCACTGTGCGGTTGTAGCGTGGGTCATCAACGAAAACTGGCATGCATTTTGTACATCCGTACCTCAAGCTTGGGTAAAGCCGGGGGAAAATGCTGGCGCTAAACGACAAAGCTTCCGTAAATGAGGTTGTTAGAGTTAGAATGTTTGGCTGCTGTTGCTAATGATGGAACGGTCTACCATCTGGTACAAGAAACTATTGAGCAGCTTGAACAGTCGGAGCAAGAAATGTTTGGCGCGGAACGATAGAACGAAGTTCCATGCTTCGCGTGCACGGTATCACGGGCCTCCACACTCCGCCAGTTCGACTTTTTTAGCACCTTAAGCACCAATTCACAGATAAATATGCTTATCAAAATCTGTAATTGGAAGTTCTGAACGTATTTTGGCTTTAAGGTTCCGAATGGACACCGCATTAGAAATCCGGTTCACAGAGCCCATAAGCATATTTTTTTTTTTTATTTCGCCTCTCCCATACTCCTCCACTTAACCCGGTCCTGTACTAGCTGCATCCACTTGACCCCTGCGAACTTCTTAACCTCATCCGCCCACCTAACTTTCTGCCGCCCCATCCTACTCTTTCCTTACCTTGGAATCCAATTTGTTACCCTAAGCGATCATCGGTCGCTTTCTCTACGCCTTAAATGACCTGCCCATGCCCACTTTTTCTTCTTGATTTCCTCTAGAATGTCACTAACACGAGTTATTTCTCTGACCCACTCTGCGCGCTTCCTATCTCTTAGCCATTTTTCGTTCCACAGCTCTGTGCGTTGTTCTCAACTTAAGTAGAACCCTTTTCGTTAGCCTTCACGTTTCAGCAACAAAGGCGAGTAAGGTTTGGTTAAAATAAGATAAAAATGAGATATATACATTATAGTACAAAATACAGTGGATTGTTCATGTATCGCATTTTCTCTAGCGCGATGGTGGCGGCACACGGTGTCGCATGTTGAAAGCAAATGTGGCGCTTTCGTCGGAACAAGTTTTCGTGTTTTTTTTTTTTTTTTTTTTCGTGTTTGCTGGCTAGTCTTATGCTGTGCGGGAGAGGATAGCGAGAAGTACAGAGGGGAGCGATAGCAAGAAAGGAGGAAGGGGGGTGGGGGTGCGAGGTCAAGCGATGATTTCGTCTTTCGACCCTGCCTGGCGCATTAATGCGATACTCTTTCCTAGAAGAATGATAGACAATTGGGCGAGTTGGTATCGATTCATATTGGAAGGGCACAGCGCAAAAAGACACGGTACGAAAGGAAGAAGACAGCGCTCGTGTGTACGTCTTCTTCCTTTCGTCCCGTGTCTTTTTGCGCAGTGCCCTTCCAATATGACTCTTTCTTAGCGCATTACCCGTTTACATGAATGCGAAGCGCCAGAAACAGGATGCCGATGCGGTGCGCTAGTTGTTTCATTCATGAAAACACGGCTAGGGATACGCATTCGCGCGTTTTCGCTTCTTCGCACTTAGTCAACAGTATCATTATCTGCCACCTAAATAAGCTCGTAATTTAAGTACTATCGCTGACATTAGCGTCGTTTGCCGCCTTGCAGCGACCTCTGATGCGCAGGTATATGTACACTGGTGATTCAGCGCTCGTAGCATGCACAACACGCATCTAAAGGTGCGGAAAAACATAAGCGGTTATGCTAGTTATTCTTTACCTACAAACAGGGCAAACAAGACGTTGATTATTAGATCTTCTGGTTCCTACCTCCTAGATATGGCAAAAGGTGTGTCTAATCTATTTGAGCTCTACTCTGGTACAGCGCCGATGACCAGGCCGGTGAGCCCGCCCAGGCGAAGATGTGCGACAGTGCAATGAATTAGTGAACAACCAGAAAGCGTAGAGGATCCGTTGCCGGAAAAATAGCGACGCTGTTAGGGTAGTCAGGGGGAGACTGTAGGCAAGCGCTTTGCCCGCAGCTTTGTCTACTCGTGGAAGTTCGCATACACGGAGCGTTAACTCCCGCGGATTCCAAGTTACCACGAGCCGATCAAATGGTCCCGCTCAGCTGTCGTCTCAGGCGAGCAGCAGCCGACATGCGGCGCTGGACTTCGGCACATGGCAGAAAATCCGTGCATCAAGTTTGCATGGTAATAGCCAGGAGTAATTTTGCAGTTAACGGTGGTAGTCAACGACTTACACCGAGATATTGTCATTGCACATAGCAGCACAAACAGCAATTTGCAAACTCGCAGTATACGCGCACCAAAAGCCAATTATCGCCTCATTTAGGGCAGTGGGTATACATGCCAAGATCAAAAATATTGGATTGAAACACACTATCGTACCCGTATACTACTGAACCCACAAGAAAGTTTTGGTATACGCCGGACTTTGAAAACCGACTTATTTGGGACAAAAGAAGTTCCGGGTCCGTCCGAAGTGCATTCAGCCGTAGCAAATTCGTTTCCCTCGCAGACTATGCTATCGTGCAATGCCGAGTCACGACAGCGCTGGATAATTATCCGCCTCGAAGCCAGGCCTAGCACAGTTTTCATTCGAGACCAAGAACGCTTGCTTTCACTTAACATCTTATCTCCTCCACTGAGCTAAACAAATTCGCTACGCACTAGCCTGTGGTCAACACACACGGAACAAGAAAACCACAGAGACATCCACTGCCTGTGAGCGCAAAAGATCATGCCGCTTACACTGGCTGGAAGCACATCTCTCACTTCCCGATAAAACTGAAGGCATAAAACATTGCTTTAAGCTTTACCCTCTCCCTCTTTGTTTCCCGTTCACTGCAAATGACAGAGTTGTCCCTTGCACTTCTAGATTGTGCACGACGCTATTACGTAGCATCAGCAGAGCAAGGCTATACCCAGTAGCGATGCGCTCGGATCAGCCTCTGAGATGTGCAAGGGTACCCGGAACGCTCTGCGGTCTGAGCGATGCAAAGAAATACTGGTAAGCCGGGATTGCCGCGAATACGCGGAGTACTCTGTTAAAGCCTACGAACGCCCTAAAGCGACCACTCCAGTGCCTACACTGAGCACACGGCCGCACTGGACGCACTGGTAAGCTCCTACTCTAAGACAAAGCTAAATGTCATTTTCATTGGCCACGGAATGAGTTTGCTGGTTTAGTTTTAGGCTCTTGCTGACCGCAGCAGTTCACTGCAGGAAAATTCACTGCTGCCAGTTAATTTCGTTTTGGTCATTGCGCAATTACAAACACCAGTTATTGCGTCTAAGAACGTACCTGGTAGTTTTCCACGCTTCGTAAATATGTCGAAAGAACTTTCTGGGCAGTTCCACCGGTCCCACCGAAACTGCTCTTGGCACTCGTCTAGCGCCTGACGTACGCCAACGTCGATAGTTCCCAGCGTGGCACGCCCGACCTGTCCGGAGAAAAAAAAAAAAAAGAAAGAAAAGGCGCTTATGGATATCATTCCTGTCTGTACACTTCGGGGTGTTATTGCAAGCACAAAACTGCCAGGGCGAGAGTAAAGGGGGTAAAAATCGAACAGAATACAGACGTATATACCTCGCGTATTTTTTTTTACTTTTTTTTTTATTCCAATATGTGCGCACTAGTCTAAAAAGTGCAAAGATTAAGAAAATAATGCAAGGTTGTTCCTAGATTGTCCGCTTCATGGTGCAAAGGTTAAGGAATAACGCGACTAACGTGGTTGACAAAAGAACGAAAAACGGTGTCAGTGCTTCCCAGAAGAAGTAAGCCTAAAACGACGGGGTCTAGGCTAGCATCACCCCCCAGGATTAGCTGCGGGAGCCGAGCACGGTTGGGCACAAAGGGTCGCGAGTGGAGCGTGATGAACCACCCCGTTCCCTGTCGCAACCGCTGAAGCGTACAGCGGATCGCTTCTAAAATGTGGCGTACTCTGCGTCCCCTGCGGCCCTTTCGAACTCCCGCTTTATAAGCATAGTTTCCCGTTCTGTTATTTCGTTCCAAAATGCTTTTTAACATTCCTATTCATTTAGTATGCGACACTATATCAGAACACTGCAGCCGATGATCGCAGCAATACAATAAGCAGCTTGTCTTCCGAAGACCATGCTCAGCAGCTTCCATGTACAAAACACAAACATGTCGGACATGAAATGATTTTACGAGTGTGTGGAAGTAATCAGCTAATTAGGTTAATCGCCTTTAAAACCACCGAAGATTCGCCAAACATTTCGATAAGAAATAAAGCAGAGGTCCAAAGAAGTGCCTAAGGTATAACTTCAATAAAAGTAGCTTAAACACGACTAAATTCTTTATCGCTTTTAGGGGCGATAAATTAAATATTCAGTGCACTTCGAGCCGCTGGAAACAAAAGCTGCCAGAAAAAAAAAAAAAAAAAAAAAAAAGCACGCAATATTATAACTCGCGTTAACCGTTAACTCAACAAAAATCTGTGAAAAACCCTAACTCGTACATGTTATAGTGCTGTCAGTCCGTCAACAGCGTGAGCGGCAGGAGGAGTAAGTGGTGGCAGCAGAAAAATATCTTAGGCTTTGCCTGTCGCAGGTAGAGGTGCTTGCTTTTTACTGATGAGCACATAGAGGCCTGATGTAGTGTTATAAGCGTGCCCGTTGGCCTGTGCGGACATGTATAAAGAGATTTTTATAGCACCCTTCTTTACCCCTAAAAATTGTTTTCTGACCGTAAAAAAAAAAAAAAAAAAAAAAAAAAAAAAAAAAAAAAAGAAAGAAACCCTCTTACGGTCGATTGCCTCTGCCAAGAAGCAGTTTCCGGAATCGGGCTGGAGTAACTATGATGTAATCTGTAAACGCCTTGATTTTCACCAGATCTGTCTAGAAATATCCCTAAAAGGGTTGCGTACTGCTGTAAACACAATTTTGCATTAACAATTGTGGTGACTTTTCTGTTATTCACGCCAAAAATATTATGGATGTGGTTTCTACACTGTTGAGAACACACGCAGGGATGCTGGCGCTACTTGCTTCATGCTTGCTGCCGCGTACGCATATTAGGCCAGCGAGAAATATGAATGTTTCCTAGGCAAAAGTAGGCCATATTCATCATATGAAGAATTGTATAGCCTCTCCATTGCACGGCTTCACAAATATAGTCAATCTCGCCCTTAATATTTAGGTAATGTACTATATTTGTGAGTGAATGAATGGAATCAGGGCCGCAATATTTCTGTTCATTGAAGGCCGAATAATGACGCCACAAGTTTTGCTTAACCGCCGTATTAGTATTAATTTGTTTTGCTATTCTCATCCGATTTTTACTGCCGCCGAGCTCATGTTTCATGTCATCATGACAACCCACGACGATATGGTCGCTTGTGTTGGACAATTAGGCGAGCCTCTGCTGAGCATATTTTTCGTCTTATTTGAGATGCACGCAGTTAACGGCTATGACAGCCTTTAGGAAATGACTGCAAACGTTATCAGAGTCATGACAGTATCAAAATGTACACACCCTAGATCCAGACAGCATGTGGTTTCTGTGTGACCTGAAATAAAACAAAGCAAAACAAGAATTAGATCCTAGTTAACTGTGTTTTTTGCTTCATTCGGTTTCGTCAGATGTGAAAGGAAAAGTATCACAGTGGATCACGGCCAGGCCTATTCATGAAAACGCTAAGTGCAATGAGCAGCTGCGGATGCTGGCTTGAATAAAAAAAAAAATCTACGCCGCGAAACACACCACAAACATTTTGTGCCTTATGCATAATTGTTAGGTATCTTTTCTTGTAATGGGTCAAGACATCGATCATGCAAGGTGAAACATTGGCGCATTAATCATATTACGCTCACTGCTACAAAACATTTACCCACTTATTGAGATTCATGAGTCAGTGGTCATGCCGATCGATTAATCATTTATCTCTGGGTCAATATAAGTTTACTTTTCCACTGATCAACTTAGCCCAGCCACAGCAGCAGCGCAACAGGCAGGACGAAGCAAGAAATATACATCATCGCCATACTGAGTGCCCCCGCTCCATGACAAAGGTCTCTCCCTCATATCTTTTCTATAAACCGGGTCCTGTGCGAGGTCTTGCCATGTTTTCCCCTCAAATTTCCTAATTACGCGCGCCAAGTCAGAGTTTCTTCCGCTCCGTATGTAAGATACAATACGTGCTCAACGTGTTTCATCTTTATCTCCAGCAAAATCATGCGCGCAGAGATGCTGATTAGGTCAGCTGAGCAAATGCTGAAAGCAAACATTTTTATACTCTGATCTCAAAAAAGAAGTGCTCACTGAAATCTAAGCGACACAGCTACTCCAGCAAACCAGAAGAGAAATTTCCGAAGCTGCGCGTTAAAACGGCGCGCGATTTGCCGGCAGTTTTCGCCAGGTTGTCCTGGCGGAGGCGGGACTTGGTTGTTAATTGTTACGTACCGCCAGTCTGTTTCGCTGGAGCTGCATTAATACTAAGCCCACTGGCCCAACAAGCTACTTAATCAAAGTATGGAACGGGCCTCGAGCGGCTAAATGGAAGACGCGGTAACAATAGTACCATCTCTGCCCGCGTCTGTTTGGCACTGCGGGTGTCTGTTCGAACCTGAGTGAGCGAACATTAGCTTATGTCAGTCGAATGATCGCGCTGCACGAATAACGGTTGAAAAAATGCAAATAAAAGAGAACAGAGAATGAAAAGCATAGTTCCAGTAAGATTTATTTTCAGCTAGTTGATTACGCCAACTAGAAAATTGCCCTTAGTAAACAAATATCCGTGTACAATAAGCTCAAACGATGAGGTTGTGGGCACTGGACGCGCACCAGAATAAAACGTCCATGCATCTAATTACGATATAGAAGGTCGCGTTAGCGCCAAGTGATTGACAAGTCGAATCGCTGGCCTGAAATACACGCACAATCGCGTTCTATACAAGCCACAATTCCCTCGAGTGTGGTACAGCACAGAATATGACAGAACAAGATACGCGTTCATTTCGAGATGGTTTCATGAGGCCCTTGAATTAATATCCTTATCTCGCGAACCAAACATTCTCGCGCGTATACAGCACGCGCAGAAGATGTATCAAATGACTTGGTCGGTGCATATTTGCGTACTGTAGTAAGGGACGTCAACGAGGAGCGTGAACTCAACGCTCATCAGAGTCACCACACCCCGGCACCTGAAAGGACAGAAAATAGGAGGGAGGAGGACAGACCGGAGAAGCCAGGGAAGGGTAGAGAAGGAGAAGCAAGATGGGGAGAAAGATAGGGGAGAAGGAAGGAGGAGGAGGAGGGCCCAGAGCTTCGAGGGAAATTATGCAACGCCAACTAGGAAATTGCTCCTTAGTTTCCGGCTAGTGTTAGCAATTGCCAGCTAATGAAAGAATTGGTCAAAACTTCGGGAATAAAATTGGGGCATCATCACTGCCGGTGGATTAAAGAGTACGCTTTATTTCTTACCATTTAGTAGTAATGAATTTTTAAAGCACTTTAGCTTACATTAGAATATTGCGCAATGTCAGAAACAACCCCCGATTCGCACAATTACTAGAAGCATAGCTTTATAGCGAGTGTACTATTCTTTCTTCGCTAGTACGCGAAATCAGCGAAGCTCGCTGGCGCTGATAGCGACTGTAGCTCCGCAAACCTGGACGGGACCGCTGCACAAGCTCTTGATGTTTAAAAATCGCATCGAAGGAGCTTTGGATTTCGCGTGTTTTTTTCTTTCTTTTTTCTTTTTCTTTTTTTTTTTCTGAGCAAGAAGACTCTTGAGGTAAAACTACCGTAACGAAAATTATCCCGCTACAGGTTTCTTCTCACGCTCCACAACTTTCGAGTGCTTAAATTTTATTGCATATCCGGCGCCTCGCATATCGCGTAATGCTCTTACATTGTTTAATAAAATTATCTCCAATTAAAGATAATCGTGTTTACTCTATGCTAGCGCTAGCAGTACTGGTTTAGTCTTATATTCGCTTCATATACCGGCGCTTTTAGACTTCAAAACAGTTCGCCAGGACATACTCTAGGTCATTTTTTAAAGCGATACTCCAGAAATTTACCCGGCTTTGTCGACGTTGTGAGCGAAAACTCATAGGCATGACTCTGGGAGGTGGTAGTTGGCAAGTGACACGGCAAGGCACTGATGGTTCGCGGGTTGTGTGACGTCATGAGGACACGTGATGCACCTGAGCTGATAGGAACCGTCAACTCGGGCGGCTTCTTTGAGATAGGAATCCAGTACTACGTACGATACTCTTGGATGCCAAGCCGGACACTTTACCCCCTAGGTCATGCAGGCACGGTAGTACAGCTTGGTCCAAGTGGGGCTTTCAAATTTTTCTAGGTGGTATAGTCTTTCACGCAGTGCGGCAGCTTACGGCTACATGACAATGAATTTGAATTAGGTATTGTAGGTACAAATTAAGAGACTGGTGATTAAGAAAGGCGCAAAGTACATGTACGGGAACAGGAATGCGCAAGTAAAGTCACAGGAAGTATTACTGCTTTCGCGCTACTTGCCCGCACCCAGTTTTTTCTTTTTTTCTCGTGACTGCGGCTTTCTCTTAGGTGATGCGAAACGGAGCACTACGAGATGAGAGGTGAGTGGCGCGAACTATCTACCTTTCTCGAACGTGTTTACTGGAAAATGCCTGTCTTACTGGTCCGCGTCAATGCATTTAAACGGGTTATATTAGACAGGAAAAAAATAAAGTTCGTATAATTTTTTCGATCACCGAACAGAAAACAAAGAAAACATTACGAGGGACGATTATCTGCAATTATTAAGCATTGAAGAGCATAGTGTACGGTCGAGATGACGCTCAGCATTCTTTTATATCTTTTTATGTCGGGTGCGAGCGGATACTTCAAAGAGGCTTTTGAGGTCTTTTATGGCAATGGCAAAAAAAAAAAAGGCGGGGGAGGGGGAAGAGAGAAAATGAGTGCGAAAACGTCAGTCTGCGAAAAAAAAAAAAAAAGAAGAGTAACAGGCTTGATAAAGATGCAGCTGTCACGTGACTTGTGGTCCAAGATTGCTCTCCTTTCTCCTTTATTTCTGGCTATCAACTTTCGTTGACTTCCTTCGGTTTCAATCCGGATAACTGGTATTGACGCTTCAGCAATTGCGCGTAATTTACGACCAACATCACAAAGCTAGCGCGCATACTTCCGCAGATGTGAATACTATATACAGAACTTTTGTTGAGTAAGCGCGGCTCTTGTCACCCTTCACAAATGGGCTGAGGTCATTTTGAGTATATCAATCTTCCAGCTATCGACTTCCCGCACGTAAAAGCAGCGCACTCAAGAAAAGTTCTGTCAGTACCGAATTTCCCTTTGATGACATGCCGTCGCGCCCGGCACTGCCACCATTTACGATAATTCAACTTTATTTGACAAAGATGTCCCATTGGTATCTTTGTCAAATAGAAGTGCAAAAATACAAGGCATCATGTGCTCCAAAATGGCAATAATTTCAGGCTGTGACATGTCTAATCATTAATGAAAGAAAAAAAGAAAATGGCACTTACCATGCAGTTGCATTAAAGACGAACAGTGTGAGCACCGAGAGTATGTATGTAACGACACCCATGACTGGAGCACCTCGGCACGAGCTTGCCTCCGCACAGCCGCTTGGAAGTCCGAATGGACGAGTGAGCGGCCTACGGGACTTCGCTGCCGTGAGGCAGGGTCTGCGGCGCCACGTTGTCTCACGGGGGCCCAAGGTACAGAGGCAGAGTGTATTGTTTCCACCATCCGGAGCATCTGGAAGTAACTGCAACTTCAATGAGATAAGGCCGGAAGCTTGGGCGCGCAGGTCGTCGTAGCCGGCGGCTCAATGAACAGCAGCCAGCACACGATACCTCCTCGGTGGTCGTGTGATGCTGGCCATACGAGAAGTGGAGAGGGTCCCGCCCTTCGTGGTGGTCCCCATTTGCTCTCGGGGATGTCGGGATGATGAGGAGGGGGAACAGTTGGAAATGCTGCTCCGCCTACTTCACGCGTCAGACCCCTCGGGTCACGGGATGCCACCTTTGAAGGCGAAAGAGACCCATTGACGTACGCTGAGCGGTTCTTCTCCGTAGGTCATGTGACGCTAGCGATCACTTCACGTTACCTGGCGTTGCCGGCGTCGCCCTTCTCGAATGAATCGTGAACGACCATCGTTATCATACGCTTTGCCTGCTGGCTTATTTCGGAAATGACGAGTTTCCTCTTTGCCTGACGCAAAACAGGACGAGTATAATGTAACAGATCTTTTTGTTGCGTGTTATTTCTGTCTTAACGTTAGCCGAGCTAAAGGTAGATACAGGTGCTCCGGGAATAGTGGGTAGGCATTTTCGCACCTCTGATGTGCAAGCAGAACCAAAATGGAGAAAATGGATGGACACTTATTTAAATGTACGACACTGATATAAACAGAACTCAATGTGCCAACGGCACCGTGACCGGCGGCAAATTGAGTAAATCTCCTGTAATAACAGTGTCATAGGCCGGTTGAGTGGGTGGTGTAACCAGCAAGAACACTTAGTAATTACGAACCGCTTTCTCTCAGACACTTGCCTCCTGTAATATGGTTGGTAAGTTTTGTCTTCTCTTGTTTTGCTGGCAGTGAGAATGCGGAAATGACGTGCAAGCGTGTTGAGGGCGATCAATTCGAAATATCTGCTTTCACTAAAGACCACGGTCTTCTCCGTTACCTGTACTACCAAAAGTAGATCGCAACAAACGCTTCTTGTGCATCTGCAAACATTAAGCACCTGTTGTCGTTCGCTTTCAACAAGAAACACGTGCCGTTTTCCGTAGAAGCAGCTAAAAGTGTGACACAGAGTATGTCTTTTTTTTTTGGTCTAGTGGGGAGGGTACACGTGTCCAACTCGGCTACCGCGCAGTCGGGCTCTTGTTCCACGCCCCTCGGTTTCTTTGTGCTCAACGGCCGCCCCACTCGCACCGACGCGGAGCGCCGATCGTTTCCAGTTAAGGTGTCACAATGGCAAGCTGATCAGCTCCCCGTGTGGCCGCGCTGGGCGGCGAGCGCAGGGCTTCCCAAATGACCGTCGTAAGTGCCGCATAGCCCCGCTTTTTTCCGCCCATCATCCTGGCTCAAGATCTTCCCTAGGCGTCCTCGTTTAAAGCTAGTCGCCGCGCTCGTCCGCCACTTGTACAATGTGCCGCTTGTGAGCCCAAACCGCGTGAAAGCTGCGGGCCATAATCCTTCTAGGAAACGGGTCAGACCCTGCTCTGCTGTGCGCGCATCTCAGCTCGGGATGCTACTCGCGGGGGCTTCTTTGCTGGTACTTTTGCTTGAATGAGCTGTTGCTGTTTCTTTAATCTTTTCATCTCCTCTATATTTTGTTACACCTCTGCCTCTCGCTACAGATACTAAATATACCGAGACTAACGGAATACTTTTTCCACAAACGCGGCTTGTCTGGGTCACCATGTCATCCAGTGCGGGTTTATTGTGTCACACAAATAGGAGTATTTTATATTTTTTTTTACAACTGATGATAGTCGTGAGGCACCGCCAGGTTGCAGTCTGCTTTTAAACGGTCGCATTCCATTCCGGTTACTCTTGAAGACGTATTTCATGCGCTTAACAATGTCACACCCGATTAACCTGTGCATTGTGGAAGTTCAGTTCGTTTTATAACACGACACAATTTGCAACTCGAGCCGAGAACTAGAAAAATTGCTTCAAAATTGAGAAATAATTAATTTCGTATGATTTGAAGCGCCCCACCTGGCTGGCTCTGCGTGATCTCCAAAAATAACGCCCACAATTTACTCCGAAAACCTGCTGCAGTTCTTTTCTTAGCGACAGCTGACTCATGCCAGGCTGAACACTGCATATATGAATATATCCACGCGGAAGGTTTAGACACTCGGGTTAAGTCATGGTTCAGTGAGTTCAAAAGAGCCCTGAAAAGCGCCTATAAATATAATGAAAACTTCAAAGCTGGTATGGTCGCTCGATGATGCGAGAGTCTTCGGCATGGTTTGACGTTATTCTGCTATAACAACGCGAGGGCTATAGCTAAATGATTACGCATCATGCTAACGGCTAAAATGAAAATAACAATTTTCTTTTAGCTAAACAAAGTTCGAAATGCATTGCCGTTCAGTCACGTTTTTACTCATCTCTTCGTCGGACAACATATAGACCGGCTCAAACGATGATGCTGTAGTGACTTCGATAAGGCTTGCTGTTCACGGCAACAGGACCTCTTTCTGGGACAACAGGGATCCCCGCCATATCCGGGTTGGGCACTTTTAGCATGCAAAGTTACGGAGCAAAGGAGCGGGGCACAATTAGATATTCTGACAGGAAGAGAAAAATGGTAGGATAGGGGTGTCGTTAGGAACTGCACTGAGCATATTTCACGCTAACAATGAAAATCTTGCCTGAATGAAGAAGGATATTTGTGCTAGAAATCTGTACCATCCTTGACGGAAACCTCGCAGTCACTATTAGCCCCGAGAAGTTTGAGTGGCGCCCTCTGGCGGTCAGCCCGACGTGACGTCACGGCAAGGACTGCCTGCG
Source organism: Amblyomma maculatum (assembly GCF_055883805.1). Lineage (NCBI taxonomy): Eukaryota > Metazoa > Arthropoda > Arachnida > Ixodida > Ixodidae > Amblyomma > Amblyomma maculatum. Next base: position 159,046,060 of record NC_139344.1, on the reverse strand, counting down.
CCGATCGCTCTGGCTTCTCCGGGTTGCCGCGTAGCTTCGAGTCTGCTGCCTCGGTTGTTCTCATAACAACAACATTATGAACAACGCAGACAGCACCGATCGAGTGTCAGGAAAAAAAAGTATTTAATAATGATTCCTCTTGCTTTCAAAACACGAAACATGGGCTCGTCGCGGTGAGCGCAAGTCTCGCGACTGCCCGAGCGCTCGCCGCAACGGGCGCAGCTGGTGCCATCGCCGCGGCAGGAGTCTTTCGTGCGTCGTCCCTTGAAACTGATGATGTGCGTGGAGTCACTATCTTCATGATTGTATTACGAATGTAATACAACCATGAAGATAGGTCTATATGCCTGCGACGCGATAAATTTGTACCGTTTTGCTGTGGACGTTGCTTAGAGCGCGCATCATGGACTGCGCGCTGTGAAATTTGTGCACGGATATTTATTTAAAAGAGGCTACTGATTAAAACTTTATTAGAATCATCTTACTTGTCGAGCATTTTTGAGAAGCAATTACGCATGATTTGCCAAGAGCAACGTGCATTTTGATGGCCAGAAATATGAGTTATTAACCGTGTCGTCGTAAACATTTCCGTCATTCTGTTCGCCTCTGCCTATTGCGCCGCAGCCGTGCGCGTATGAGATGTCTTGGGGGCACTGCTAATTTGCAAATTTCTTTCCAGTCTCCCTTTCCCTGAGGAGCATAAATTCCTACGTGGACAAAGCGTGCGAAACAAGTCGCTGCCTTAGTGAAGCAGAGAAACCACTTTCATCAATGATTTTTGCAACTGTTATTAGCTGTTTTTGCTTGAAGATGTCATTCGCGCTGAGCTGAATCCCAGCGTCTTTGAAAAGCTTCTGAACCTTCACGGTAACTCCTGAAAAGAGAAAAGCGCAAACTCTGTCAAAAAAAAAAAAAAAAAAAAAAAACAGCTGCAGGTGAAACAGGCAAACAGTGTATAAAACTGTATTACATACCTTCAGAACTTCCTGTGCGTTGGTTAGCGCTGTGTGTTGGTCCTTGAGAAAAAAAAAACGACAGAATTATTATGCCATCTAAACCACTCTTTACAGATACAGAGATATCACTAAATTTCCGTCACGCATTGAAAACTTTTTCGTTTTGTTAAATACTACAAACGGCTCATTGAATCCGTACGTGAAGAGGATGAAAAATGGGTCTTGTTTAAACAGGTCAGTCCTTCTCTGTTCTTAGGGTAACATTATGCTTAGAGTGATAAGGTTGAAATGCAGTATTTTCATGTACATTTGGTGACGTGGCTAGATAAAAGAATATTCCTCGTGTATCTACGGATGACTTGATTTTATTACTTCATTTTTATGTTGTAACAAGCTCTACACTCGAATTTACTGCAGTAATATAGAGATTGTTTAAGGTATTAATTGTTTGTTTTGATCAACAGTAGTGCTGAGGAAGCAAAAGCCGATAATTTATCACCATTCTAGCTTACTCATGTATTTCAGTTTCATGGTCAGAACTAAAGACAATGCGGGATATATAAATGTTTTTCTTTTTCCTGAATGCTTGATAAAAATCATTCACGTCAATGTGAAATCACAAAGGAATAGTGGCCGCATAGCGTATCCATAGGTAGACATACCGTCTCAATCTATAACTTCCACCTCCTCTTCTAGTTGTGCAGCATCGTCCATTGGAACGGCGCTCGAATTTTCACTACTGTCCCCATTCTTGTGTGTTGTCAAAGCCTCTGCGTGTGCGCAGAACTGGTACGACTTTGCGGGAACGCCTCTTTCACCTGGAATCAGATAGAGAAATTCAGGCTACAACCTCAAAAAACACTGAAACAAGGCCTTAACGAAGTTTGGGCATTACCTCAGAAAAGCGCAGAGCAGCTGCACATCACGTGCACTTTAAAGCTACGCTTGTTGCATAGCACACAAGTCTGAGACGTAGCTAAGCCAGGGCTACACGGAGCCCGAAAAAAAAAAAAAAAAAAAAAAACATTCTTTATCACAACCGTTACTGAAGTGCTGTTTTTAGGGACGCGTTGCATTGAATCTGCGCCCCATGTCTTGGAAAATTTGCAAAATATCAGCATTCAAACAAAAAGACCAGCACAGCTGTGCGGACTGTGTCAAATTTCGCGGCATGAATGAACACGAGAACACCACTGCCGCGAGACACATTTTAAACAAAAACTTAAGCAGGGTCACAGTTGATTCAGCTTGGACATTCCGCTACTGAGCAAAATGTCTGAGCACTCACTGACACAAAGATCGAGGAAATGAAAGTTTGAGCAATGGCTAATTTACTTACGCCGCCGCTTCGTCGATCCCGGGAGCGATCGCCTTGCATCGCTAGGACGCACGTGAATGTTGACGGATGGAACAGCGTCTGGCAATAGTTTTGTTCTTGTACACTAATAATTAAAAAAAAAAAGACTAGTTGAAAAACAGCCCGTAAAAGCGTCGCTACACGTACGGCTCACCTAGTATCTTGTACACCGGCTACACAGTCTTCCTTTTTGAAGTGCTTACTGCACACTAGTGGCAATGCCGACGGTTGCTTCCCCATTCTTAACTTTATCAATCTAACCTCCTTCATTTTGAACAACTTTGGGTAAAGTGGAAGCTTACACCGGCTTTCTTCAGTGAGTTTCACTGCGCACTGAGCAATAAGTCACCATCATGATTATTCGCGAGCGAAAACGAACGAAAGGAGCCGGCATCGGCCGGGAGGAGCAGCAGCCCGGCTGGCGGAGTCCTTGCCGTGACGTCAGACTGCGGCGATCGCAGCGGCGCCAGTTTTCGCTCTCGGGGCTAATAGGCGAACGCAATGCCAGGGCAGTCATCCGAGTATGAATTTGTAGAGCTGTTCGCAAGCAAGACTACCACTGGACGGTGCCTCTTTCCTCGGTGCTCGCAAGTGGCCAGCCCTCGCACCACAATGCTGCGTAAAGAAGTTTTATATATGTGGTTGTTGCCCAGCGGCATTCTGAGCGCTTTAAGGTAGCCTCTGTTGGTAGCTCTCCCTAATTTTTAAAACCTATTCCCCTACCCCTCACAAGTCACACCAGAAGCTCTTCATATGGAACTGTTTCGCACTCGCCCGCTGGTTAACTGCTAGCACCTCTTTGAACAGGCTGTAAACTAATTTCCATAGTGTTTAAACTCGCACGCCTCTGTGACGATACATTTGCATCATGACTCTCGTGAGCAGCAAGATGACAGCGCCGTGTGATAGGCTGTCGCGCTGCTCCTACATAAACTGTTCAGTAACGCCAACGCGCAAGTTTTTGCGGTATACCAGTACGAAGCAGGGAGATTTTTCTTATGGGTTGGAGTGAGGAAGGATAGGGGGATGGTGTTAGTATTAGGCGGAACATGTTCGATGATCCGCTACCAAGACACGGTACAGCCTACTCACGCGGCAAAGAAACACAGCGCAGTCCTTTCTTCTGCCCGGCTGCTTGGTTGTTGTGGCACAATCACACCAAGCAGCGGTTGCTCTACGTCTGCTCGTCACTCATTGCACTCTTGATTTCACTGTATCGGCAGTCTTGTGCAGTACAAGAAATATAGTGCATAATTAGACGGCATTAGTTGAACGGTGGTGAGCAACGCAGCATTGCACTGAAAGGAAAGTTCCTTGAGTGTGTGGCACACTTACATGGCCAGCCAGTACGCGCAAAAGCAGGTAGGGTGCTGCCAAATAAAATGAAATAGAACTGCTTGTGCAAGGTTTGTAGCGTCTACATGTCTGCCGTGTAGCTGCCTAAAAAGAGGTCAAGTTAGAGACGAAGTAGCACAGACTTTCCACAAGGTTCAATGTTAGGTCCCCATTGTTATTTTCGACTTATAATAACGATTTGCTAATTTGTTCTAATTATTGGAAATGGTGTGTGTGTGTGTGTGTGTGTGTGTGTGTGTGTGTGTGTGTGTGTGTGTGTGTGTGTGTGTGTGTGTGTGTGTGTGTGTGTGTGTGTGTGTGTGTGTGTGTGTGTGTGTGTGTGTGTGTGTGTGTGTGTGTGTGTGTGTGTGTGTGTGTGTGTGTGTGTGTGTGTGTGTGTGTGTGTGTGTGTGTGTGTGTGTGTGTGTGTGTGTGTGTGTGTGTGTGTGTGTGTGTGTGTGTGTGTGTGTGTGTGTGTGTGTGTGTGTGTGTGTGTGTGTGTGTGTGTGTGTGTGTGTGTGTGTGTGTGTGTGTGTGTGTGTGTGTGTGTGTGTGTGTGTGTGTGTGTGTGTGTGTGTGTGTGTGTGTGTGTGTGTGTGTGTGTGTGTGTGTGTGTGTGTGTGTGTGTGTGTGTGTGTGTGTGTGTGTGTGTGTGTGTGTGTGTGTGTGTGTGTGTGTGTGTGTGTGTGTGTGTGTGTGTGTGTGTGTGTGTGTGTGTGTGTGTGTGTGTGTGTGTGTGTGTGTGTGTGTGTGTGTGTGTGTGTGTGTGTGTGTGTGTGTGTGTGTGTGTGTGTGTGTGTGTGTGTGTGTGTGTGTGTGTGTGTGTGTGTGTGTGTGTGTGTGTGTGTGTGTGTGTGTGTGTGTGTGTGTGTGTGTGTGTGTGTGTGTGTGTGTGTGTGTGTGTGTGTGTGTGTGTGTGTGTGTGTGTGTGTGTGTGTGTGTGTGTGTGTGTGTGTGTGTGTGTGTGTGTGTGTGTGTGTGTGTGTGTGTGTGTGTGTGTGTGTGTGTGTGTGTGTGTGTGTGTGTGTGTGTGTGTGTGTGTGTGTGTGTGTGTGTGTGTGTGTGTGTGTGTGTGTGTGTGTGTGTGTGTGTGTGTGTGTGTGTGTGTGTGTGTGTGTGTGTGTGTGTGTGTGTGTGTGTGTGTGTGTGTGTGTGTGTGTGTGTGTGTGTGTGTGTGTGTGTGTGTGTGTGTGTGTGTGTGTGTGTGTGTGTGTGTGTGTGTGTGTGTGTGTGTGTGTGTGTGTGTGTGTGTGTGTGTGTGTGTGTGTGTGTGTGTGTGTGTGTGTGTGTGTGTGTGTGTGTGTGTGTGTGTGTGTGTGTGTGTGTGTGTGTGTGTGTGTGTGTGTGTGTGTGTGTGTGTGTGTGTGTGTGTGTGTGTGTGTGTGTGTGTGTGTGTGTGTGTGTGTGTGTGTGTGTGTGTGTGTGTGTGTGTGTGTGTGTGTGTGTGTGTGTGTGTGTGTGTGTGTGTGTGTGTGTGTGTGTGTGTGTGTGTGTGTGTGTGTGTGTGTGTGTGTGTGTGTGTGTGTGTGTGTGTGTGTGTGTGTGTGTGTGTGTGTGTGTGTGTGTGTGTGTGTGTGTGTGTGTGTGTGTGTGTGTGTGTGTGTGTGTGTGTGTGTGTGTGTGTGTGTGTGTGTGTGTGTGTGTGTGTGTGTGTGTGTGTGTGTGTGTGTGTGTGTGTGTGTGTGTGTGTGTGTGTGTGTGTGTGTGTGTGTGTGTGTGTGTGTGTGTGTGTGTGTGTGTGTGTGTGTGTGTGTGTGTGTGTGTGTGTGTGTGTGTGTGTGTGTGTGTGTGTGTGTGTGTGTGTGTGTGTGTGTGTGTTTAGACGATACAACGCTCCACTCGCATGCTTCTCATCTCAAAATATTCATCTATAAATACAGGCTCACTTCAATTTTGCCTGAGGCATGGGATCGCCTTTAACCATCGTCTGTAAATGCCTCCAAACCTGCCTTCAAGTTTTTGTTCACCGATCAGGAGAAGACAAATCTCGCCTCGTCTTTAAACTTTCAGCCATCCTTTTGTACTGTAGAACATCCATATACCTTGGTGTTCTAGATGGCACTAGTTTAAAATTTCTCTCTCAGATTATTTTAGCTCGCAAAAAACAAAAAGTATAACCGGGTGTACGCTCCCTGCTTAACCCTTTATTTCCTCGAGTAATGAATTCGCGGCAAAATGAATTACTAAATGGAGCTTAAAAGCGAAGTTTGGTGCCAGCATGCGTCTCAAGGCCAGCGCTTTCCGGTAATAGTGTCTGGATGTGTGAGGACAAACGGGGCACAAATATGCGACTTGCGGCCAGCGTCGAACAAGTACCGGTCTGAAATTTATAAGAGCAAGTTGGCGGGCTATACTTCGTCTCACAAGATGTTTGCAGCACTTCGAAAGGCAGAGGCACCCCGGTACAATTAGGATCACGAGCACTACAATAGGTAATTGTGTTCCTACGCGCCTCTCGCCCCTCAAATTGGCGGGGGTGACAGTAGGAGCGCATTTCTCTATTTTAATGTGCAGGGGCGAGAGGCACTTAGGAGCACAATTGTAAGGGCTCCTCTGCCTTTCGCAGTGCTGCAGATATCTTGAGGCGAAGTATAGTTGATTTTGCATGGTGTGTGTGTGTGTTGGGGGGGGGGGGGGGGGAGGAACAGCGCTAGGGACGGGACACGTTGACGCGAGGAAGCGCAGCGCCTTGTGTTCGTGTTTCCTCGTGTCATTGTGTCCTGTCCCTTGCGCTGTTCCTTCACCACCTCGTCTCAAACACTTGTGTGCAGTAGTGGTTGTAGTTTATTGAATTAATAATCAGAATAGAAGGAAAAGAGTTTGCTGGCCGCGGTAACTGCTATCTAAAACCTGATGCACCCGAGCTGCGCCCGGCTGGGGAGAGGATAGCGAGGGGAAGTACAGAGGGGAGCGATATCAAGAAAGGGCAGCGAGCTTTGTACGTTATTTACAAAATACAAAAAGTGAACGAGTTCGCGTCACTCGCACGCAAGTGTCCGCGCGCGAGTGGCTACTGAGATTATTTATAATACAGTCACGAGGCTGTATATGCATAGCCGCGCGCACGTAGCGTCGCGATAGATCGCGCGTGCGCCACATTGCACAAGCTGCCGGATGGGGTGTCCGGCAGCATACGTCCTAGGTAGCACGCACGGAGAGTTCGTGTCCCGCGCGCACTACTTGGCAAAGAGGCTTCCGAGTTTGGTTCAGGCCCTCGATCTACCAAATGCTAACAGTTGCTAATTCACAGCATTCGGCGATTTCTCAAACATTAGCGGCACTAAAAAGGTTTTATACCGGCTTTAGAATGTATATGTGTAATATGTAGCCTAATGGAGGGAAAAATAGTTTTCCTTCAATTTATTTAATTTGCTGCTTCAAATGGTTAAAGCTAGAAGTTACTTTATTATACAGAAGTCAATTACTTTGCATTCTATGCATTATTTATGAACAATTGGTATTACTTTGTATTATCTTTAGGAAACATTCCCCTTGCACCATTACACAGGCTTCAAAAACTAGCTATACGTACTATTCATCTCGCTCCACTATTTTCGTCTTCTTTTTCTGTATTCCTCCGCCTCAACATTTTTCCTTTGCCACAACTCTATTTTTAACTTTAGTGTACTATTCTTTAGAGTTTACGTAACATCGCATCCTTCGATATATATTTTCCCGCCAGTTGTTGTTAAACTGTAACATTACATGTATTGAACCTCGCCGTAATTTACTTCTGCCTCAGATTCATTCTAAAAATGGAATACTTATATTGCACTTTTCAGATAGCGCAGAAGCGAGTTGCTCTTTCCAATGAAATATTGCATTTATAACTTCTTGAAAAACAAATCAAGGGGGTCCTTGTTTAATTGCAACCGTGGTGTAATGATCACAACTAATACTTTATTGTTTTGTGCCTGGACGTTGCATCTTACTGCTTGCTTTTTTATTTAACACATTGCTAGCATAGAAAATTTTGTTCGTGGTTACATTACCTTGGAACCTCCTTATGCATATTCACTATATTCACTTTATTACCCCCCCCCCCCCCCCCCCTATTGTGGCAAGCAAATAAAATTTAATTTTATTGCATTTTAGTAGATACTCGAGTATACTTACACGGTGGAACAGATCACTGGGCGATACTTCTGCGTACACTACGCGCGTGATACACAGTGACGGGAGTATCCCGTGTGTACTTTTGTGTATATAGAGACGATGACCGCGCGTTGTGCGAAACTGTGCCTAGATACTGGAACTTTTCTTCTTCATTTGTGTAGATATGTGTGTGAATATGGTCTTCTACATAGTCATACACAGTGACTTCCTTATTCTTTCTCGTTATCCCCCTTATCTGCATTTCTCTTTTACCCCTTTATTTCCGCCGCTCACAACTAAGGTACTTCAGATAGTCGATATAATTTGCAGTTGCCGGAACCTACCATCTCATTTCGTTTGCGTTTATTAAATTTATAAAACCGCCACCAACACGAAGAAGACTTCAACGAGGCTGAAAAATGTTCATCCAGTCTTGAGAAGTGGAGAGGAGCGACCTCGACGAGGTCAAGTATTCATCCATCCCCAACCTTTTTTTTTTTTTTTTTTTACCACTTTCAAGTCAAGGTACAGGGAACATAGTCAAGGCCTCCGTGAGGTATCCAGACGCTCCCGCGGTCACAATGGCCATCTGGGGAGGCACCAGCGCACACAAGGAACCAGCGTTTCAGCTTTTCGACGGCAATGACACGGGCTAACTCCCGACAGCTGCTGCGCGCGACGGCTGGCGCCACCCTTGTCACCCTCTTTGACGTCTCACCGGACTAATTGGTGGCGCCTCGCAAAGCTGGTCCTAACAACTCATCGCGCCCTCGGGGTTTTCGGCGCTTACAGCGGTAGGTCAACGCGATGCACGAAGCGGGTGGCCACGACTGAGACGCTTCTCCATTCCACTGCGCTGTCCCGCACCAAATGAATAACGTGACCAAGCTGCTCTCCTGGCTCCTTTCCCACGCCAGACCGTCTCGCAGCTCTGCTTCCCCTCGACAGCAGACTGGCGCGCAAAGGGGACGGAAGGTATACGGCTTGGCCGGCTTCCTATCCTCGGTCCGACGGCGACCCATAGCGGGGTCATTAAGCCTTTAGGTGTCATCGGGTACGTTCGCTGTCGGCCTTGCACTTGGGATGTGTAGCGAGGAAAAGGACGAAGGTATCACATTGCGACAATGGATTTCTTTTTTTTTTTTTACTCCACCGCGAGCTCTACCTGGTGCCTCTGGCGCCACATGGAGCATGCACGTATCCGTTTGTTCCTGTACCCGCGTTTATTTTCACAACGCTCAATGCGCACCCATGTGGCTTCAGGTCAAACTTATTTTCGACCTTAGCTTGCCACGACGACTGGGCGACGGTCAAGGCCGTAGGATTGTGGTCTCTGCATTTATCCGAAAACTACCTTTTTCCAAAACCAGCCCTTTGTGAAGGTTGTGGCCGCGGAGGGAGGGGGGGGGGGGGGGGGGGGGGGGGATAAAATGTACTTTTCTGAGTTTGTTTGTTTTTTTTCGCCGTAATTCTTATGAAAGCAGCAATGTGATTGACATGAATCGCTTACGGAGATCAATTAATGGGCCAGTGCACTACCTCGTCAATAGATTATACTGCGCTCAGACCGCACGTAGCCCGTGATACTTAGGCGGAGAGGGGCACGGCAAGCACCATTTATTAATTTATGATTACTTCACTGCAGCCTATTGCGAAACTTGACAGTATAAATGTACTGATCGCCGGAGTCGCATGGTATGCCGGTTCAAAAATCGCTATGGGCCGGCACGCTTACCTGTATCAAGTAATAACATTATTCCGGCAACTTCAGCGTGTACTTCGCGTTAGGTAGATGTAGAAAATAAAGATAAACAGGTTCAGGAAAACGATACAGTAAAAATTATGGCCAAAAGAGTGACTTATTGCTGATGTTTAAAAAATAAACAAAATAAAATAAAACACATCTCACGTGCGTACCTGAATGCATAAAGCATGTGTTCCATGAAATAACTCATAATATTTATCACTTTAGCAAACTTTTAAACAAACAGTACTAGAGGAGCGAAGAACAACTTTTGAAACGTTGACTACACCTAACTATAGCGGCGAAAAAAATAAAAATAGAAGCGGCAGTGAACTAAACGAAAATTAAAAAAAAAAAAAATGAATAGTATAACAAATTATTGAAACAAAGAAAATAAACGAGAAAAAGAATTAGAAGAAAGGCACTGTATATAGTCTAGAATATAATCTAGAACGGAACATGGGCAAGTAGCGCATGCTGCCAGATTCCTTGGGTAAGAGCGGTGATTAGACGAATCAATATCCGAAGAACAAAGAGACTTCATGCGAGAAAAAAAAAAAAAAAAAAGGTTGCAGTAAGGAATTAATCCCGGAAATAGTGACGGGCGTCCTTTAACAACCTAAGACACGAGAAGGTTAATTACGGTGACAAAGAAAGCAGTATTAGTAGAATAGAGAGGAGATGCAGCATGGGCGATGAATAAAGCTTCAAGCAGATGTTTTCTAGACGCGCAAATGGGTAGAAATGTTTGGAGTACGTGAATACTATACAACCATTAGGTGCATATATTGTTCAACTGTCAGTATTGCACACGTTACAGAAGATAAGTAACCGACTACAATTATAATTACTCGATCTGAAATGCAACTGATTTAAGTGGCCGATCACAGCCACCCCCCCTCCCTCCCCCCCCAAGTATAAGTAATAAATTATCGAAAAATAACTGATGGCGACTGGCTTGCTTTCTCTGCACTTTTTCTTTTTTATCACTGCAGAAATATGCTTCCCGAAAGAGTAACTAATCAACTATGCACTTTTTCTTTTTTTTTTACCACTGCAAAAATATGATTCCCGAAAGAGTAACTAATCAACTATAGAAAACTAATCGAGGACAACTGTCTTATTTACCTTTCAATTTTTTTTTTTTATCATAGCAGAAATACGGTAAAATGCACAGACCATGTGCAGAACACGGAGTAACGTCGTTCGACATTTCATCGGGTTTTCATAGAGACGCAGCATGTATCTCCAAGAAAAACCTTGCGGCTTGAAGGCGATGCCAGTATTAAAAGCTGCTCATCGACCCCATGTGAATAATAACTTGCAGGGTGGAAATAATCGCTGGACATGCTACGAACTTTTGTAGTCTCCTTACAATTCGTGAAGGAACCAGTATCATGAAACGAAAATAAACATACTATAGGACGAGCCTGCGTGCTCTATAAATAATGGTCGCTGCAGAATGCGGCACAGTCTCTTCCGCCCATCCGTCACCTCACTATCTTGTAGGGGACACCGGCAGTCCCTTGTCAAACGTGGTCACTGTTTTTCGCTGGTCGACGGTGCACCCTGATATTCCCAGCGCAAATTCACTCTATCGGCAGACATATATTTCTTTGGCGGGCGTACCGTTCCATGCTGCCGTCTTTTCGGCTGTATTGTTAAGCGCCTCCGTAATCTAACCTTGAAAGCATCAAGTGGAGAACTGAAATCTAACGAGTTGCACATAGTGGACGAAGCAGATATAGTACGAAGGTGTCAAAGGCGAGAAGACTCATATACAGCGCTGTGTCTGGTCTTTTCGTCCTTGCCTTTGATGCGCTGTTATTCTTATAGTTCCCGTGACCCATGGACTTTTCCTTCGGTTAATTCGGAACATTCTAACGCTTTTGTTTATTTCAACAGAATCTTTGCGCGCTTCATCTGTGTAGAAACCGGCGAGTTGGGTGCTTTAGGAAGGACTTGGGGGTAGTGGGTCGCGATGCCTTCGCGCGCTGACCATCGAGGCACAGGACTGGGATGTAGGATACTGGGAGGCAAGTTGAGGAGTCATCTAACAGGATGGAGGCGTCACGAAAATGGTGCTAAAAAACGCCCTCTAGGCGTCTGCTGGGTATAGTACAAATCCCCGGCGCCTGCATCCCAATGCATGCAGCAGGCATGGATCAGCCCCTTTAATTTGTGTTGTGTACGAATTATAAAGAATTCAAGGCGCTGAAAATGCTTTCAGCTAGGGTTGTCACGATGCGGAAAGGACCATAAATAAACCAATGTTAGGCATTATACGACGTGCAGAAATCGGAGACGAAGTCTCGGCGCGCTGCCAGTCGATATAGCCAGGCGATCGCGTTTCGCGCGAATTCGTAGAGCTCTACGAAAGTTTTACATGCCATTAAGCTTAAGCACGTGGATACACGAAATCACAACAGGGATAGGCAGCGTAAGTAACCCTTCTAAGGCACAAACAGTCTTTCCAATAGGCACATTGCGCTGGCCGTGCATGGGCCGCTGGGGACTGCGTTCAATGCATGCTTGTCCCAGAACTTATCCTGCGCTGGTTTTTGCTTTTTATGCCCAGTTTAGATGAGAAGTTGCGTTCGTAATGTTTGGAAATACAGATTCCACGTACTGGAATGCCACACAGAAAGCTGAAGCTGGGATGCAAAAACATTCGAATTATGCCGCGGCAGCAGTTTCGATGTTCGTCGTTAGGTACAGATATCAGTGAAGGTATACGCTGACTTAGTTCCACTGCTCAACTAGCTGTCGAGCCAGAGCTTTTACCTTTTGGCGCCGTGAAGACATCGCACATTTGAAGCGCACTGTCAGCCCAGGAACGCGCGTGGCATAATGATCGAAATGCTATTGTCGGCTGCTTAGTAATTATAAATCTGCGTTAGATGCCGCCTACTGCTGTTTCCTCTTGAAAGTGAACGGCTGTTTTCATTGAGATAGCAAACGTTTTAAGTGCGCTGTAGATTGCCGTCCTTAAATTTCGTTGCTTGGCGTACGTGCAGTTTTTATACTTGTGCAGATGCCGGAAACAGTAGCATAACGGGCGGTTTCTCTCGCGACCACAAATAAACACGCGCACATAGCTGACTGCACTCCTATATTTCAGCTTTGAGCCGCCAGAACGACCAGCGCAGGGCGAAAGGCGTTCCTCTTGAACCAGAGCATACATGCACTTGATCGCCCGTACCAATCACACCGTAGCCCCGTTTCCAGCGGGTATGAAAGAGAGCAGTATAGTCGAACGATGAAATTCTTAACTTATCCGTGGCACCGTACGACACAAGCGGCAATATAGCGGCGGTGACGATGTTTCGAGCTTGAGGGGTGCCGGCAAGGTCGACGCCGCATGATTTGAACATTTCGCCGGAAGGCAGCCGCAGCGCTTCTTTTTTTTTTTTTTTATATAACTTTAGGCTATTGCCGGTGCACAATGATGTCCATGATACATGACGAGTCTTTTCACGCTCACCAAGGGGCAGAAATAACCGCGAGTCGACATAGAAAGCCTGAGAGATACGCGCTGCACCATGGGTATGTATAGGCAGAGCAGCCGTTGTACTACCTAGTCAGGATTTTCTTGGCCGCCACGAGGTGGCGTCACCCTATTCAAAGGGTGTGTTTGTGGGTAAGTGCGGTCGTGTGAGTGTGACCAGGTGGAATGCTTTGTGTGTGAACTTCTGGTTTCTGTGTCTTTCGACAGGTTTTTTTTTTTCTTTTTTCTTTTCGGCTGGGACACCAACCCGATACAAAGGGACTAGCCAATAATATCATCATCATCATGGACGTTTCGAAAGGCGCTCCTCTGCTGTGGGATTTGACTACACGTTAAAATCCCACGTGGCCGACGACACCGAAGTCCACCACTACATCATCCGTCATAGCCGATGTCGCTTTGGTGCGCTAAATCCCAGGCCATATGCATTTATTTATTTTATTTTATTTCGTTTGCTTTTTTTTTTTTTTTTTTTTTGCTGTTCAAGGCTTCTGCGCATCCGTGACAGTGCTAGTGAGCACATTTTGCTCAGCACCTAATTTTTACACTAAATATAACATAATTCCCCTAGATCAATGCACTTCACTGGTAGCCGATTAGAATCATTAGAATCGCTTTTCGTATAAGTGCTGTCTTTCGAGCAAACTCGTTGTTTCTGACAAGAGGAGTAGATTAAATAGTTTCATACGGGCTTGACTATCGGTGTTTAGTACGGGAATAAATGCATCTTTATAGTCGCATGATAAGATGAACTCCATTTATTTCGGGATAGTTTTATATCCGGCACCTTACTTGGAAATAACCATAATATTTTGCTTCCCATAAGATTGAGTCATCACCCATTAACTACAGTGATAAATAAATCTTCATCCTTCAAAATTCCTTGCCAGAACATCCCAGCGCCCATGCGATGTTTTTTTGCGATGTCTTCGCAGCTTGTAGCTTGCACTTTAACGTTACTGAAAATTAATTGCTGATAGTCCTAAATTTTGTCAAGTGCATAAAAGTTCTGTCATGGTGAAATTTATTGTCACTGAAAAAAAAAAAAAATTGCACGACAAATTTACTATTTATAAGCATCACACTCCTTCTTTCCTCGGTTTCAGGAAATCATTTAGAGTCATTTCACAGTTCAACACTACCAGATTATCTGCCGCAAGAAGCATCCGCCTTGTTGTGAGCTCGGCAAACTCAATCCACTCACCGCTCTACACGTGAGCAGTCAGCTTTTCTGTGCGGCGAGGTTTCGTGTACAGTGTATGCGTAACCTCATTTTTGGGGAATTCAACTGTGCCTGGTTGTCCAGCCAGGGTTGATGTGCACTCAGTCCACAGCAACCCGCGGGGCAGTATGCTGTCAGTATTACTTTTAACCAGCCTAATCCTGGAGTCAAGTACGATATAATGAGGCTGTCTCGATTTATTCTAAAGTACTGCAGCTCAGTATCTGCGTGGGCTTGACTATAAATTTGCCCGTCTCACTCGTATAAGACACGCGCACACTGTTCAGAAGGCGATAAGAAAACGAAAGCTGACATTAGGCAAGTGATACATACAAAAATATCAGGCCCATGAGCGCGGTCCAGCGCAAAAAGCGTGCAAAGCACCGCCAGTAAATCTAAAAGGCCGGTGGTTGCGTGCCTTGCTTTCCTGAAATTCGCGCTTCTTTTGCTGCAATTGCGAAATCGACGGATTTTTTATGTAATATAAGAATATTGGAAACAGTAAATCGCTAATGCATTGCAAAAGGCATGTTTTCGTCGCCAGCAAACCTGCCTTTTACTCGGAAGCAGACATACGCCGCGTGCGTTTCTGCGAGCACCGCCTGCTGCCGATCCACATTACCGGAGTGACGGTGGCGCCACCTCTAGGTCGATCTCGTGACGAATACTGACCACGTAATGTTCCTTGGGGCGGGTGCTGCCGTAGGAGGCGGCCGCAGCCCATGGTCTTTGTCGCAAAGTAAATCATCCTCGTTACCGCCAGTGTTTACTGCCTGCTTCAGATTTTCGCAGGCTGTAACTTGAGGTACAGCCTGCTTTAAAAAAAATGTGTTTAATTATTAGTAATGGGCTGCAGAAAACAATAACTAAACTGATCGTAAAGTTTCCGCTTGAAAGAAGTATCAGTTTGAAAATACCTACAAAATTAAATTGATCACAACAAACTAGTCAGTATTTTAACGCGTTACGTACAACCACGGCTGCTCGTACGACTGTACCAACTTCATAACTATTTCTCTGGTAGTCTCTTCATATAGATTGCTAAAAGATATATTTTCAAGCAGTCTTCCTCGAACCCAACAATACATTCACTCAGTATAAACTCCCGTACGGATTCCTTCGTGGATTCAGCACCATCTTGAATTATCTGAATTTTCTCATGCCATACCTTGTTTTCTTGTCATGCATGGGTAAAGAGATTGGCCCCATAGCCTTATTGGAGGCGTTTGAGACTGCCCTTAACTGAAAACTCTTGCAAGAAGTTTAACACCGTATTAGAAAACTTCAACATTGTTAACCCATGGCTGGGTTTTCTTTCCCAACGTTCGCAGTGCGAACGTGGCAACTTCACTGGATCATCGGCCGCTGACATTTTGCCAGGGGTCACACAAGGAATTTTCATGGGCGAGTTTCTTTTTTTTTCTGTACATCAGTAATATTCAATCCTCTTAAAGTAATAAAAATGCATTCTCCTGCACGCTTGCTTGCGTGCTTTATAATATAAACTTCTTCTGGAATATAATTTTCTTGTTTTTCTCAAACTTCTGGAAGTGTACCACTACATGACAAATGAGCATTAACTTTCACAGAAATGTTGTCGTTCTCCGGGAAATCATGGTCGTTGCACTTTCCTCATATCGTTGCACTGAATGTTTAAAGTTTTTGTAAACTTTGTGTACTTGTAGTTTGTACACTTTGTACACTTTGTTGTTTTGTATTTTAGCAATTCGAGTCAGTATATCGCAAATGGTGAAACTTTTCTATGACATCATCATTTAAAAACCTACCACGAATATATACTTTTCACCTTTCACTCCTCGAGTCCTCGTACTCACTCGATCACGATAAAATTGATTTTCTCAACCCTATACAAATTCGCTGCTTCCTTTACTGGCCTTGCTGATCCTCTGCCTTTGAAAGAGTTTTCAGATTCTGCTATTTACTGCTGACATGTTCTTACCGTGCACTTCTTCGGGCTTTCATAGTATCTCATACGCTTCTGATTTTTACCATATATTTGTGCATTTTTATGTCCTCCTGCCATATCCACATGTGAGGCTGACGTTTGTAAAATAAATAAATAACCGTAATTTTGCGCAAGAAGGTAGCTTAATATTTTATTTATAAGTAAGTCAAGTGCAATGTAAGCGGGAACGTACGTATTGCGGCGAGAACACAGATGCGTGAAATCGATTATAGCGCCCTTCTCTGCCTGCAGTAGGTCATCTTGTTCGTCCTAACTTCCAGCGTGTTTAAGGATATTGGATATAAGAAATAGTACAGCGGAAATGCATGCGTGGTTCACGAGGATTAAGTTTGCCTAGCCATGTATGTTATTTCCACAGTGACAGCACGCTAATCAAGGGGATGCACAAAAGAAATGAATAAAGGAGCTCGCACAGCGCACACGTACCTTCCACATATCACCTATCACCGCCAGCCTTTTAGCTGTTTTCTCTCAATTCGCCTTGTTGGAAGCTTTCAGCCCGGTTTCAGCGCTATACTAGTGTGCTGCACACTGTCTAGCAGTGTACACGCCTCATATTGGAAGGTTTGAACCTTCATATTGGGCGCTTCATATTGAAACCACTCCCCATAGAAGGTAGCTCAGCAGGCACCCCTGCAAGCCTATTTGGTGAATGCATGCGACAAAGAAGGCTCGACCACATGATGACATTTACATATTTATTTACAAACAACATGTGACTTCCAAAGAACAACAGCAGATGTGTGTGTCCTGAGCTAAAATGTCCACAGTGACAGTTATACATTATTTTTTCACGAGGTGAACAAGACAGTGCATCGATGCAACGCGGAATGCACCTCACCTTATTTTTTATTTTTCCTGATACATTAAAGTGACGTGCGTTCCTTCTTTATTTTTTGCTCGGGGAATGCACTGCCTATAGAGGTTTTCGCTCACGGTGTCACTAGAAATGTGCTGTCAGCTTAGCCTACGAATAATGATATCAGTATGTCAATTGCAATAGATGCGGCAGTCGAATATAGTCAGTCGTTTCTAAGTAAACGAGTTTAAAACCACGTGGTCCAGGTAACGACAGTAAGGAAATGAACATGGGCTACACCACGGTGATTCACTTCAGCGAAGACACAAAGCAAGCAATGTACACGGACCATGGCGGCGCTGGCTGTCCGGCTTTCATTTATTTTGTTTCAGCTCAGTGGTAAAACCACCACGGGCAAGAATACCCGGGCAAAGAATCTCCTCTGCTGTTCTCTTCCACGATCTGATGCTATATATCGCCACCGCTCGAGTATACTGCAGCGTAGCGCCTCGTTAGTGCTTATTCATCTTTGATCGGGGCTCTTTTACATTATGGGCACAATTAATGCTCAGGTGTAATGTCAGGTGTAAGTTGACAACAAACTAACGACTCAGAATGGCTTTCGGAACAAACAACTCATGCGCTCGATGTAGAGCTCATGTAGCAAATGAGCCAACGTCCAACCACGTTCAAGACTTCGCAGGGTTGTCATTGTAGAAAAAAAAAAGGAAATATTCTGAAAGAGTGATGTCGGGGGATGATGACATAAGAGCAATGTCGTCACATATGACGAATGCTTCGTGTACTAGCATATACAAGCTGAAACCTTTTGATGCGCAAGCCTAGCTCACAGGCGCTGCCGATTACTTTTAATGGGCAATCCGTAGAGCGTAAAGCCCGCAGCCCGCCCGCCGCGGCCTAAATGTGGGTGTTCCCAGCGAAGCACTCAGAGCCTGGAAGAACTGTTCCGCTCGCCCCCTGCTGATCGCTTGTAGTCGTCTGGGTAGTGGTGGCCATTAATGACAAAGTCGACGGGTGGCGACTCGGGCGCATACGCCGAGTTGGACAAGCCGTTCCCTGAGCGGCCCTGCTTCTTGGGTGGGCCGGTTAAGGGCCTCAGGATGATCTTTTCCAGGTTCAGCATGGGCACCTCGAACAGCAGCGTGGCGATGAAGGCAGCCGCGTATGAGAAGACCAGATCCGACACCACGTTGTTAGCCTGAGCGTAGCCAGTATCAGTATCAAAGATCAGAGAGCAGCAATGAGAGGACTATGTTTTTCTCTGCTTATTATACCCGCAAATTACATTTTGCTTGGTGATCTGCAGTTTACTATACGGCACAGTACGTATTCAACTTTGGGATAGAAGTGGCTGCGCCACTGTACGAGCAGAATAATTATCTCTCCGAAGCTTTCTGCCCGGCCATGGGCGGAACTAATGAAAGCGCCAAACGGCGCCAACCAGTTATGAGGTATGCGATTTTAGCAATAGGCACACACTATCTGTCATTTATAAATCGAGACAAGAATATGAACTCGGGCGCAAACTATAAAGAATAATAATTGGTTTGCAGGAAAGGAGAGGCGCAATATCTGTCACACTTATTTCTGTGCCCGCCTCCTGAATTGCGTCGTAAGGCGAAGGGAGGAAGGTAGGAGCGAAAGTGGAAAGAAGGAAATAGGACCCGATTGGGGGGCTACTGAGTAATTTCGACCACCTGGGGATCTTTAACGTGCACTGACATCGCACAGCACACGGAAGCCTCTCGGCCGTGTGCCGCCGGCGGTCGTGTTCGAAGCCGGGTACTCCGGCACAGGCGGCGGCGCAAACTCGAGAGCTGAATGAAATGCACTTTAGAAGCTTCTAGAACATTAAGACCGTTGGAGGATGGTTTAACAGGGCGGTATACGATTGCGTAACAGATATTTTAGCTTCAGTTGCGTTGCGCGACGCTCGAGTTCCCTCTCACCAATAACGTTGCCTTGAGCACCATAGCTCGTCTGTGTTCCAGAGCAGCCAGGCGCAGAAGCGTTTTGGCAAGCTGCTAAGTTAAGTGGATGAGGCACCGCCAGCACCGCCGCCGGTGCCCCTGTCAAAACAAGCAAGCCGCGTCATTACTGGTGCGCAGCATTTTGGTGATCTGCCAAGATGTGTGCTGCGGACGGTGCCATCTACGGCGGCGCAGAACTGAACAACCAGGAAAGAGCTAACGCTGTAAAAGACATGGACAGTTAGCTTAGTCGCCGAATTCGTCTGCAGGGCAGAAGATAGCAACATCGTGACTTCATGAGAGTTTCACTAGCGCGCCGCGCAGCGGAACTAGCATACAGTATCAGCTGGTGCCCCGTTTTCTCGCAGTCAGTCGCAGCGCAACATTTAAAAATTCATCATGAACGGTCAGAACGATGCCAAGTGTAATTTTTATTAGAAGGAGTGTGTTTTGAAACACCTGATTACGGGAAGAACTCTGAACCGAAATGCATGTTATGAAAACCCTATATCACTCTGTCCGCGGACCGAAAATACCGTACCGAGAATTCAGGAATCGAAAAGTATTTCCACTAAAGGGCCAAATTCGCAAAGTGTTAAACCATACAGTACGCCATTCAGCAGAACAGACAACTGGGCAAGTTGATGAATGTTTAGCGTAATGAACAGCGCAGAAACAACCAGGAAAAGAAAAGAAACTGACACGAAGGGCCGAAGAACTTCTTTCTGAAAAATGCAACTTGCTAGTTCCTTGCCCATGACAGATTTCTTACAATCGTGATTATAAGCGATAATAACGCCATAATAAGCATGGGCGAACGTCTCACCAAAGTGTTCTAGCACAGTTGTTCTCAACGCACTAATATTAGAGTTCAATAACGTTTTCTTCCTCCTCCTCGACGCTTTTCGAACATTAGAAAGGTCCATCACTGACAGGTGATCAAGCTTCGTGTTCTCGAACTATCAGGATTATTGAAGTCACCAGTGCGAAGCAGCCTTTCCCACAAACGCCTTTCAGAACTTAGCTCGCGTTTGCCGGTGGTGGCCATCAATTTTAACGGGGCGAAGTTCAGCAGCGGCATATTAGCAAACCATACAAAAAAGAGTTAATAATATCAATTTGGTAAAGCTTTTTTTGGCGTCGGTATACAACTGCCATTACGGACTCCAACTCCACACAAATAGCAGTTCCCCAGCGTTACTTACTGAAGTTTTGACACTTCTGTCGATTCCTGACGAAACTCACCAAACTCTTTGTCCAACGGGTCCGGAACTAGGGACTCCACTCCTGTAAAGGGTGCTGCTGGGCTTGCACTCTAACTTTTTTTTTCTTTTCTTTAGAAGTTTTCACCGTCAAACTCTTCTGACGTAAGTTCGCTTCGCAATCAAGTGGCGGCTTCCTCGTTGGCTATCGAGATTCAATCATCGTGTCCTGAACGGTATAGAAATTGGGCCTTAACGTGAAGCTTAGTTACGAGCCACTGATTTCCTTGTTCCGCGCTGGACATGTGTCGGCATGCAGTAACGACCAAGCAGAAACGAACGCTTACCATCTCACGTGGCGGCCGCTTTTCGATGGAGGCGAAAAACAAGGCGCCCGTGTGCTGTGTAGTGTTAGCGAACGTTAAGTAACCCCAGTTCGTCGAAACTTCTGTAGCCCTCCATTACAGCGTCTTTCATAACCTGAGTCGCTTTCGGACGTTAAACCCCATGAACCTAAGCCATACTTACCATCTCAGGAAAGTGCCTGAGGTAGAAGCGCTCCCTGAGGTTTCCCTGCTTGTACCACATGACCAGGGGATGCAGAAGATAGGTCATGAAAGTCAGCCTGCTCAGCGGGATCAGTGCCTTCCACTTGAGAAACTGGCCGATCCAGCCTGCGCCAAAAATGCATGAGGACATCGCACGCTTTCTTTGTTTGAGATTTGTAGCATAACTGACTTCCAGTAGTACTCCCAGCCCAGCCTAGCCAGCGACGGGTATTAAGGCCATGCGCTGGTCACCTGAACTGCACTTAATCTGTATCCCATATATTGGACCAATCTACAACGAGACCGCAAGTGGTGCTAATTTATTAGCTAGATGGCAGCAGGAAACGGGTACGCTCAAAATTTTCGGCCCCATCATGCAGGAATGCTGACGCCATTGACAGCTTTTTCCACAGGTCACGAAACTTGCGCTAAAGTTCAGTTTAACCGGTCGCTAAGAAAGGCACCTCTTTCGGTTACGGGGCAGCCGCCGCCAAGCTAGTTGAGCCCGCGGCAGAACCCTACCACATAGAGCGATTGCTAGCCTTTGAACAAAGCCTTTTAGGAAACGTAGCGCAAAGAAGACTAGGACAAAAAAGAAGGAAACACACACGAGCGCTTACTCACAACTGATTTTTTATTAGAAAAGCTAACAGAATATATAGGGTACAAAAAATTATCAAATACATGTGATAAAGGGGTAAAGTTGACAAAAATTGACAAAATATTTTACCCCTTTATCACATGTATTTGATAATTTTTGTACCCTATATATTCTGTTAGCTTTCCTAATAAAAAATCAGTTGTGAGTAAGCGCTCGTGTGTGTTTCCTTCTTTTTTGTCCTTGTCTTCTTTGCGCTACGTTTCCTAAAATGCGAATGCACCAACTCGCCCAATTTAGCATTCATGTGCAGTTCCTTTGAACAAAGCTAACCACAGTATTAAATACATTATTTAGCTAACGAAGCTTGTTTATTATTTATTTATTATTTTATTTTTTATTTTTTTGCGAATAAACAGGCGCAATCGAGGCACAAGTTATACGCTCTCGTGAAGCTTTTGCGCCTGTTTTACGGAGGGAAAAAATGACATATGATCACTGAAACATGTCTAGTGCATGGGAATTTTGAATGAATTAGCTGCTATATGATGAACACTATGTTTACTGCGAAAACATTCATGGACCATTAGCGTAGGCGCGCGGGGTTCATGGCACGGGCAGCACGAGCATGGTGTTTGGCGAAAACATAGTGGTTATATGAGTATGACTATGCGTAATGTATGGATGCGAGAGTTGGACTGTGAAAAAGGCTGACCGCCGAAGAATTGACGCGTTTGAATTGTGGTGCTGGCGAAGACTCTTGAGAGTTCCTTGGACTGCCAGAAGATCAAATCAGTCGATATTGTCGACCATAAACCCTGACTGCTCATTGGAGGGTCAAATTTTAAAGTTAAAGCTCAGCTACTTTGGTCATCTGATGAGAAGAGAGGAGTCGCTGGAGAAAGATTTTATGTTGGGAAAGGTTGAGGGTCGCCGGAGAAGGGGTAGGCAGCGAACGCGATGGTTAGATGGCATCCTCGAGGCACTGCAGATGAAGTTATGCGATGTTAGGAAGATAGTGAGAGACCGGAAAGCGTGGCGGGACATGGTCCATAGGGTCACGAAGAGTCGAACACGACTGAACGACTGAACTGAACTGATGCGTAATGTTTGTAGTACATACTTTACACCTTACAATATGAGCTGCCAACTTGGGTACCGTCATTTCAGATAGGAATCAAACCCAGTGGCATCCTCGGATTCCGAGGCCATGCCGATATGTTAAAGTTTGCTTAAAGCGGAGCTTCATATATCTGTGTCGCTCATACAAACTGCAGGTGGGTGTTGGGCCGGGTGACATGACCGGACTCTGATTGTTCGGTCGAATTTCCTATGAACGCCCGCCTCTGGCTTTGGTGCTATAATCAGCGTCCCACTGTTGGTAGCTCACTGCACTATAAGGGGTTGAGTATGTACAAATATTGCGCCTAATCATGACTCAGAGTCATTAGAACGTTTTCGCAGTCTCGCAGTCGCAATCTCGCAAAGTGTCTCTGCCGATATTTTTTTTTTTTTTTTAAGATACGTACCACACACTCTCAATATCAGCTACAGCTGTACCATCAATATTGCTGTATTCAGTTTTTCTCTTTGGTTCTCACATAGGTTCGCTACTCGGCAGAGAGTAGTACAGCTGTCGCCATTTTTGATTAGAGAGGGCTAAGTGTGCCTTGCGCAACCAAGTGGTAGCCTCTGCAAATCCATTCACGTCCCGCCGTGTAGGCCATCTGATTCCACCACGATAGCTTCCAAAGCACATAACTGGCCTATTCCCGGACCGTTCACGCTCTGTAGCTCCGCAGAACGCGCTGCACGGTTTCACGCACCTCCGAGGCCAAACTGCGTGGCGAACAGGATGTAGGCCACGGTTGCCGCCCAGGCTGTCCGGTGAGTGACGGCGAACACGTAGCCCACGATTCCTACTGTCTCGTAATGCTCGTGCCAGTCGCGGATGCCGTAGATCATCGCCAACTGAAGCGTAATGGCCGCCGCCCAGCCAAGAATTGCCAGCGCCTGCAAGAAACAGAAACAGGCTGCGACCACATTCGTTGCGAGCAAGGCTTTTATTTATTTATTTTTTTATTTGAACTAGCGGTAGAAGGACGTTGAAATTCGAGGCACGTGTTCATGAATCAAAATTGAACAGAACGCAGTGCTTCGATCGATGACTGCATTGGCGAGTGACCGAAGAGAAATATAGGTCCGGGAGTGCCCACGCGCAAGAGACAGAACAGATAGGTTTGCGTGCGCACAGCAGGTTCCCATGCTTCGAGATCTCCGGACATTTTTTCGTTTGGTTTTGCTATGCGCTGGCAGTTAACGGTTGCTGAGAACACGAACCAATCACTTAAAAAAATATTTTATACTATATGGTGCAATCACTGCCATCATTAGCCGAGTCGAGTTCATTGTAGGACGTGGGCTTCTCACAATGACCATCAGAGCGCTGGCCGCGGCCACATTGCTCAGGCAGACTTCCTAAGCCCTTCACTTCAGAATACTCACGTTGTTTTTCCCTCGAGCTTTTCTCAGGGTACCTCCTCCTTCCTTTGTGAAGTCTGGGACTCACCACAGCTCATATACGAAGACGTATTACAGCTCTTGCTCTTACCACAACAAAAGGTCCCGGGCCAAGCCAAGGGCGTAGATTAAGCAGAAAGATTAGATAAGGAATTCCTTACAGCCGAATGAAAATTTTGCGGACAGAAAGCAGATTTGCACCGAACTATGGGCCTGTCAGACTAATAGTGCCTTAGACACTATAGAACAGCAAACGTGGGAAGGATGGGAGGCAGCCCTTTCCAGCTGGGACCTCGAGGAACAGCAAGTCCTAGTGAAAAAATCCAGGGCGTGGCCGTAACGGAATCCCAGACTAAGGATCCAGTTAACCTTATCATAATTTCCCTTCCCTTTTTCTTATCATTAAAGCGTTTTCATCATCATCCTTATCACCATCATCGAGTAGGGGAGTGTTTTTGTTCTTCAAGCTTTAAAGGTTACTGCGAATTTGATCATGGAAATGACAGCTATCCTGCCAACACGTTCCTGATAACTGGCTGCCCTCTTATAAAGGTGCAATACGTTGTTTTACAACATACCATTGCTCTCCGTGTAGATGACCTGCTTTGCGCAAGAACTTTGTGCTGAAGGATAGCAGGAGGAGGTCATCAAGTTGACGCTAAGATATACAAGATATTTAACCCCAGTTGCAGCATTCATACAGAGCTTGCAAAGTACAACAGGCCCCCTTCGCGATAGATAGTGTTTTCTGCGGCACCTTCCTAACAGTGCATATTGATACCGAGTTTTGGGTCTTAAATTCTAATGATGTTTTTATCTTCTCATTGTTTCGCCTCTCCTCGGTCTATGGCTTCGGAGCAGGCGAAAACTATAATGCTTACTCGCTGGGTATTTGACGTCATAGGCTGAAGCCACCAATGATAGAGGGTGAAACGAATGAATCGTCTTCATTACACAGGAAATAAATCGCTGGACAATACGTTCCCTAACTCAAGTATGCGGCAACTGTCTCTTTTTTTCTTTTCGTTTTCTTTTTTTTTCATTTGCTGTGGCAGTACTTTCGCTCTTGACAGTCTGTAATGTTCTGCGCAATGAGTAGAAAACAATGAATGCCACATACTGTTCTCTAGTGTAAGGAGTGGTGCTTGCCAATCGCGTGACCGATCGCGACTAGGGAAATGCATGGGCCGGAAAGGTCATCGTGTGAAAATGCAGTTCTGGGCGCCGCATTTGGTCTTCTTTCTTTTTTTCCTGCATTTTTTTTTACTGCGTTATTATTAGTAGCCGCTTTAGTGGCGTCAGGAGTTAGATTTACCTAGCAAACGTTGAGTTTTGCTGACCGTTAGTGACCATTATGAGAGGACGGTACAGAAAAAAAAAAAAGCGTTTTAATGTAACACCGCTAACCTTTTAAATGAAAAAAAAAAAAGAAACAGGTTTTCATGTGCTTACGTTCCACCTCGGCGCTGAGGTGCGCTACTAATTGGGCACTGCACGAGCGCTGTCTGCAACTCGGCCGTGCTCTGTGTAGCAAAACGCTATCGATAGCTTTTGTTAGTTAGTTATATGAAGTTTAATGGCGCATAAGTAACGGCGGCTATCATACGCCAATACAACCATAGCTTTTGAGTCACCGCAGATGATCTGCCGCGTGCGTGTGTATGTGTTTGTTTTGTTTATTTTGTGGGTTTAACGTCCCAAAGCGACTCAGGCTATGAGAGGCGCCGTAGTGGAGGACTTCGGAAATTTATACCACCTGCGGTCTTTTAACGTGAACCGACATCGCACAGCACACGGACGCCTTGTTTTTCGCCTGCATCGAAAAAGCAGCCGCCGAGGCCGGGATTCGATCCCGCATCTTTGGGCACAGTAGTTGAGCGCCGTAACCACTGCGAGCGTGCGTGCGAGCGTGTGTGTGTGCGTGCGTGCGTGCGTGCGTGTGCGTGCGTGCCAGCAAAAACAGCCAGTTTAAGGACAGAAACACGCCGGTGGTTAACAATGCTTGCGTCTCGTCCCCTTTTGGCCACTTAGCGGCGGCAGAGTTTTGTTGCAAATACAACTTTACACCGCATCTGCGTTTCACTGCAGCTCTTTACATCCTGGGCAACTGTGTTATATGCGTGACACAGTTGAGCAAATAAAGTTTCCTTTTAACTCGTGCAGTGATGTGTCGTGTGCCGACCAGTGGAAGTCTGCAGTGTCAAGGCCTCTCATTCGTTTGTTCCGAACGTTTCACTTCAGTGGCTTTCCTAAGCAGAGAACACGTCTGTTCATTAAGGTGGTTCATATGCCGAAAGTTATATGCGATTGTGATCAAGGGCGCTATAGCCTCCTGAAGAATTCTAATGCTCAAGGACGACCAAAGTGCGCTCTCCCGCGCATGCACGTACCTTGCTGAAACGAATTTTCTGCTTTTTGAAGAAAAGCAGGCCAAGGAAGAGCCCAACTGCGTAAGGGCCGTAATGTGTGTACGGCCTCCAGTGGATATAAAAGGCCTCCTTCTTGATGAGACTGCAACAAAAAGAGAACAATCGTCGTTTTGTCTGTTATGATGACACCCTCCGCCCCCGGAGAACTTGCTTCTGGGAAAACAGCGCCGGCAAAACATTAACCAAGTTACAAACCATGAAGGACTGCAGGCGCGGAAAATGCAGAACACTATTATTCCCGGCGTGATTGGTGCTGATCTATCCATTTATTTCTGTCTTGTATCCTCGTGCGAAAATATCTCCTGACCCCAATATCCACTGAAATGTTTTTTTTTTCTTTGTTTTTCTTTTGTTTTTCAGAAAGAGAGCTTTCAGAAAAAGTACGGCACGCATTCGACGTTGCAAGCTACTGCTTCTTGAATATTCTTCAACGTTTATTCGAATGCTTTTTAAACATGTGCCGCTAACGGGAAAAAAATTTACCTCAGCCCTATTCGCACCTATTCTTCTCTCAGCGGCTTCTTGCACTTTCAAAGTAGGCGCCTCTACGCTGTATTCATCGAATAAAGCGCCACCTTACAAGTAATCATACCGTCTTTTTTTTTTACACATATTGTTTATATCGTGAGGCAGCTGCTTCCAATCAACGTGGACGTCATTGGCTGTGCATAGAGGCCGCGCTTCGTTTATGACGCCAGGATGTTCGTGACAACACAATATAATGAAACGGCGAATTTATTTACGACGTTAAAAAAGCCTCGGAGGGTTCCTTTAATGCATGTATTAATGTTGAATGCAAGCAGGCCTAGCTATCGTGTATCGGGATAACATGTCGGCACAACGTTTTAGCGCCTGAAAAGTAAATAATAAAAAAAGCACTATCATGATCTAAAAGCCCTCCTACAAAACAAATACGATCCCCAGAAAAACCAACGAAGTCGTACTTACTCAACATCAGGATGCAGAAATATCATGATGGCAGGGAAATTGTAATAAACTATGATGACTGCGGTTATTATGAAGGAAACTATGAGAAACATGAGGTTGATTAGGCTGCCCAGGAGGGGATGCCTGCGAAGAAAGAAAAAAAAAAAAGAAGAAATCAGACCATGAAAAACTATCCTTTCTTTCTCAATGTCCTCACTTAAAGCCACGAAAGCCTACTTTTATTTTGCTTTCTTGCTTCTGAAACATCTGCCTTATTCATGGCGTTTACGTTGCTCCAACGAACCAGAATTTTTGATAGATTTTAAGGGGAACTTTTCTCCGTTTCGTGAGCTGTAGTTTCCTCTAGAACAATGCGCACGATAAAACACGATTACCCAGCTGATTAAGCAGCTGTCTACATTGCGTTATATTGCCATTTGCTGAATCTAGTCAGTATGCTAACCGGTATTTTAGATTATCTGATAATAGCCGGCCTGTAGAGTGATTTTCACGGGCTACATGCGAAAGTTTCTTACTTGTACATTGGTAGAACGATTGCGAGGGCTAGAATGTAAAACTGCATGTCACATTGAAGATACCACGTTGTCTCCAAACACTGCAAAAAAAGAAAAGAAAAGAAGTGTAAAATTGTTGCAAGAATTTGTTCCTTTTTCAGTGTGTTCTATAAGGATAGAGCTGTTCCCGTGATTTCGCAAGAAATGTCGTTACAGTTAAGTACCGTTAGTTCAATAAAGTAGTGTTTTTTTTTTAGCTTTCGAACTTAGAACTTCGTCCACGTATCACCAATATTTTCAACTTCTTGCATGCCTAGGCTAGGCGATTTCAGTGTTGTGGGTGAGTCACTCACAATGGAGTCGTAGGTGGTAACGAAGTTCGCGAAGAAGAGCAGCGTCTGCCACCAGTTCTGTTCGCACTTATTGGCTTGCACGTCCACAATCTCGTGCCACACGGGTCCCCGGCCGAAAACCGGAAGCAGAATGATGAGAGCGAGCGTGAAGCCCAATGGAGGCACGATCCTAGAACACAGCAATTGCGCCGGAGCTTGTACAAGCTCACATTATGCACAACAAAAAGAAAGTTAAACACCTTGAGGCTATATATTTGCCTACCTGACCAGTGAACTGCGTTTTTTTGTTTGTTTCTTATATATATATATATATATATATATATATATATATATATATATATATATATATATATATATATATATATATATATATATATAGGGTTAGGATTCCGTTGTCATTAATTTGGCAACTTGCGTAAGATACTACTTTATTAATATGTATCAAGCCCTAAGTGTTACTAGTTAGGAGGCGTTTCTATATATCGGAACTCTATCTCAGTACCAGCCTAATATCGACTAAGGCTGTTGGACTGCTGTTACGTTCGTTTCAAGGCAGAGCTTACTTTTCTTGCTTTTCGAGTTGGCCAGTAAGAACGTCATTTTTATGCTTAATGCGGCCGTGCTCACACAACTTAGATTCCATTGGGACACTGCGTTTCTGGCCGACGCTCGATAAGTGGCAAGCGGTGACAATGAATGAGAAGAAACTATTCACGAAGCACAGCTGGGCATGGGAAGCCACACCGTTCTTCTGCCACCAGTAGCAGTTACATCGAATATGCTTCGAAGCGATATTTTTATTTTTTACACACTTCAGGGACCTGCCATGCGAAATAACTCGCAAGGTGGGAAGGGATGGGTGTTGGCATAAAGCCGCAAGTAAAAAAAGGGTCTAGTACCTGAGTATACGATGGAAAAAGTAGACGAATATGTTGAGGCGTCCCTTATTGTCAGCCATATGACGCAACGTTGAGTAGGCAAGGGTCACTCCACTGAAAAACAGTATATTAATCATCAGCATTAGCAAGCGTTGTCGGATATAGTTTATAGCTCTAATAGATTGCCCAGGGAAGTCATACGCACCCAAGCATAAAAAATGTATCCACAGCCAGCCAACCGTTCATCATTATTTGAAACTGCCAAGTGAAAGGGTCTTGGTGAATGTTCTCCAGAGCCACTGAAAGCAGACCGCGGTTATAAGGATCTCTTCGTGCATTCAAATAAAGGCAAAACAATAACCTTGGACATTTTAACGTTAGTTCCAGGATATCTTCCAAAGATATTAAAAACTTTTTGTTATCTTCTCGGTTACACTTGATCTGCAATGCATACAACATCTCAACCTTCTAGTAACCCTGGAGAAATTTGAGAAGCGGTAAAAATCACTCAGAACGACAAGTTTAAATTTTAATCACTTTCCGCATCCCTTGAGAAGAAGGTCCATGATCATGTTCTGAAGACTTTATTCACCAGTGTTACGAGCGCTTATGCCAAGAAATATCGGTACTCATCAGACCACTTGTATTCCAGGTTTGCCTGCTTGTGTGCTTTAGGAATATGTCATGCAGAACTGTCAGCTTTACGATGTCCTCCACATCACCGTATTTATTAATAGACCGATAAGTGAAGTGAATGGTAAGTACCGACTCGTTCGGGGTTCATGAATATGTAGGAGTGGCACAGCACGACCCAGCACATGCTCAGGAACTTGATTCCGTGGATGGCACCGAGCATGCCTTGGGAAGATTTGGTATTGAAGAGCTTCTGGGCGTTGTCGTAGAGCGAGAAGCACTTCATGACGTCAAAAAACAGATCTACAAAAAAAAAATCAAGTACAGCGGAGATATAATATTTGTACGTAACAGATAAAAAGCTAGAATCCACGGCCGAAATCCAGACACAACACTGTTCGGCGCGCGCCACGGTTTTGCGTTACGCTCTATGCACTTAACTTCAGCTAAATTTCTTAAGATTTAACCCAAATTTAATGTGATTTCACTTTAATGTACCTGCCTATCTTCTTGTCTACCGTTAATGCGAAGCTAGAAATCATAAGTACCAAATTATAATCACGAAAATGCAATATAATGTATTTGGCGTCACAGACTATGAATTCAGACCGTACTAACGCCTCAAAGTGAGCTCAGCATGCCTATTTTGTCAATCCGGTCAACTCCAGCGCATCGGAGGTCCATGAAAGATGAGCTAGGCTTGTAGGAAACAGCTGTGGTTCGCAAAAATAAAGCTGATGCATTGCCTTTCGCAATAACGTTGCACAATTAGCATTGTTCTCAACGCTCAATTAGTTGTATAATTTGGTATCACTACGTTCTAAAGTTCCTAGTAGCTCTAATTAGCCATGATGTTCATGAAATAAGTGCATGGTGTCAAGGTTATTGCTTAACGATGGAACTTTGAAGTAGCAGCTGAAAGTCGATGGTTACAAAGAGCTTTTTTTCTTTGTACCAACAATCAGCTAAGTCGGCAAAATGATCGAATGACCCACGCCTCTGCTAAGCAGTGTGAGCTGCTGAGCTCACATGAAACCGCTGCGGTGACGGCGAACCCCAAGTGGCAATAAGCAAGGGGTACATTCTCAAACAGCGTATAGTTACCTTCCTTGCGCGCTACTTATCGTTAGCGCAAAAACACAACAACAATGAAAGAAGTAAATGAAGAAGGCCAAGAGGAGAACTAGGAATGAACTTCTGTTTGCCATGTTGGGTTTATTGGCATATAAACAACTAAGGCTATCGTGCACCAAAAAGAAAACTTGGGTGTACGAATGTTTTCGTAAATTGCTTCACAACGTGCTTTTAGGGCACTGCACGACTCATGAGTGCAACACTTTCCCTAAAAGCCATTTTTTTAAAGCTCATTCTATGGGCTTAAATAATAATTTGGCTTCGTTACGAAGTGTTCATGCTCCTGTTGGCTAGAATGGTCTTTACCGACACTGACACAGTGTGATTCTCGAACATCGCTCCAGTAATACGGAGTATAGGTTCCGAGACGCACTATGCGATCTCCAATAGCTGCACCAGGGAATGCTGATAAACGTCCTCATTGCACGAGTTTGAGTCGTGTCACTTACTGCTTCTTAGATGCGCGGCAATATTCATCGAGTAGCAGCAGAAAATTACGCATATAAATATGGTATAGTGAATGAAATTCACTCACTTGGTCTTAAATTCTTAGGGTCTTGAGAGCACGTCCGACGGAATGTGGTTAGAATGGTGCCCAGGACACACAGAATTATGATGATGCCGATGACGATGCTGTATAACAAAGCAGAAGAAATCGACCGATTACCAGATGTTTCAGGAAGACACCTGTTGCATGCTGATGTTGTGAATCGTCCTGAGCCTCTACTTATTTCAACTGACACTTGTAGAATGCGAGAACTGTGTAACATATCTAACGCGACTGAAATGTCCTTCCTATCTGCTGCGATTAAGCAATTATCGATACAACGCTATTCTCCTGTCTCATAGAGTATATGAAAGCATGTAAGCAATTTGCAGCCACCAAAACAAGATATACGATGAAACTCATTAAAACACGCTAAACCACCAGGCAGGCAATGCTTGGCCTCATTTATCCAGTTAAAGGGCATGCAATGGCCTCCGCCCGGAAAATTTTGTATTTTTAATACCGTATTTATAAGATTCTAGGGCGATAGTTTCTTAAAAAACACGAGGTTTGAAACTTTTCGGTCAGCTCAGCTTTGAGTATCTCGTCGTCGTATCACAAACCACGTGCTGAAATTACGAGTGATACTGCTGTACTTCACCAAATAACGAAAAGGCGTAACTGTTGCCGGGCAACCAGGCAAACCCATCACTCACATAATAGCTAACTGGTTCTTTTTGATGGTGATTGGACCGTCGACATCACAGTTGATCGCTGTGGCGTTCCAGTCCATTGGCTTCAGAACTGTGGACAGGAAAATATTTTTGAATGAGCATATCATCACGCTATCGACAGCCCATAGTTACTAAAGCAACATCATGGTTTGTTTTCCTCGCTCCTCCAAACAAAATATTTCGCTTCTTCACAAACCTGGCAATGCCGCTTGCTGTCCGGCTTAATCATTCATATTCTGCGCTGCAAGGCCGCAGCACGTGGCCTATACGTGCATGGGGCGCATTTCTAATTAGCGAATAGAAAACTTTTTTAAGCTAAAGTGATCTGCGCAATCCAAGCAAGAGAAGGCGAATTGATGAAATCGCGTAAAAATACCCAGAACCTGTACGATTTCAGACCACATTAAAAAAACAGGCTTTCCGAAAATGAACCCGGAGCCCATTATTGAGGCGCATTTCTCGCTTCCAATTCCGCCGCGCCATGGTGGTGCAGTGGTTAGGGAGCTCGATTACTGTGCCCAAGGATGAGGGATCGAATCTCGGTCGCGGCAGCCGCTTTTCAATGGAGACGAAAAGCAAGGCACCCGTGTACTGTTCGATGTCAGTGTACGTTAAAGACCCTCAGGTGGCCGATATTTCCTGAGCCCTCAGCTACGGCGTCTCTCATAGCCTGAGCTGCTTTGGGACCCCATAAACCAAACTAAACCTCTTCCAATTCCCCTCTCCCTGCCCACACAGACACATATCATCCCTTTCCGCGGGGCGTGGTTTGTGAGCCCACCAAGAGTGCGACAATTACTGCGCCTTTCTTTTCCTTTTCAAAGATATGAATCAGCATTTCTTTTAATTGCAGACTTCAGATGGTGGGCGCCTGCAGTGCTGATATGGGACAATACAAAAGAGCAGAATTGTTTTCGATTCTAAGTATCTTTGTCGTTCGCTGTGCCGACAAGTGCCTCCTAGCGATCACTGCATAGTTTGCTGTTGCCAACCGCTGCTCCAGATTGGCGCCACGATCGCTAAATATTGCTGAAAAGGCGCATACATTATATTTGAAGACTAAGATGGTAGAAGGTTAATGTTTTGAGCCCCTGTTCGCTCTCGCTATCTGAATAAGAAACAGAATTTTGATCTAACTGATCATGACACGTGTTCCCGTTTCTATTTTGGCGCCTGTCGTGTATATTTATTGCCCACTTATGAGTAATAATATGTAGTTTTTTTTTTCTTGGTGCTGTAATTCGCTGTTCTTTCTCCGTGCTCTGTTTAATTTCCGTAAGCTTTGTTCGCGCATGCTTCATCAAAACAGATGGGTGCTGTGTGCGCTCGCTAAGTTTTGTGCGGTAAGGCTTTGCAACTACATGACTTACAGAACGTGGATACTCACCAAGACGCCCAAGGAAGTCTAACGAAGTCGATTTCTGTGGAAAACTAGCATTGCGCAGGTTAATACAAATCGTGGCAGATAACTGACGCTGTCGTAACCACACTGCCAGACTTTCGTGTTTTTTATGAACAGCTTAAGGACCATTCTATTGTCACATGTGCTAAGCATTACGTTTAAAGATACATAGAATCAGAAATGAAAAACAAAAATGGTAGTTACAAGCTTACTCTGTTACTTTTCAAAATGCCTCGTTTCAGAATTAGGGGCATTTCTTCACATGCGTTCGCCTTTTCACTAACGCGCTTGAGCTTGCCGCCCATTATAGCGTCTAACGAAATTCGGCTGACGTACTAGAAGCGGTAACATACTGAGCGGAAGACTATGGGCTTATCGAACCTTTGGTAGCCGCAAGAACGTTGAGAAACTCACAGGAGTTAGCGAAGTAAGCATATTTACCAACGTTGAGGAGGGACTCTATATCCTCTCCTGAGCAGGCCGATGGAATGCAGATGCCCAGTTTTGGTGACAAGTGGTAAAAGTAGGGCGCCCCTCTGGCCATGTCCTCAAGAAGCTGCGAAGAAGAAGGAACATCAGTTAAATTTAGAAGAAAAAGATACACATTCCTTCTGCAGGGTATTGTAGCTGGATTGCTCTGCGCAGCCCATTTATTGCGTGCATCGCATAGTCGCTGCTACAACCCCAATGTAAGTGCACTGAGTAATTCCACTTCCCGGTATGCGCTGTGTGTGAAGAATCGGTTCAGTGCGGCTGGGTCTGCGTTGTTGTTTCTCTTGCGCCCTGGCTTTGTTTATAATTGAGCACCCACGGGATGAATTTTTTTACGTTTATGAGTTTGCATTTTCAATACCTAGACATACGTCTACGTGTGTGCGGTTTGTACAAGTGAATTGCACAGTAAGGCGGACATCATTTGCTTGATAAACCCAATTATTAAATGACGAATTAACTGGAACTAACGAATCAACTTTTTATTTTCTAATGGGCAATGTCATATCTAAAAAAATTGAAGGTCGACCAAAAGGGAGTTTCCTTCTTAAATCTTCTTACTCGGCAATGTGGTTCAAAAACTCGAACATCAAAAATAAGTATTTGAAATCTCGTTGAGTTAGTTTCCCACTCAGACGTAAAAATGGCGTCGGTCACATTTATTACACATCGAATATAGGCGCTGTTTGTGTTTTTGGTTATGTATAGTATACACGTTAACATTATTTTGGCTACAGTACACGCGCAGTGATGCCATTATAGATATGGAACGTGGAAAAGACCTCCACGAGGTCTCAAATGCGCATATTTTGGTGTTCGACATTTCGAACTACATTGCTGAATACGATTTAAAAAAAAAAAAAAAAAAAAGCAGGCCTCTCTTTCAATTTAACGCTATCGATTTCGCAGCATAATGTCGCCCTAATATGCGAAGTAAAAATTTGATTTAACGAACTTTAGTCGATTAATCGGCTAATCATTATGCGCTATCATGGATATGATGTTCACCCTGCTTTACAGCCTACCTACACAGGCCGCCCCAGCGTACTTCAAACAGGATTTGAAAAAAAAAAAAAGAAATGTAAACGTTAAATAAAAGTTACCGCTAATTGGGCGTCAATTTTGATGTTATGCGGGGCTGTGTTTTTTTTTTTTTCTTGTAAATTTGACCACGGCAGATAACAGGGAAAAGGGGATGGGAAAAACACGAGGGAAGGGTGCAGATAGCGATAGACACATCCTGCCCGATGAATGCTAGACACGCACCCCTCCTTCGTCGTACGTGGCGTTGAATATGTTCTGGTGGTAGTTGAGGCGCTCGGGCTTGGGCGGCATCGGAGCGGCGAACTTGAGCGTGCAGTACTTGCCGCGGAAGTTCTCCTCGCCCGTGTGCTCGTCCAGCATGCGGATCTTGAGGCACTCGTCGTAGTTGCCGAAGTCCGACAGCGTGCCCTCCAGGGTGCCGGCCGCCGGCCGACCAGTGGAGTCTATCACTGCGGGAAAATGCGGACACGAATGTCGTGAAAGGCGTCGGACGCACCGTTGTACGGCATACGACGTGCAACATTTTTTTTTTTTTTTTTGTCGAGGGGAATCATCTGGTACCTACGCGTCTGATGGCTGCGGTTAGCATTCCACGTTCAACCACGGCTCTATACTACTATCGTCCTTCTTTTGCATTTTATATATTTTCACTATAGCAAAGTTAAGTGGAATCGCATAGTGTTCACGAATTTAAAGGTTCACCCTCGAACATGTGAGAGATGTACTCATCAAAAAGCGCCCCCCCCCCCCCCCCCCCCCCCATTTATGATGTTCACTGCAGTATTAGATAAGTAAGGGAGTTGCGACAGGTAGTATTAAAGATTAAAAAAAAACTGCCCTCAAGTGCTGACCTATAGGTTGACTCGCTATCTAAACACACGCAGTAACATAGTGAAAATGCTGAAAGCTGCATAGCATTATTTTTTTCCTTTTTGGCACACAGTGAAATCTAATTTTATTTAACACTCAAATGAAGACTGGGTGACAAAAAAGTGAAGCGTTTTCAGCATCGCAATCTTGATGACAATTTCAGTAACTTAGTATATTCGGAACAACTGTAACGCAACCCCACGAAAATTTTACAAGAAGTGGTACGGTGTTCACAGTTTGATACTGTCAGTTGACATACTCTTAAAACGATGCCGAGTTTTACGACAGCAGTTAAAAAGCTGGCCTGCGTCGCTTTAACGTTGTTGGAGTCGTTAGGCAGCAAATTCATCGTTAACCGTTTTCGCCAAAAAATGTAATGAGGCAAAGGCCTTGGCTTAACAGGCTCCTTCGAGCTTTACGATCCTTAGATACCTTGCATTCGATGATACTGTGAAGAACGTCTAAACTAATGAATGCCATAAAAGCTGATTACGCCAGAATTTTGTCTGGCACATCATAACTGTCCTTACAAATTAAGTCATGCACGTTTAGTACACTACATCTGCATGTTTGGCACAAATATTGAAAGTAGGGGAATTATTTACGCCCAAATGGAAAAGCGATGACCCAACAGCAACTGTACACCAGAGAGAGAGATAATGATGGCTATAAAACGGTGAAGCTCAGCATAATGATGAAAGAAAAGGCTGCATATATATGCATGCAATTGGACCGCGGAATATTAACAGCCACGAGTGGACACTCTGCAGCTTCACAAACGCCAGCTAAATGGGCACATAATTAGGGGACACGTCTCAACAGCGATGAGGGCTGGGGCGTACAAGGGGGACCTTGATACGCTCTTGCGTCTGTGTCCGTTGTCACTAAATGCAATCAATAGACCAACTCTGAAATATTCGTTATGCAAGTTCAAGATTTCAGTTGTTGGCGACCTTGAAAGGACATTCCTGCCTGGCGCTGTTTTAAAACGAGGACGGATAATAAAAGAAAGCAACGCAAGAAAACATTCCTCTCAAAGGATAAGACACGAAGAACTTGGACACCGAGCCACCACTGCCTCAGGATTTATGTGGCAGAAACTGAAAGGAGCTGCAAGTGGAGAGTGTAGACCAATTGCTCAGCTCAATTAAGCGCCTTTTTTTTTTTTCGATAGTGTTAGCGGCCCGGTCCTCCAGAAAATGCGGTGTCGGCGTTGTCGGTATAGTAAGCGGGAAATGTGGAGTGGTACCTGTGGCAGGTAGTACTTGACAGGTTACGCGGGCGGATACTGATTGGTCGCCTGGTTGTGTGACGCCACATAGAATTACAGGAGCTGCCAAGTAGGGCAGCTTCATTGAGATAGGTGGTGAGATAAGAATCGAATTAACCTTCAAGGGCCCTTGTGCGATAAGACATGCTACTCCTATAGGCCACTAAGGCACGTTTGTACTGCTTTGTTAAAACGCGGATTTCTATCTATGCTGAGTGCTGTTTCACATATTGTGCTAGCTTACGAATGAATGCTCCTGAGTATGCGTGAGATAACAGAGGCACTAAATAGTGATTAACCAAAGGCATGTACACGAAATACGGTCAGCAATGGGCGTTTGAGACGGGAGCCATTAGTACTGTCGCGTCATATCCTCAAAGGTGGTGCCACTATATATTTATTTTCTTTACTTAACTAGCTATGAAGATGGTTTGAATTCTGGAAGCAGTTGTGTCCTGGCGCATTAGTACCTTCAAAAATTAAATAAAGCACACGTATAAATACAACATCGGACAACGAAGGGGCGGGAAATGCGGATCACAAAGGCATGCATATACACGTGAAAGAAGTCAACAGCCGAAGGATAATGCGGCTATCCTACTTTTGAAGTTAAACATAGAGGACTTTGATTTGAGGGGCACTTCGATGAAGTGCTTTCTGGTCGACTGGGCACATGTGCAACGAACAAGTCGTGATTAAGCAACGTAAAAGCGATCGCGAAAACAGCGCCATCATGACACTGTGATACTGCATCTTCTGGGGCAAATGAGCATTTTAAGAGCGCGTGTATACGTAAACATAGTGTTGTTTTTTTTTCGAGTCATCAACGGGGATACATTCTGAATGCACATTCCCCTCATCACGTACAGCTCTTACTTGCATATTTTAAGGGACCAGAGTCGCATGTCAGTACTTTGGAGCCGCAGCCTCTGAAATTCCGACGATCTAACAGTATTGTGAACAAGGAACCCGTAGGGGTTCCGAAACATCAACTATTTTTGATAAGTTGTCAGGGACTCTAGATTTTTCAACCATCTAACAGTATTGTATGATGTATATATATGCATACATATAGTGACCTCTTGCGAACAATGTCTGCGAATAAAACGAAAATATTCCCATAAAAAAGAAATTTCAGCACCCCTCGTGTGTCTTCATTAAAATATTTACCTTCACTCTTTGCTGAGAGTTACAGTATATGTTCTACTACAGCATGGCATAACGTTAAAATATAAACCACGAACAAATTATTTGTGCTTGCTACTTCCCGCTCTGCCTACAGCGTTATGTCCTGGTTGATGTTCTGATGCTGATTACAGGCTATGCTTTGATATCCGGCCGTGGCAGTCATATCGGAGCATACGAGAAGCGCGAGAACTCTCACATATATTTCAAACATCAGAAGGCCTGCATTGCTGAATCCGCCACGGTCCAGATGCATCTTCAAGGCGTGAAATCAAACATATAACTGTCTACTGCAGGCTCCTGTTTTCTCAGCTTGACAAAAGCCCTCTATTGATAGGAGTTTGCCTCGGCGCGAATGCCGCGTACAAGCAAACAATGGACCGTGTAGATTCCGCGGTACGATGAAAAATAAAATTGGCAGACACTTTACTTAAGAGTGTCGCGATAACGTTTTCCTTTGTTCCAAGTGCGCTAACTACTTCATCACACTTTTATGGCTCCCAAGGACAGAAATTAGGGGCGCTAATTAGCGACATAATTAACTGCATGTTACTGTTTATGCACTTTAAGTATACCATATGATGCGACATGTTTGTACAAGGCCTGCCTTTCTCCAGACTGAACGGACGTGCGACGATGGCGTAGGGTGCCCAATTCGTAGCTCAAGGGTCGGGGGTGCGGTTCCAGTACTTAACCGACCTAGTTTCCTTTTGCGCGCAATTAGTTTACTCGTTTTTTCGAGGCTTTTGGTGTCAGTCCGCCGAAAATGCCGACGCCAGGTTGACCACTCGGGGACAGGACCCTAAAGCTATCCCGTTACAAGAGAGAGAGGAAATATTGCGATGTTCCCTCCTCGTTTCTTTTTATTTCTTCACCTTTCCACTTTGCCGATCCCCAACTCTACCGCCACGTATCGCTGCTGGCGCTACACAAGACTGTCATCTAAACATTCCTTCTGCTGCACGCTCTGTGTGCAGAACGGGAAGCAGACACAGCTTGAGTGCCTCTTTTGTGCTGACAGCACTCCGTGCTGCAGTCGAAGTGATGGCGCGGCCAGTAAGGTTAGATAACGGTATACGTCGACATGGCGGTGGCTAGTTCGGAAGTTTCTTTGGTAAACAGCGCTGGGAAGGTTCTTTTTCTCAAAGGGCACTTCCAAGCAACCATGCAGTGCGCGCTGTTCATTATTTGAGGCCGTTAATTATCACCGTCTACAGCTTAGTTATCGCAATCTATAACTTAGTTATCGAACTATACGAGAGCATGCGACTAAATGTAGAAATGACAGGGCAGAAAAAAGCACTCCGCCTGTAGGAACTACATAGAAGACTCCTAATCACCCGGAACAAACGCGATAACTTTAAAGCACACCATGTAGCTATACCTCACACTGCACCATATGTGCAACGCATATAGCGCTTTAAGACAGCCAAACAATAAACTAGCGCAAGCCTGGCAGCAGCGCAGTACAGCTCCGAAAGATCGGCCTGGCGCAAGCGCTACGCGTGCCGCCGTGCGCCAGCGAGCGTGGCGGAACGAGCCGCCAGCCTCCTGACAACGACCACACTGGGAAGGAAGTGGCGCTGTTTCATGCTCCTGAAAAGGCCTGTGTTTTTTCCCCACCAGCCGGCGCTTCCTCTTTCTGGAGCGTGCTCTCGTGTGGGGTAGCGCTAGCATTTTCGACGCGGCAAG
The DNA here is from genome assembly GCF_055883805.1 of Amblyomma maculatum. Taxonomy (NCBI): domain Eukaryota; kingdom Metazoa; phylum Arthropoda; class Arachnida; order Ixodida; family Ixodidae; genus Amblyomma; species Amblyomma maculatum. Next base: position 159,006,153 of record NC_139344.1, on the reverse strand, counting down.
TTGGCCCATTCTCGGCACGCTTCTACCGCACTGTCCTAACCGCGGGCCACTCGCCCTATGGCGCCTGGCTGGCCGAGCTATAAACAGCTCGGAGGGGGCCAATCGTCGGTATATATCTCGGATACTAATCGATACCGCGCCTGCACGCCTCGGCAGCCGGGCACTTATACCTGCAACACTGAGGCCCTGTGTTTCCTGTTCTTCGAGATACCCTTCGTCGTTGCCCATCAATTATAGCGGGTGCTTCAACGCTCCCGTTATTCAATTTTCGTGCTCCAGAGAGGCCGCAGAATGCTAAAGAAGATCAGGACGCAAAAACCGCGTACTCCTTCCCTCATGTAGGTACTGCGTACGCAGCGCCGATTCTTTGGGCGATTCTGGAAGCGCCTCTCCGAAACTGCACGAGCGAAAATCTGCCCGCATGGTTCAACGCTCATTACTGTGAGAGCGATCGCCATGCACCACAAACATACCTATTCTGACACTGTTGTTATTTGCTTGTTTATTATTTACTGTAGGCCCTGTTTCTGTTTATAGTTTATGGTGTACAAAGACCCACTGAGAAGAATCGTTCGTCCTGAAGAAAGGAAGGTTAGGGATGATTTACCGTCTTTGCAGCACTGTTATCCATGCCGCAGCGTTTGTAAATATATTTTCATCCAAATTAACCTAGAGAAACAGCGCGTTAGATGAAATGTAGCATAAACAAAGGCGCTAAACAGATGACGGACGCTCACTCCTTGCCGCCGGCCCAAGCTGAATGAACCACAGCTTGTATATAAATAGCTGCCAAGCTTGTGATTATTCTCTAACTGAAAAATGACGTTTCTTTACTGCAGCTGCTACGGCTTCCATCACGGTATTGATGGCGTCTATATAGCTTTCCGCTGCATGATTCACGCACCCTCTCTGAGAACGCCACGAGCACTAATTGCTGCCCTCCCTTTGACAAGAAGAGCTTGGACCGCTGGGAGGCGCCGCGGTGCTTCGCGCCACGTATGTCCGCCAAGTGGCGCACTACCACGCGTCGTTTGAAGAGTGTTGGCCTTCCCACATAAAGAAAACGGGGACACCACGCGGGGCACGCTGCATGGCAATTGTTCTTTATTTAGCGAGACTTGACCTTATCTCGTCTATTGTTCCCCGATCTTCGAGGCCGGTGTGCCATCTCTGCCTCGAGAACGCTGCCCCAGCAGGTTAAAAGGACGCATCCTTCGCGCCTCGCTGTCGCAGCGAGGGGCCATACGAATTGAGGGAAAATGCAGACTGACCTGCGGTGCCCGTTACTTAACTCGAGTGTCACCGTGACTCTGCGCACTGGAAAAAAGAAAGAGGCGCAGTCAACACGCGTTTCGAAGTGCGCTGCAGTTAATTGCTGGTCTTTCGCAGCGTTATATTGCACACGGATGCTTTCGTTCCCACTGCTCTCCCCTGACCCCTCCCCCCTACCTCTTTTTTTTTACCCACGAGTGTGCTTTTTGAGAGCTTCAGCGACATGTGAAGGTTACGAACCACAGTTGCACTGTCTGCAAATGCGGATGCTGGAAGCGGAAGTTACGTTAGCAAGTTAACGGTGCGCTAGGTCCTTCATGTATGTTCTTATGCTCTTTTAAGAGAACGAGAAAAAATTACAAGAGTTCAACGCTGCTGAACCAAATATTGAGCGAAAGCATTAGCTGCAGGTGACCGAGTGCTCTTCTTCTCCTTTTCTTCTTCCTCAGCCCAGATATAAAGCCGCGCTTTAACCAAGCCGTATGAACGTGCCTTAGTGGCCTGTAGGGACAACGTGAATGCCAGGGTCTTATCAGGCTGATTCTGACATAACCGTCCAATGTGAAACGAGAGACCCAAGTTGGTAGCTCCTGCCAACTGAGCCGCTGCTCAGACCGCGCCACGCCGATCGCTTGAGTTGCGAGCCCACCTCTCGCTTTTGTGTCACGCTGGGTGAGACGGCACAGCGTCACGTGGGTAAGACGTGGCTACCGCCGCGCTACGCCGACCGCTTGAGTTGGTAGCCCAGCTCTCACCCTAGTGTCACGTGGGGTGTGACGTCACAGTGTGACGTGGGTAAGACGGCGGTGACCACGTAGGTGGCTACCGCCGCGCTACACTGAAGGCTCGAAACATGATAGTATTGCTTTCGCAATAAAAATTGGTGGCGCCTTAGCTTGGTTCAGCCTGGATATCAGAAGCGAAAAGCTTCGGCGATGCCATGGCTTTGCTTGTGGTTCCTTGGCGTAGTTGTGGCTTACCTTGTCGTTCACGGTTGCACATTATAGATATTCTATGGCTTATCATCACGGTGAAACATTGATTACAGCCGTACACCACATGAGATTAAACTTTATTCCGATTCCACATCATTATCACCGTTACACTTCTGTATAGACATAAACACAGCCCGGTGAAGGCGCGCGGCACCGGATAAAGGTCAACCGGCGGAGTCGCGGTGGCGGTTGCGGCGGTAGCGGCGTCTCCGACCACCTGCGCCTCTCCTGTGACGTCTTATGGTTTGCGCATGCGCAGCTGTGGCTTTTATTGCGAAAGCAATACTGCGCCGGGTCTAATCGCTGGTCGCTGTGTGCCGTGTCCGTGTCCATGACCATGGTCCCCTGGCAGGAGCTGCCAACTTTGGTCTCTCGTTTCACATGGGACGGTTATGTCAGACTCAGCCTGCCAGGACCCTTGCATTCACGTTACCCATATAGGCCACTAAGACATGTTCATACGGCTTGGTTAAAGCGGGGCTTTATATGTGTTTCTAACGACGGAGCTCACTCGAGACTGCGAGTTGACTAGCCCAGTGAAGCTTTTCGCTTCAAAAGGTAAAAAGGAAATTGAGCGAACGGTACTATACGAATGATGTCAAGGCGATCTTTCGTTTGCGAATATGAGGAGCGCGCAATATACGCGTTCAAAAAAGAAAAAAGAAATGTTGGAAGATCGTTTTTATCCTCTTCATATTTTCATTCAGCCGCTTTCGATTATCTTACTAGAGGAGAAGAGTTCAGCCTGAACTTTTTTTCTTCTCGCTGTGCATTTCCTCAGATAAAGCGCCCATATATTTCGAAAAAAGAGAAAGTGCTGGCCATGAATAAATTTTTGCGGATACCAAAATACACAGCGGTTCGCGCCGATGTGTTATGAACCGCTCATTATAAACGTCAAGCTGAAACCACGCAAATAAGCCCCTCTACTAACCAGAAGTGTACGGCTGGCCCTGTCATATATGAGCGGATAACTGCGATAAAAACGGATGAAACGCAGATGTGCGAAGTTACTGTACGTAATCTATATATGCCTACAGAACAGAGAAGCAGCTTGGAAACTAATTTCTCAACGGGCGTGGTCCCCATTGAAGTAACGCTGTTTCCCCGGACGCCATGAGGAAGAACTGCGGACTGACTTCCATCCGTACGTAATTCCTGATAAGGACCGCCACAATTTCAGCACGCGGGAGATTTCGCATTCCTCTTCGATCGCAATGCCGCGCAATCGTGCTCACAAGCAGGCCGCCCCAGCCCTCGAATGCCGCCTCGGATGACTGCACCGACTTCGGGGTCAGCAGCGCGGCGCAAAAGCCATTAATTTATCCTAGGTTTCTCTTGTCCCCTTTTTTTTTTTTTTTTCACTCGCTCAAATCTTAGGTGACGTGATATCTATCGCGAACACTGAGCGTGCTCCCTTTTCGAGGCTGCACTCCATCTGCTGGGCGCCCCGTCGTCGGAAATGCCAGCGGCCATCTTTCGGAGGCGCGGCAGGAGCGATTTCGAAGGCCTCGAAGCATTCGTTCAGCTCGTTGCACTCCAGGGTGCAGTTTAGACCGAAAACGATGCTCCTCAGGGATAAATAATAAGGGTTGCTTATGACGAGTAGGCAATAAATCTTATCATGAGGTAACGTAATATATATATATATATATATATATATATATATATATATATATATATATATATATATATATATATATATATATATATATATATATATGAACAGTGAAGTAAAATAAAGAGTAACGCGCGAAGGTGTGGAAAGGTTTTGTGCGATTATTCTTCGTCGTTTAAAATCTGGTGAGCGAAGTAGGTCAAATACGTGTAACGGCGTATCGGTTCCCTCCACTGAGGCCAAAAAAATATGCACCTTGGTTGTTAGCCCGCACCATACCGGTTGGAACTCTTACCTTAGCACGCCCACAATTCCACATCCAGGAGTTTGCACGTTTATCAAAAGTCTCCTCGCTCTACCATCTACATATTATTATTCCTTTTGAAATGCTGAGCTTATAATTTAATACATCCACATGCAATCAGTCAAATCGTGCTCACAAGCAGGCCGCCCCAGCCCTCGAATGCCGCCTCGGATGACTGCACCGACTTCGGGGTCAGCAGCGCGGCGCAAAAGCCATTAATTTATCCTAGGTTTCTCTTGTCCCCTTTTTTTTTTTTTTTTCACTCGCTCAAATCTTAGGTGACGTGATATCTATCGCGAACACTGAGCGTGCTCCCTTTTCGAGGCTGCACTCCATCTGCTGGGCGCCCCGTCGTCGGAAATGCCAGCGGCCATCTTTCGGAGGCGCGGCAGGAGCGATTTCGAAGGCCTCGAAGCATTCGTTCAGCTCGTTGCACTCCAGGGTGCAGTTTAGACCGAAAACGATGCTCCTCAGGGATAAATAATAAGGGTTGCTTATGACGAGTAGGCAATAAATCTTATCATGAGGTAACGTAATATATATATATATATATATATATATATATATATATATATATATATATATATATATATATATATATATATGAACAGTGAAGTAAAATAAAGAGTAACGCGCGAAGGTGTGGAAAGGTTTTGTGCGATTATTCTTCGTCGTTTAAAATCTGGTGAGCGAAGTAGGTCAAATACGTGTAACGGCGTATCGGTTCCCTCCACTGAGGCCAAAAAAATATGCACCTTGGTTGTTAGCCCGCACCATACCGGTTGGAACTCTTACCTTAGCACGCCCACAATTCCACATCCAGGAGTTTGCACGTTTATCAAAAGTCTCCTCGCTCTACCATCTACATATTATTATTCCTTTTGAAATGCTGAGCTTATAATTTAATACATCCACATGCAATCAGTCAAAAAGTGCGAAGTGAAGGCCACTTCGCACTGCTTTTATGTGGGGCAACTTCGCGTAACATGTGTTACAGCTTCACTGTAACGTATGTTAAGGCTGCTGTGTGGGCGTACACGCTCATTGTGCTTGGCACATGCGCATTGTCTTGAACGCCTCACGTGCAGTTCGTTGTATCATGACATCGTCGGCTCCCATTCTCACATTATCTTGTTAAACTCATTTTGCTTCCTACAGTGCATAGCAGCAGGCTTGACAGATGCACCTTCGGCCGACCTATCCGCTCAAGCTTACTCTGCAGCTCAGCGCCTTCTCTCCCTCTCTCTCTCTCTCTCTCTCTCTCTCTCTCTCTCTCTCTCTCTCTCTCTCACACACACACACACACACACACACACACACACACACACACACACACACACACACACACATATATATATATATATATATATATATATATATATATATATATATATATATATATATATATATATATATATATATATATATATATATATATATATTATCAGCCTGACTGTACCCACTGCAGGGCTAATGCCTCTCTCATATTCCTCCAATTAACCTGGTCCTGTGCTAGCTGCTCCACTTGACCCCTGCGAGCGTCTTAACCTCACTGCCCACCTAACTAGTCGCTCCCTGCTACATTAGCGCATATATATATATATATATATATATATATATATATATATATATATATATATATATATATATATATATATATATATATATATATATATATATATATATATATATATATATATATATATATATATAAGACATGGTGGTCGGAACGGATCTGAGACAGCGCAGCACACAACACTAGGTACACCGCAGCAGAGAAAGCAACTACAGAACGCGTGAAGAGAACAAGTCGGCCTTCTTCTAGACGTCTTGCAACGAGGCCTCTGGAGTGTGCGTGCTTTCACCACTTGCCGATGCGGCGGCTGCTTACCATCGGCCGAGATAAAAGTTGCGCAACTGGGTCGCCTTCTTCAGTCGCAGGCCGGCAAAGAGAGGGAATGCGAAAATCCGCACTCAGCGTTGCAGCCTGCCGAGGTCCCCGCAGTGAGAAGCCGACCTGATCCATCGGGCGCTGATCAGGGTTGCGATCGGATGGGCGACGATCGCGCCTTGAGTCAAGCACCCAATTCGGGAGTGGCCAGAAGTGTAATATGCACTCGTTTTGCACAAAGCAACTACATGTTTCGGATCGAGATATTGCAATGCAAAGTTTGAAATAAAAACTCAATCGAACGCGCAGCCGTGAAAGCCCACCCTCTTGCTGAACGAGTTGGGCAGAATAAAGGAATAGTGTGTTTCATTAGCATTACCTCCCCTTTCTGTCTTAAGCTCATGTCTTCAGACGAATGATATCTATTACGTAGTGAAACATGACTGCCGCACCGCAGGAAGATGAAGAGGATGACGAAGTAGGGCCGCGATTCTTGAGATCGCTTGGAGGATTAGACTGGCCGTCTTTTGTGTTGCTCGCCGTGGCCGCCGTTCAGTTTACGGAGAATTCCATTCCCCGTTTTACCTGAGCATAAACTCCTTCTCAGTTACATTATTTATTTACAAATACTGCAGACCCTTCTCGTGCCAATGAAGGAGAGGATACAAAAGAAAAAAAAATAGAATAGGGAAACAAGTATAGGTAAAATGAGGTGCAGGATAACAGTTAATTGCCTACAGCGGCGTCGAGTGGTAATGACGCCTTATCAAGGAAACGAAAATAGCTCGTTGAACAAGGAAGCAAATGTAGTTAGATAGAAATACAACCTGAAAAGTCAGCATCATAGGTTCATCACGGTGATATTGATCATGATTCAATGCGATTAACATCCTTTATGAATGATTCTACTGAGTTGCAGTTTACAACATCCGAGGGTAGTTTATTGTGAGAGATAAGTCTGTCGACGGCTGCTTTTATATCTCTGAGCTAACACGTACAGTTATACCTCTGATCAAATTACTTTGCAACAGGTATGATTATCGTGCACCAGCAGTCTGTTCTGTATTAATAGACTTAGAAATGAAAATAATAGCTATCATTCACACAACATTAAAAGGAAAAGAAAGAAAACGGCGAATTTTTAGCTTCCGTTGTCCCTATTGAAGTTTTCACAAGGGGGCTTCAAATCCTCTACGGGCGAGTGCGTATCAATAATCATAATAAGAAAACCTCATTCTCCAAGGAATCCGCGCGCAGCATTTCTTCGTCTCTTATAGTCTGAGTTGCTTTAAGACGTTAAACCCCATAAAGTCTAAACCTAAACCTAAACATTTAGGCAACGATGTTTTAAAGCCCAAATGTCCATTTGTTTTCGTGAGCAAGTAGCAAAACAATATCTCGGCCTTACTACAAATGCACGCAGCGTGGTTCCTTGCTGCGAAAGCATGCCATTAAATATTTAGAAGCACAATATTTATGATTAATTTTGGCAATGTGAACCATATTTCCCAAAACGCTAAAACAGGAGAAAATTTCGCTGTCTGGAAACTTTTATCGGCTGTTACAATTTACAGCTGTTGCAACTTATTTATGGCTTCTATGGCTGGTACGGTTTCACTCCTACAGATGAGCTTGCGTAACATCAGCAAATATATATCTGAGAACGTTCGATGAAGGGAGAGGGGCTGGATCTAAACAGAGCTTGATGTACGAATGTGAAAATGCTTGGCTCTACGCTTCATATATTTTTCGCATCTATACAACAGTGCACTCGTCCAATGAAGCAAATTCCGAGTATCTATTTGTAAAGACTAGATAAAGAGTAAAATAACGGTGACGCTAAGTCCATCCACAATCGGAGCTCCCTGAATATGAGCAGACACTCTGAGTCTTCTTTTAGCGATTATTCTGCACGTTGTGCATGCATAGAAAGTTCAGTGCGTTTTGCACATTTTTTTAAAAGAGTGTGGATGCGAAAATCCCGCCAGTGACAATGAGTTTTACCCTGTACGTGGTGGCAAAGTAACTGCGCGTCTTGCGGTGTAGTGAATTCGTCCTTTGAAGATGGCACGAAAGCAAAGGCTATTACTTTCTGATATCATTGCTCCCAAGCTATTCGCAGCAGCTGTGCGCAGAACATGAAGCTAAAGTTAATATAAGTACGCTTGGGCGTCGAATGTGGTAAGAAGGCAGGTAGGTATTTGCACTAGCACCGTGACAGTATTTTCGCGTGTGCTACAATCTATTCATTTTGTTCGAAGCTAAACAATAGCTGCGCACTACTGGTGGGAACAATGGGCGCAAAAGTCAAAATTGAGTGCGGGTTGAAACGCGGACAAAGTCGGCAGTTTTGTAAGACGCGCCGTCGCAGTTCGAGCAGGCCGTGCGAGTCAGCGACCCGAGACTTCCGGCAGTGAAAACCCCTCGGAGCGATACCGCACGAGCGGTGAGCATCGCGCAAGAGCTCGACGGGTGCGCACTGAGAAGTATACTACGTTACTACGAACAACGGCGGCGCCCACGAGAGGGCGGCCAAGTATCATTTTCCGCTCCACATTCTCTGCGACCGCTCGTAGTTGAATTTCCATCGCATTTTATTTCTCGTTAACGTTTCGCGCACCGCGCTACTCGGCGCGTGCACCCTGTAGTACAGCGGCTCTGCGCGCGCAGGCATCAGCGCTGCAATCAGCATCCCGCATCTAGCCGCCGCCTTTCTGTCTTCTTTTTCCCCTTTTCTTTCTCCTTGCTCATGAGCCGTGCAGCAAACAAGTCCAGAAGACAACAGGGGAATGCGTAAACTAGAAATGCACGTGGAGGAGGGAGGCAAACGGATGGCGGAAGTCTGAAGCTGCGATATCATGAAGGCGCTTGCGAGAACAGCTCGCTCTTGCTGCCCAGCGTGAGACCGCGCGCAGGAGTTTTCGTCATAATGGTTCCTAAAAATACGCGAGCCTCTTGGCGCCGACGGTGTCGCCATTCGCTTCCACCGCGAATATGTCTTTACGAGACAAAAAATGCGAGTTGTAAGATAGGCATCATACACTTGTTGTCCTGTATTCGTAAAGACCACTTTCGTGAGAAGAATGGTTTCGGACGAACGTTTTCTCCGATGGCAGCGAGTGCTCTTGTCAGTGCCAACGTCGCGCTAAAATAGTGGAGGTGAACTGTTTTACGCGCTCTCCAAGATGCCAGGCTAGCGCGTGTTCTATTTCAGTAATGAAGTGCGCTGAGGACACAATGGCATGTTCTACCGAATGAGTGATCAACACTATAAGCCAAGCCAGCTTAGCGTTTTTGGGTAACTCCCACGGCGTTAATTTATATACCCTTTGCACCGAGATGGAGTGTTGCATGCTAAATCTCGTACAAATGAGAATCCTCTATTTTTTTTTTTCATGACATGCAAATTTTGTGAACATGGACCAAACGAAAACCCCAAATCGGCTAGGGTGAATTCATATTGCACGCTTGTGCAGCACCCATTCAAGCGGCATGCCTTAGCAGCAACCGAAAACGTTTTGTGCATAAATGTTGCACGTAGTGCAGAAAACAACGAAATATGAAGGATCTAGAAAAGAACTAGTTTATTCGGAAGCTTTGAACCAAATCATAGAGGGTAGCGAGGGGAGGAGGGGGCATTTTAGTGCGCAATCTGCAACTCAGATTTAAAGTAGGCAGACATTCTCTCGTGGTGAATGCTGCGCAAGATTCAGATGATGCGCAATTTCAGTTCGTAACTATACCTTACTTTGCACAACAAACGCTCGGGAGGAAATGGTCGCTTTGGCGCAGTCACGGTTGCAATCACAGCGTGCGAGCGACCGCATTTTGGTGTCCCTGATGCAGTCTCCGTGGCGTGGAGAAAGCTACCGGGATAACAAACGTTCAGGAAGCAGAGCGGTGTTGCCCGTTTCCTCGGAAGCTGTAACACAATGTGTGCGTCGGTGAAGGGGGAGGGGCACGGCATCGTTCGTCCGGAACACCGCACGAACGGCTCCTTCCGCGACTGGAGCAACATCATGTCCTAGACCTAGGCGCTCTAGCCTACTAGACTGCGATAAGATGCTTACACGCGTGTAGTTTGTTCCTACTTGCCCGTGTATATGTTGCTGTTTTGTTCTGTTCGTATGCCTCCGACGTGTCTCTCATGGCTTTCGTAATTTATTCGAAAGCACTACTTCACGAGATCCAACTGCCTCACCATTTCCTGTGTCTTCGAAATGGCAGGCTCTCCTCCTCCAGCCGTCATACACATGCCCGCTCATAAAGAATAAATAAAGTAATAATAAATGTTATTCATGTATTTATTAATTCGTTTCGAAAATACTGGAAGCCCTAGCAGTAAGCCCTGGCAGAAGCTATAATAACAGACAATAGATAGAGCTATCGAATTTCTTGCGATGCTGCCTCAAGTAGTAAGTTACTACTGCGTCCTCGCTTCATCATCAAAGCTGCTTCCAGCATATTGAAATATATTACCATCAACGAACATTGAGCCTAATACATATCCAACGCACTTTAATGCGCAGCCTAACTATATTGAACGTACGACTCGCAACGCGAATTATCTTGTTCGGTCAACTGCACTGCGTTCTATACTCACGTGGTAAAATTATCTAGTGCCTAAACCACGAATAATAAGTGCGCGTGCCAGCAACACACGCGTTAGCAGCAAAACGCTATAATTCCAAAACAATCATAACGGACTCGCGAGGGGCGAGGGGCGTGTAGGAACGTTCAAAAGGGCTGGGTCCCATACCTGGCCTATCGGCTACTAAAAAACAGCTCAGACCTGGCCTACCGACAACTGCAAAACGGCTCGTACGTAAGAAGTCCATCCCGCCGCTTCATATATAGTCTGGGCTCCGGCCCACTCGAGGCTAGGAGGAAACGAGGCAGCATGATGCCACAGCCCGCACGCTTTCTAACCGGGCAACCTCCTCTCCCTCCTCCTCAGAAGAATTCACGCCAGCCTACACTTTCAGAAAGCTTACTCAGCTGTAGCAAAACAGACACAGTCTTTATCGCCCCCCCTCCCCCCCCGTGTAAAGGGTTAACGAGAGCGGAGGAACGCGTGTTTCTTCGCCTCCTTACGAACACCATGATGTGCCCGACGTCACTTAAACACTTTGACAATGCCTTATCCGGGGAGTGCCCGCACTGTGGGGAAATGTCCTCAGACCTCTTCAACATGGTGTGGGCGTGCCCATCCAACCCTGCCTTTGCATCTAACCCGAACCCCACCCGGGAGTACTGGGAGGCGACCCTACTCGCCTGCTCCAACCTGAAAGCCCAAAAGGCGTTGGTGAAACGAGCAATGGCGGCAGCGGTAGCAACTGGAATCCCGTACTGGGAACTCCACCTAGTGTTTGTGAGGAGCAGTGCACTAAGCCTGACCCCACAGCAACCTCCATTTAGCTCTCTCTTTTTAGTAAATGTTTTCACCACCACCACCACCAGCAACCCACGAGGCCTCGATGCACTGCTCAGCGTCGCACCCTGCCCTTCTGCGCTAAACTGCACTTTGACTTCAATGTTTCTATCATATACATACCGTGCAGCTGTATACAATAAACTGGCCATATCATTGAAGCACGCAAGGACTTGTTATAACGCTAATAATTTTCAACTCTGCTCTGTTTTCTCCTTGCCTTCTACAGTAATAAACTGACGCCTTCCTCTTGCTGACAATGCCGCTTTCTTCTTCTACATTCACCCTTTCTCCTTAACAGTGCTCAAACTCTTTCGTTCAGAACACTTGGACGAAGCGACAGTGCCGAAAGCATGTCTTCGGCGAACCGTGTTCACCATCACAGGATGCTGTTGAAAAGCAGAGTCACTGCATCGCAGCATATTTTTTTTTAACGAGTTCGCAAACCGTTTCTCGCAGTTATCGTTTCCATCTCTAGATGACTTCAGATGTCCATGAATGTTTCGCAGTATACTGCAGCAGTGATAAATGCTGCTTTCTGATGCGGATGCATTATATGTCCCATCGGCACAATTAACGCTGGAGGCGGTGGCGTCCACGGCACGGAAATACAGAAATCACGAGCTTGCCTCTAGCAGGTGGTAGTTGGCAGTAACATGGCCGGGCGCTGATTGGTCGCCTATTCGTGTGGCGTCACGAGACCCACATGCCATGGCCGAGTTGGCAGGATCTGCCAATTTGGGCACAGACAACACCTTTTCGGCCGGCGGAGTGAAAGTCTCAGTGCTATAGTCGGGGGGGCGTAGCGATCGCTACGAGGGGCGGGTAAGGGGGGGGGGGGGCGCCCTCCTCTCCCCTCCCTTGGGCCTCAGTATCCGTAAATATGTTTTTTGTTTTGTTTTTGTTTTTTTTTGTTTTTTGTGCCAGTGGCGTATAACAGCTACCCCAAAAGTATTTGTGGCTACGCCACTGGTGCTGTGCATTAAGGGTAAAGGGACTCAATTTTTGCGCATCAGACGGGGAGGATCACGTGACAACAAAGGCGACGTAGCACCTACGTCACGACTACGTATTGCCTCCCGGGTCCTTCTTGCCCTCTCAGCACGTTTGTTCTTTTCGAACTTTTTTCCTGTCTCTCTGATGACCGGGGTTGTGTGTGAATGGGGGAGTGGGAGTATCCTCTGCATGGCTTTTTGTCATTTCTTTTTAACCCCTCTGGCAATGGGTTCTACGGCGCTGTGCTCCTTCATGCGCTTTGGGTTTCCTTTACTTGTTTCCCTCCTTTCCTAGGCGGCGAATTTAGGCGGCTGGTGGCACGGAGGTATCGCGCTCCCTCTCCCTCCCCCTAAACATACTTTGCTAGACACCGCTTCGTTTTAGAAACTCGGCTTGATGAAAAGCGGAAAATCTTGCAAAAAGTAAATAAGCACGTAAGCGTGGCCCCTCCTCGAGCTACGCTCGCTGCTCGATTTCTACTACTGCTCTCCGCGCGTAGTACTTTAATTGTACATGGTCGCTCAGTAGGAAAGGGAACGAGCAGTTTGCGCAAAAAGACGATTCCTTTTCTCTACATAAGTCGAAAATGACTTTTGGTCATTACATAAATGCCAAGAGGAATTCTAGTAAGTAAAACAGAAAAACTGTAGTTAGACCAAGACCAAGGCTTTCCACTGTTGTCAAGCCAAGCAGTTTTATCAGCATTTTAAAGTACTTATTCCGTGATTCTCGTCCTCAATAGCGCTACGCGCTTCGTCTTGCTAACAGCTTGCTTAAATAACGCCACGTTTGCTCGCCGCAGGAAAGACTGCTCAGGGCACTTTTAAAGCATATTTAAATTTGGACTCCAATTAAATTCAAAGCGGACCAGCGAAAACAAAATGAAAGATCAAATAAAATATTTGTTCACGCTTCATTTCGTGTATTAGAGCGAAAAGTCTGGGCCCAGGCTCAGTGGAGAGGAGAGGCGGGTCATGCGGTGGCTGTCATAGAAAGAACGTAAAAATGAAAATTAACAATGACTCAGAACAAGTGAAAGTTCCTTAGCGGTTTTTTTCGCAAATTTGAGCAAATGAACTTTATTGAGAAATGTAATGCATGAAACCCTGCAAGAAAATATGAATAGAGGGTAAGAAACGTAATCCTTACACATTCACCGCTCTAGTATCTTTTTTTCCCATTTGCCATCAAGCTTCCCATTTAGAGCAAGCGGAATAAACGTTTGCCTATAGTAAAGGCCCCTGCCTCCTGCTTGTACGCGTCTTAGCGCCGTTTAATTTTGCGTAGTATAAACCAGTTCGAGTTATTCAACGTGTACGTGTTGAGCCGCACGCGCAAAGATGAGCGGAAGCAAGCGAGCGCAGCTAGCTAATTTCGTGCATACAAATCAGTAAAATAAGGATGTGCTATCAACAACAACGGGAAGTGTTCAGCGCTACACAACCCCCCAAAACTTCTGCCTCAGTAGCCCCACCCCCACCCCCTCCACACACACACACACACACACACACACACACACACACACACACACACACACACACACACACACACACACACACACACACACACACACACACACACACACACACACACACACACACACACACACACACACACACACACACACACACACACACACACACACACACACACACACACACACACACACACACACACACACACACACACACACACACACACACACACACACACACACACACACACACACACACACACACACACACACACACACACACACACACACACACACACACACACACACACACACACACACACACACACACACACACACACACACACACACACACACACACACACACACACACACACACACACACACACACACACACACACACACACACACACACACACACACACACACACACACACACACACACACACACACACACACACACACACACACACACACACACACACACACACACACACACACACACACACACACACACACACACACACACACACACACACACACACACACACACACACACACACACACACACACACACACACACACACACACACACACACACACACACACACACACACACACACACACACACACACACACACACACACACACACACACACACACACACACACACACACACACACACACACACACACACACACACACACACACACACACACACACACACACACACACACACACACACACGCACACGCACACGCACACGCACACGCACACACACGCGCGCGCGCGCGCGCGTGCTCGAATATACGGTATCTTATTAACGTGATAGCCGTACCCTCTAATGCAGTTGAAAGGAAGGATCCAGTTTTCACAAAAGCGCAAATTTTCTAATTATTTCTTCATTAAAGCTGAGAGTGACTTTTGGAAATCATACTTGAAGAAGAAAGCTATGCAGATAAGAGGGAAAGTATTTATTTGGTTTTATAGGGTTTAACGTCCCAAAGCGATCGACTCAGACTATGAGGGACGCCGTAGTAGAGGGCTCCGCAAAATTTCGACCATTTGTGGCCGTTTACGTGCACTGACATCGCACAGAACACAAGCGCCTTGCTTTTCGCGTCCATCGAAACGATGCCGCCACTACTGGGATTCGACTCCCGCATCCTAGGGTGCAGCACTCGAGCGCCCCAACCATTGTGCCACCGTGGAGGGCTCAGGAAAAAGTGCTTACAGCCACCACAAAATTGGAGACTGCTAAGGTGTTCTCATTTATATCTTTATGCCTTGCTCTTCTCAATCCTATCCTAGGAATACCTCCTGTAAATATACATTGAATGACACCACCGTCACTGACCGCAACGTAAGAGCCCGCCAAGAATGCCAAGGCCGCCTCAGCAAATATAGGTGCCTTGATTAAAACTTCGCCCAGCCTTACTGAAGCAATCACTCCAAACAGCCACCCCTGCGCATTGAATGGCGCATGACCCACTGACAGTGCGACGAAAGTAAGTCGCCCATTCCTTTCGAACGCGAGCTTACTGCGTCCAATAAGTGGACATTGAGTAAGTGTTGCAGTGCGGGGCTGCGCGTAGCGGCAACAACCCATACGCAGATGAACTCAGGCCACCCCGTTAGGTCCCGCCTCGTTGCAAAAGTACAGAGTACTCGGCTCGCTGTACGGCACGGTTCCCGTCGCGCCGTTACGTCAGCCAGACGCGCGATTGCGTGACCGCAACAACCACATTAACACGTCCGCAAAACCGATAGATAGTCATCAGCCGACCCCGTCTGCATCGATCGAAATGGGGGGACGGCCGAGAAGGCACGCGACAGCGGGGAAGCCGCGCAACCGGCGTGTATTCTTTTTTTTTTTTTTTTTTTCTTTCTCAAGGGCCGGCGGCGGCCTTCGGCAGCGGCTTCCGGGTCGGCGTACGAGCAGCTCACGGCAACGCTCGGACGCGCGGGGTGTGTGTGTTGGGGGGGGGGGGGGGGAGTTCTGACAAAGGCGGTTATAGCTACTGACATCACTAACAGCATGAACCGCCAACAACAAGCCGATTCGAATAAATTACACATCACGCCGATAAAAGCACGTCCTGCGTACTGCAGATTTCGCCCAATCACAATTTCGCAGGTTTTGTCCAGTCGTTACAGTGTTTGTGGACTACACATCAGAGCTTTTATGATCGTGATACGACTGTAACCTGACACGGCTTCCTGCCACGAACTGTTGTTCCGCCCTTTTTTATGCACCGACGACGCATGCTGTGTTAAGTGGCATAACTACAGCTAATCTAAATGGGCACTGGTTCGCAAATCCAACCCACTTCCTAACTAACTAATTTACGTCTGTGATAAACATGCATATTCATGTTGCGCCTGCACTTCTTTTTTTTTTTTTTTTTTTTTCAAGGTATGCTTGCTTTCATCCTCGTCAGCGACAGTAAAAAGAGTCCAATGCCTATCCCGTATCTGGATGCAAAATCGAGCAACAAACGTCTACAATAGCAGCAAATTTCCAGCAATAACTGCATCCATTATGTGCGTGCAGCGGCTACTGTATTCCTTGGTGCTAAGTCCGTATAGCATACTTTCGCTCACACGCCCTTCCTCCTACGTACTGCTGCCTAAATCTGTAGCCTCTTTGAGCACATGCCGGCATAATAAAGATGAAGTTGGCGCTAATACTTGGATGAAGACAGAAGAAAGAAAGCACATGGCTCAATCGCGCCAGAGCGCCCAGAATCGAGAGGTCAATGGTCCGGTTACCCGCGCAATCGACGACGCCTGTTACATTCGCTCACTTATTTGCGTGGCCAGTAAAGACAGTGTTAGGGTGAGAGACTACTGTGAGACCGAATCACGAGCATTTCATCCTCAAGGAGAAATGATGCTCAGGCCAGTGAATGCCCGACAGATGCATACCCTATTCCAAATTGAAATGTAGGACTCGGCCATGGTAGTAAAAACTTGAAGACGTTTCTGCGAGCTTCACCTCGTCGCGAAGCGTAAAATAATATGAACACTTCGGCTACCGACATCAAGGAAAATATTGGGGCTATTTTCTGCCCATAGCGTATATACAGCACGTACGGTTAAAAAGGCATCGCCATCGCCGTAGCCCAGGATTGAGAAAAAAAGCGTGCCGGAAAAGTTACGCAATTGAATAAAATAAACCTGTCGCCATTGGGGTTTAATTCAAGGCCTGCTGTATGATAGGCGAGCCCGCAAAGCATATATAGGCCACTAAGCGTTTTAGAGGGGCGCCTATAGTGAAAGCTTTGTGGTGCGTATGAGTTAATAACGTGTGCTTGGGATGTGTATTGATGTTACAGTGATAACACTATTTTAATTAAGTAACTTAAACAAGAACAATTTTCTAAAATCACGGAATTAAAAGGCGATGTTAAAGGCGCTATCACGTCTGCTCTAAAGACGAAGCTTAAGCGGCCTCCTATTTTTTTTGTGTGTGTATTAATCAAAGCGAAATAGTAACGTGATCATGGAGATAATTGATAAAATATTCAAGAACGTAGAAGACTGATAAGCCGTCGCCGTAGTATATATCACCTTCGAAACCATCGCAAGTATTATAGCGGCGCTTGTCGTTCACCTTTCACACGGGCGTGGCGAATTGTAACAAGCACCGATTTCGCGACTCGTTATTCGCCGCCCCTGAAAGTGAGCACGGATTCTTTTAGTTTCAGAAGATCGTGTTAGCTAAGTTTTTAAGGCCAACTGCGGCGGAATAAATCAACTCCCTTTCGTCCTGTCGCCAAAGAGCACATGTTCTGTCGCCGTGGTCTCGGCCCGTTTCGTCTCGATGGGCCGGCACGAGCGTCGCAAACGAAGTTTGTTCTGCGACTGGTCAACGAACTGGCCAGAGGACTCGAGCCGCGCTTTGTTAGCGCCAAGACAAAGCACGGACGGCACGGTGCCCCGCCGAGGTCAACAAACTCATTTGTCTGGTCTCGAAGCATGGCCACATCGTGGTCCGTTTTCACGCTTCGGATGGCTCAGCCCGGCAGCCGGTGCTGCCTCGCCTATATAGGTAGCCGAAGCACTCGGCAGCAATGGCGCCGCCGGTACAGGCGAAACTGTCCTGCGCTGGGCAACCCGCTCTTTGATCCTGCGCCTCACTGCACGGTCTCATTCTGCGCCGCAGTGTATGTCGCGCCTTACGCAACGACCGCGACGCGCATTTCGACAGCGTGTCCGCGTAGTCTCGACGCGAATCGGCGTAATCGCCCGCTGGCCTAGAGCGCCGCAGCGACCGCTGGGACTGCAGCCAGCGTATGAAGCCAACAGCGATGGTAGGAAACACCGCAGAACACCCGCGGGCCAGGGTGTAGCGTGCCTAAAGCACCGGTGATTGGCAGCGACGATGGAGCGAAAGAAATGAAAACCTACAAATCGGTTTATGAGTGGCATGCCGGCTCTAGCGCTGCGTGCTCAATGTCCCGTTTTTTTTTTTCTTTTTTTTTGTCGTTACAGCTACAGCAAAGCTCCCTGACTATAAAAAAATAATAAAAAGGGGAGGGGGTAATTGGTGCGTACTTTCTTTGACACACAAATCCATTTGATCATGTGCTGAGTTTTTCGAGCATTGAGAAAACAGTGTCACGCAACAGGTGCTGAATTTCAGATATGTGCCCTTACAAAAATGCATGTAGGGTTTCTATAGAAATTCGAAAGCGTTGTGTCAATACACGCTGTTGAAAGTCTGTTGATAATCGGCAACATCTTGGATGATGCAGTGTTGACCTCTTGTTGAGCGCTTATGAAATAGTGGCCCATGTGTTTCTTAAGAGCGCTTTTGGAATTCGCGCAACTGAAATTCTGTTGATTTCAGGCTCAAATGCTTCAGAAACTCTGCAAGTGACGCTTTTTGATTTTCTGCTACCTTTCCACTCCTGAACAACAGAAAATAGTACACGACCATCGGTTTGCCAGGAGCAGACACGGGGTGATTTTCATTAATGCAAAAGTAGTACAGTACATCTCCTAGCTGCGATAAGTCACCACATTCTATGTTCTGCCCGACCAATCAACAATCCTGTCTGATCAGTGCTGGTTAATGATAAGCATAGTGAGGCATAAAAGAACAAAACAGATCTTGATCTTTTAAGCCCCATTATACTTACTCACTCATTAACCTACACTAAACTGACTAAATTGTTGATTGATCGAGCAGAACATAGAATGTGTTGACTGACCGCAGCAAGGATATGTGCTGTTCTACTTTTGCATTAATGTAAACCACCTCGTGCCTGCTCCCGGCTAACCGTTGATCACGCAGCATTTTCTGTTAATCCGCAGCGGAAAGGGAACACAGAATAAAAAATGCGCGTTAATGAGAAAGAAAAAATATGCATCTTTGGTGAACCCATAACATGAGCTGGGCTGTTTATTTGCTTTATTTCAATTCATATGCAAGGTATGACGCCAGGCTATTCTTTGCGTAAAACGCTGATACGTCCGGGAACTCCTCGCATGTGATGCTGAAATAAACAATATAAATCATAATTAAGTTGCGGTATATACTAACTTAAAAATAGAGGAAAGGCATTTGTGCGCTGCTCCACGTCATAGCTCAAGAAATTTCTTGTCTAAAATGAGTTGTCACTGTCTTTCACTGCTTAGACGGCATCGACCGCCGCTTCCACAGCTCGGCAGCACTGCCACATCGTTCATTTCTCCCTGATAAACAATATATGCTGCCGTCAAAGATCCCATTGTGAATATAAATAGCAAAGTGCAAGTCACAAGCATTACTACCCAGAAAACTTGAAGCAGAATTACCAACTATAGGCACCAAAATGGGTGGAAACAAAAACAAACACTGCAAAAATGGTGGAGCTGCACAGATTCAATAATCCACAATGTGTGACAGAGGCATATTATGATCTCGATAATGTGTCCGTCTCAGCGCGAGTAGCGTATCGAAAGAGTACAGCACTGTGCCGAACAATCCGTCAAAAACGGTCACCTTGTAAAAGAAAGAAAATGTCGCCATCCCAACTGGCGTTCCATCGGCCCCAGCGTCCGCGTTAGAGACAAGCCTGGTTCTCTCTCTCTCCCTCCTTTTTTTCCGACGAGGCTGGCTTGCCTGCTAGAAATATTTACATGCTCGCTTCCCCTTGTAGCACACACTGTACAAGACTGGCACAAACACGAATAGGAAAAAGTAAAACTCTCACCAAAGTGCAGACGCTCCCTCCGCCCGTGCCGGCTTTTCGCCCAGAATCCAAAACGCCTGCGACTGTTGAACTTCTTAAACACGTCCTCCTTGCGCAGAAGCTGCCACCCAAGAGCGGATTCCTCCGAAGACTTAAATGCGTACGTTCGCGCTCAAATTTGAACAAAACGATCTTCGTGATAATCACCAGCGAAAAACCTACATACGGTGCTTCGCTCACAGTGCAAGATGCGACCACGGTGGCGGGAAAACGCCAACTGAACTGGCACATCGCCGCACTCAGCGTACCCGCGTCCGCGTGCAAAGAAAACAGGGCGCGGAAGAACAGCTTCGGTGAAAAGGGGGAGCCGCCGCCCCCGCTGCGCGAGCTATGCTGCAGCCAAGGTCATCTCCGTGAAGACAAACCACGGAGAAGGCAGAGAGCAGAGACCCAGAGGGAGCAACCCCTCCCCCCCTCCCCCTTTTTCCCCCCAGCCGACAGGAAGTAACTCTCGACCCTCCGGACATGCTGGCGCCGTTCGCGGCACGGGGGAAAGATGGGTGTGGACAGTAGCAAGGCAGTGGCCGAATGCTTCTTTGAAAAGACGAGTCGCGGATAGAAGACGCGTGTAATCCTATTTTTTTTTCTTTTTATTTCATACGCGAATGTTTTTGCTATGCGTGTTAACTCTATAGTATGCGTGGGATCAATCCGTCATTATTAGAACCCCTCAATGTTTAAAGTGACTTCATTTTAGCATGGTGTCCACTTTTGAGAAAGGAAGGAAAAGAAAAAAATAACAGTTAAATTCTCCAAAGACATACAGGATTCCAATACAGACTGCACCTCATTTTGCGGCAAAAGCTACGGGCAAAAATACCTAGGCTTGGGCAGAATGTCAGACCCTGAAGCATATATATAGTGAACTTTGCAACTGGTTTAAAAAAGCTTTGTCCTGCCCTACATGGTAGGTTCAATCTAGGATCCTGTTTGTTAGTATGATGACTCACTGAACTTGTTTTATGATAAATATAAAATATGTCCTACCACTAAAGTTACCTTCTGCGACATACAGAAGCTGATTCATTACGGATTCTGACTGACATTCAACGATGTATTTGCATTATTAGTGGAGGCTTTGCCATCATGAAGTTTTTAGGGCATATTTTCACTGTGTTGCGAAGCTTGAGCTAAGTGTGCACCGTTAATATGTACTTTTATATAACATGAACGAGCACGCAACTGCATGCTGCTCTTATATTTCCCTTTGCAGAATGTGGCCAATAGTTGATTACAAGTGAGACCAAAAATTCATAACAAAATTGTCACATCATGTTCTTATCATTTGTGCCTAAAACTACTTAAAAACATGGGTCAGCTTGAACAGTACACGCTAATTGTTCGTGAACGTTGAAAACTGACAACAAAAAGCACATAGAAAAAATAGCACAAAAAGTCTATTGGGTAGAACACAATGAAAATTCTGTGGGCCCTGTAAAGATTGCACTCAGCTGGGGTTGAATGTCTATCGAAATTCAATAAATTCAAAAGGCGGTCAATAGTCCAACAATAGAGTTTCAAAACTCATTTTTGTAAGGGTGTAAGGCCTGTAATGTAACGCTTTCATTGACGTCGCACATTATTTTGGCTCACAGCAAGTATTTTTCCGTCTAAATGCTATAACCACTCCACGCCTTACGGAAGTTTGTTATTTCGCTTTCTCAGGCGAAATGCTAATCCTTAATTCTTTTGAGGCTTGGAAAAAATATTTTAGTAGAAAATGCCTGTTGTTGCAAACTGTAACATAGAAGTACCATGATTTTTCATATAAGTATCCGAGTAATTGTAGAGCCACATTCTACTTCAGAGATGCACATGACGCAATAAATTCTGAAAAAAAAAAGAAAAAGAAAGTATACATATAAATACCGATGGCAAAATTTTACTCCATGAAAATGACGGAGGACGTGCTAAAGGCCACTTCTTAACGCATATCATTCGTTGCATTCGCTAGGCAACATAAAAGGCACCCGGTCTGCGATATGATATGGACGCTATAATTCGCCTGAAACAAAGGAACAACTGCTAAGTGCTGCATACTTCGAGCAAAATCTGCGAGTTCCTTGTATGCGCAGCTGTGAACACAGCGAATTAAATCGTTAAGCGAAAATTCACCCAGGGTGCACTTCAAAAATGTCCTCTGCGAAAAATAATGGCACTGACGAAAAGCAAGAAAATGGAAAGACGTGTAGACTCCATCTCATTTCTTTTGGTCTGTCGTCATTCACTTTCGCCACGTGCCGTCCCGACCAGACGGAATTCCGTGAGTCCCTTGATTTCAGGAAGCGTCCCTATATATACGCATATAAGAAAAATTTAATGCGCCTTTACCATTCTCGTCGGCGATGAGAACAGAAAAAATACGTCTCTGTCGGCAGACGCCCCACCGACACATTTTCAGTTATGTGCTTGGCATACAATGGGAGCCATCCTGGTAATTGCGCGGTCAATATTTTCTGCCGAACAAAATACGTTATACATACTGTGCCTGCATTCGAATGCAAGCCCGTGCTGCTTGAATTGCAGATTTGCCGAAAATCGGTGTCTGGCGGCATCTTTTTACTTTTCATCTTTTGCAGTGGGTACACGTGCACAGCTTCCCGCAATGTCGCGTTCGTCAAGACATCGGCAGTCTCGTTCCCAAACCATTCGGTGCCACGTTCGCCTACCTCAAACTACACAAAGCCAACCTGACCGGCCGTCAGTCCAGAATGGGCGCTTGTGCGCGCGGTCAGAGCTCGTGTGATCGGAGTATTTCTGCATCTTTCGAGCGGTTCTCAAGACGTTTGCTAGCCGCGAAACTTTCTTTTTCTTCTCCTCTCTTTAACACGCCAGCGCTAGCGCTATTCGGGTCAGCCTGTACGAGGCGCAAACAAGGACACACACGAAGCACAGGTTTATATCATCCCAGAGTAGCAACGCTGCATGGAGCTCGGTGAGGGATCCGAGGAGCCCCGTCGCCAAAACAATGCGCGCAAGAGAGAAACAGCCGCCGCCACCCTGAATGAAAGCCGAGAAAAGAAAGGCGCGCCGTGCCCAGCAAGCTCACGGTCGCCGAAACGGCCGGGCTCTTCCGCGGCCGGCTTCGGCGCGGTTCCTCGTGCTTGGAGGAGTCAAAGCCCGCTTGGAGGAAGTGTTCGGCCGGCTGGCCAGCGCCGCATGTGCCAGCCGCCCTCTCTTTCGACCGCGCCGATCGCGCCGAGGGACGCCGGACGGAACCACCTGCTGGCGCTGCAGCTGCACGAGGGCGCGTTAATTCTCTGGGCACCGCTTCCCGCTAGAGCGATGCGGCACTGAACCAACGCAGGGCCGGTTATGGAGATGAAAACACCCCGCGTACTGAGCGTCCACCTCAGTGTCCTGAGAAGGAGCCGTCGCCTCTCACGCTTTTCGCATCTCGGCACCGTGGTTGCTCGTCGTGGTGCCTTCCGAGTCTGTTCCTCGCCTCATTACTGCCGCCATTCCGCCACTGACATCTGTGCACAAAAATTATAATAAAAAAAAAAATGACGAAGAAGAGTTGCCGTGGGGTTCATACTTTGAGCGCATAATGACTTATGTCGCAGAAAAAACTCGTGGAAGTAAATGTGGTGTCTCGTACAGGAAGCGTTCAAAAATGACTCCTCACTGGCACTTCTCAGGGCTCGCCGTTAGGGTGTGAGCGCCATGTTTGGCTCATTTTTTACTGCACCCTTCGCATACCAAGATGCGTGCACCGGCTCTGTTACAACGCTAACTGGGCAAACTCGACGAGAAGCGAGCGTGCTTCCGTGGCTATTAGCGGGCCTTAGCAATTAACACTTCGTCAAAAGGATATCCGCTCAAATAGCGCCCTCTGACTGTGTGCCTTTGCCTCGTGACATTCGACCTTCCTTTTTTTTTTTCTACATCGCTCAATTTCCTGATAGGCTCGATATACCAGAGGATGTAAAAGGGAACGACAGTAAGTAAAGACCTTCAGTTAACGGAAAGGCAGTGCTCCACTCAAGTGTATTGCAACACTTGAGTGTTGCAAGTATTTGTGCACACCAAATATTGCTGCTGGCATGAACATTTGATTTGTCATTAACAACAACCACTGCAGTAGCGGTGATAGTTGACAGAGACAGCCGCATTAAGAGCTACAAACCGCCGAATTCTGATGCAAATAAACTCATTAAACTACATAGAAAATATTCAATAAGCCAATGCTTGAGTCTTGGTGAGGCTGCTGTGCATAGGGCCAAATCCATTTCTACTGCGTACATTTCTTAAATGTGCACGCAAATCTCAAGGGCGTTTTTGTTTTATCTTTCATATTTATGCGGCCGCCGCGGCGTCAATCGAAACCGCAAATTCGCTCTGAGTAGCAAAACGCTATACAGTCACTACAGCATTTCGACGGGTCCATCACAATGCAAGCATATCCCGCCTATCCACCGGTGCTACTTCAGTTTCCAACCATAAGCACAGTGTAGGGAAAATAATAGAGAGACAAAAAGGAAAAAGGTAAATTTATCGTGGGATAGGAAGGTGTTGCGAACACACTGTATTGAAGAATTGTAACTAAACAGGAGTAGCCTTGGTGCCCTTGCTTCATATGTATTCGGTTCATGACTGGCCAATCAAGATAAGCACTGGGAGGCACGCCAGCTCCCCACTATATATGGCGTACCTCAAGCCTGCCTCACATAGCAGTTATATAGTTTTGACTCTCAACAAGAATCCATTCATTTCTTTTAAGGGCATATCTGCACAGGAAATTGGTGCGTAATGCTCAAGCGGTAACTGAAGTTACAGTATATTGTGCTTTAGGTGCGCTATATGAAATGAAAAGTATCGTAACGCACGGGAGAATAAACTTTACCGTGCATGAAGCGAGATACGAATATAGCAAAAAAATAACATAAATCAGGGAGGTTAGCTATATAAACGCTTGTCTACTGCCCTAAAAGGGAAGCGGGGATATGCAGAAGAGCAAGAGCTTGGAAATGAATGATGTTTAACTGACCTCGGCAGCGTTTTTCCGTTTGCATGGAAAGTATAGTCCCATTCAAACATACACTGTCACGCCCGTTTACTGATGAAACCTGCCGGCCAAGGTCATCAAAATAATAATAAATAAATGTTACCAGAAAGTTTAACTTTTGAAACTCGGAAGCACCGCAGATGGTTCAGAG
Organism: Amblyomma maculatum; assembly: GCF_055883805.1. NCBI lineage: Eukaryota > Metazoa > Arthropoda > Arachnida > Ixodida > Ixodidae > Amblyomma > Amblyomma maculatum. The sequence continues at coordinate 158,980,771 of NC_139344.1, read as the reverse complement.
CAGACGTGTATCTTCGGGGCGGCCTAAGCGATGCGGAGTTTAAGTTCGCATTCCGTACCTCGTTGCTGCAAACAAGCAAAAAACAATTAGTGTATATTCAGGTTTTAATGATCCAAAATATACACACGTGGATTGAAGAGAATGGTATAAAAGCAGCATTTACCTATGACTGCCTGAACTGCCGGGTATCACCGAACTGGTTACGCCTGATGACCGTATTTTGAGTGGACAAAAAGTGGCCAACGTTAACCATCGAACTCTATTCCTGAAGCAAAGGGGCGAGCCCTCTGTAGGCAGCGACGGACCAGAAGCAGTTATTCCCTCCTGACGCTATTTAACTAGCAGTTTGGCCCTTGTACATCCAAGAGGTCGCTGGGCCGCGTATGTCATTGCCAGCGCACGTGATATGGGCGCTCCGTTCTCGGCCACTTGGCAATTCAGATGCAGGGACCCTTGCTCCAGGAGCCTCGGCCCGCATCTTGTGGAGGGCGCCCTGCGCGGTTTTGTGTCTCAAGTACCATCTATTATTATCCCCGACTTTAACGACGACTCTGCTGTCCGGAAAAGATGCCCCGTCACCGAAGAGCTGCGTGTATAGAGGTCAGCGGCGATCCTTTCGCCAGAGCTGTTCGAGCCCAATCCTCCTGGTGCAAGCTTTGTTCCTGTTTCCGCGAGTCGTACCCTTATTTGCTTTCGCCTGACCCATCGAATGAGCGACAGAGTCACGAACTCTTTCGGGTGGGGGGGGGGGGGGGGGGGGGGGGGTGACTTTCTCTGCTTCGATGACAGGACGTTTTCCCCGTAGCGTGTCAAATGATTTAGCGTCGCACGGCGCACCGAGTTAAATATAGCGTCGAAAGCGGGCGATATCTTTTTCTTTTATTTCGGTGTTCTCGGGGGTTGTGGCAATCACTTGTGTTAAAAAGGTACGAGGTAGAAAGCAGTATCGTAGAAAATGGCGGGATATTTTCTTCTCGTTTTCGAATAAGCTATGCTTCTTTGGTACCGTCATATATATTTAGAAGTTCAGTTTCACAAATCACTCGGTGATCACTGGCTGCACTGTTTTTCGATAATTGATATATTCAGCGTGAAAAAATGAAAACTAGTGTACATCAAAACTAAATTCATCACGCAGGAATACAAGCGCCGTCTCAAGTTTCATTCGTGTATTCCTGCCGTACGAATCACGCTTCATTGTGAACGTTGTGAAAGTACAGTTCGTCACACGAGGCTTTTTGCAAGCAGCGTGGCAGGGCAGTCGCACGGAGTCGGTCAGCGTTGCGTGCAAACACGAGAACCGGGGCACTGGAGAAGCCTCGCACGCTGGCTTCCAGACACCCGCTGACTGCGAACGGTGCCGCGTTGAGCCAAGTGGGTGACCGCCGTGTGCGCCAGTGCGTCGGCGAACTCCTTGTTTACCCTAAACGGTTACCAAAATAGCGGCGCAGCTCGACATGTTCCCCGGCGCTCCACTTGACTCAGCCAGGCGGCGCGCAGCCAGCAGCCGCTGCGGCAGCTGGGAGTCGGACGTTGCGGAGTCGGACACCATTTCGCGAGCGCACCCCCGAAGAAAAACGGCTACAAAGCAGGCTTCGAGTGGGCGCACTGGCCGCGCGCCGGCGAACATTTTGGTTCCACTCGGTCTGGTTCGCTGTCCCCTGAGCCGACCTCATTTCCTCTTCGTTCTGTCAGCGGGAGCACGCAAACCGCGCGCAGCGGGTGGCCCCGTCTTCGGGACTGCGCTATGCTTGAACAGCGTCCCGGTTTATGCGATTATGCTTGCTCTGACACCACACGTAATCGCGCTGCGCGAAGCCTCGTGCGCTGGACTCCGCGCACTTTTTCTCGGGACATCCGGTCCCTAAAGTGGTCGACGGTGGCGAGGAGAAAGAAGCGACTGGTGTCCTCTGCTGGCTTTATAATTCAGGTTCCCCTTCCTGCTTCCCCTTAAAGACGTGGGAGAAGATGAGCGTACTAGTCATGCTTGTGACATCGGGAAGGTGTGTGTGTGTGTGTGTGTGTGTGTGTGTGTGTGTGTGTGTGTGTGTGTGTGTGTGTGTGTGTGTGTGTGTGTGTGTGTGTGTGTGTGTGTGTGTGTGTGTGTGTGTGTGTGTGTGTGTGTGTGTGTGTGTGTGTGTGTGTGTGTGTGTGTGTGCACGCGCGCGCGCGCTCCTTAGCTGGGCTAAAGATACCAAAAAAATTTAATCGTAATTCGCGATGCATTAGAAGCTATCAAAACAGAAATGGATGCTCGGAAGTATTGGATTGCTTTCGCATCATGGTGACTCCACTAGTATCCTGGCCAGCTGTGGCGCATTTCTGCTCCCAGACCAATTCTGTCTCTCCGTTTTAAACACCGTTGTCAACTCGGTTAAAGCGCGAATGATCAGCGAGTTACCATAAACCTGCTCTAACAGTAAAAACTTCCCTTCGCGAAAGCTTGGTAGCATTCCGCGAGAGATTGTTTTCCTGTGAGATTCTGTAGTTGTGGTCTTCCAATTTTCTGAAAGCTTCTGACAAGTTGCAACCATGTGAGAAAGTAGCATGGTTTCTTCAAATAAGATGACAGCGCAAAAAAGCAGGGGGGAAGACATCCCCGAAGGCCAACGGAACGGGCTGTCGACCGGCCGTATTTCTGTAGTGTCCCCTTTCCCTTTTTTTTTCGTTGTACAATCATTCATCCGAGCGCAACACCAACTGCCCCAGCACCGTCGCCCGCGTTTAATTAGACAGAAGCAAACGTAAAAATGACGAATGACGACCTCATTCGCCGTGGGATGCGCAGCTGCCTGTCAACTTCAACCGAAAGCCAGCCCTCAGTTCAGCGTGGTTGCAGGAGCGGGCATGCAAAGAGAGATGAGCTGCTGCGCGCAGTGTTTGACAAGATGGAGAAAGGACCCCGTCGCGGCGAAGTGCGGGGCCGCCGAGCAAAGTGCCTCGGCTGTTTGCTCCGCGATCCGTTCCACTGACCGGAATCGCCGGGGCGCGATACCGAGCGCGTTCCCGTATAAATGACCTCCTTGTGCGACCGCTGCCGCCGGCGGGCGCGGAACCAGAGGCAAGCGGTGAAACCTGGCCGCTGCTGGCGGTGGCATGGGTCTGTTGCCCAACGCCGTGGACGCACCATACATGCCCAGGCGTCGGATCTTCGGGGTCTCGGGAACGCCGCCGGCGGCTCCACCGCGAGACCATCACTTTCTTCGCTGCGCCGTTGGGGCCCATCGGCGCACCCACGTGCAGATATCATATCAGCGCGCGCGTGCTCGCGTCTGTGCAGTCGCCGTGGGGTCGCGCATGCAAGGAAGCCGGCAGCGAAAGCGGCGCTGTCGCAGGCACGCACTGAACGAGTTTCCAATCTTTCCTCCGCTCGCATTTCCTACCCCGCTCTCTTATGGTTCCTTCTTTTCCTACGGAAAATACGGTGACAGGGAGGCGAGAATGTAGAATGGTGGCCGTCCGTATCTCGCTTCGGCGCTGTATAGGCAGCCTGAAGGACGCAGCAAAATTAGAAAATGAACGGTACTGAGTCGATCGATTTAGCAAAAGTGCATTGAACGGATACAGGAGACGGCACCGTTTCGGCGCGATATGTGCTAGTCCTTTGATTTTTCACATTTCCATCTTGGCACTGCTTGGGCGCGTGCCGGACAGCGCAACTTGCTTAGCGCCAAAATGTGAGCATATCGGAGAATACAGGCGTCGTTTTTCACTGCACAGCGACTTTAGAGAGAGAGATGGTAGGATTCTTCCTTTCTTTCTTTTCTTTTTTCGCGGTTACAACACCAACGTGCACTATATGAGATAAAAAGTAGGTCCAAAAGATGATTCTCGAAAAGTTTCGTTTGATTTGTAGGAGTAACCACAGACAGTCGAGAAAATAGTAATTTTAAGAGGTCGAAGTACTGGCCACCAGACCCATATGCTCATGGTTTGCCGTAAGCAAACGCAAGGAACGCTCGCCTGCAACACGGTGACAGCAAACTAAACGAAAGGTTAGTTTACAGGTTTGCGAAAAATCAGAATGCGCCGGTTCCGATCTGTCTAAGAGGAGAAGGAACGGCATAATCTAGTGAGCGCAGCCCTGCTTGGTTGGGCCGCGTCCACTTGGCGATTGTTTGCGATCTAACCGAAAGGCGTTTTCTGGGGCAACGTGCTCGCTTCCACGTCGCGGCTTCCTGATAACTGAAGTGAACAAAAGCACTGGCATCAGAAAAACGAAACAAATGGTCTCGTTTGTAGGTGCTCGGGTATTACACAAATGACAGGGAAAGGCGCAAAATCTCTTATCGTCTGCTGGTTGTCTCAGGCAATAATCCAGTGTGTCAGCGATCGATATGTGACCGTCCACACATCACATGTGCCAGTGTGGAATCATGTCAACTTCGATGAAGCTGGTTGCCTTTTCCACTAAAGTATCTACGCGCAACTGATCGTTTTTCACTTCATTACATTTTTTATGTGTTTTACCGCGGACGTTGGGCTCTGCCGTTGTGCTTGCAATTATGAACGGATGCTAGTCTTCACTGGCAGAATTAAATGCGTCCATATATAAAAACAAGGCATTTGTCACACTAATATTATTTGCCAGTAAGAACTTCCTTGTTTTTAGTTTCGCCCACCTTGTGAATTTATTTGCTAAGCCAGTAAAGATTAAGGAAAATTTAAATCACCCATTTGTAGGCTTAGCGCTCTTTGTAGTGCGATTAAGATAGGCAGCTATCATAAATCAATTACGGAAACAGCATGCACACACATACAGACGGAATTTCAGATTAGTATTCAGGGACGGATTGAAGTATTTCGGAGCGAATAAGCTGTTTATCTGGCAAATTGCTCTTGGCATGTTATTACGTTGTGCGGCTCCTCAAATTCCCGTTTGGCATATGTACACTCGTAAGCAAAAGTGGTATACTCCACGCGCTGCGAGAAAACTGCCCGCCAGATGTTTCCGACAGAGAAGCAGTTATTTCTGAGATGTGCTTAAGGTATCCTCCTTGATATACTTGCCTCGTTGACCAAGCAATCAAGCAATTTTGCCTGCTACATCTTTTTATGCAGAAATAATGCAATCGTTGCGGTTCGCGTCGAGTATACCACATTTGCTGACGGGTGTAGGCACAGCAGACGAAGACAGGTCGTGTCGTTTACTCTGATAACATCACGCTATAAACTTTATCCTCTCTAAAAAAAAAAAAAAAAACAACAACAACAAGCTGTTGATCGACGACTAGCCAATTGGCATAAGAGGCACAACGTCAACATAACAATGTTCAGTCATCCGAAAAGCGCGCATCGCAGAACTGTCCGTCCCGAGTAGAGCAGACTGTAATATTCCCACGTCACCCCTCGCCATTCCTCCCCCGTTTCCTTCTTCTGTTCAGGCACCCCGTAGCAAACTGCCCTGTTTACACGTCAAAAATGTGTGAGCACGCATGCTACACTACCGCGCATAAAGCCAAATGTGTCTGCGGAAATAAAAATGAAATAACGAAAGCTCGCGCACAAGAAGTGACCTCGCGCACTGACTTCCGGAACATGTCACGGCAAATGCAGAACGAAAGTGCGGAAGTAAAAGTTCAGGGGACAAGAAGAGAGAACGCAAAGCAGGAAAGGAGAACGCGCGATAAACAGTCAACTGCACAGATGCAAAGGAAAGTGGACACATTTGTACGCCGCTCCTCGCATTCCTCGCGCGGAGGCTGTCAATCTCGGGGGCTCCTTTCTGGTGGCGTGGACGCAGTTTTCTCCGGTGCAGCTTTCTCGGCGTCTTCCGACGGCCGAGCGTGCGTGCCCGCGTTTTTTCCGCGCCGACGGCTACGCATCCAACGGCCGCGCGCACTCATGCAGCTTCCGGATTTCGAGCGGCACCCGTGGACGTAAAGCGCGCACGCGGGATCCCGGCGCTCGTTGCTCGGCGCGTGTAGGGAGAGTCTGCGGGACACTGATATCGTGCTTTCCGGCCGGCGTGTCAGCCGCTTCCTTCCTGGTACAAGACAAGAGTCCGCGATCCCAATCAACGCCGCCCATCGCGGGGTGCCTTATTGGGCGTCGATGTCCCTTCATAGTGCGACGAGGGAACACGCTTCCCGATTGGCTGTCGAAAGGGGTGATCTCTTAAACATTTTATATACCCAGATTTCCCCCCCCCCCCCCCCCTTTTGTTATAATGCAGATGAGTGTTATTTACTTTGCTCAGTCTCTGGGCTTTCAGATATGTTCAGCACCCGAATGAAATGCACGGCCTCTTCTCGCTTTCAGATGGATCTATGTCCACTAATGTTTGTAATTAATCGTGTATATATGCTGTTATGCGAGTTTTTTTTTTTAAATTCTGCTTATTTTAATTGTGCGCAACAGTATTTTTCAGTGTAATGATTTGCTATCGTTCTACGCAGGAAATGAGGACCCTTTAAGCTGCTAGCAGCTTCTTTAGTTCAACCTCTTCCGCACGTCGAAATATAAATAAGTAACTGAAATAAACAATTAGGAAAACTGAAGAGCGACTACATTCTTCTATTCGGACACCTAAAGTTTTCCCTCATTCGTGGCTGTCGATTTCCAGGTGTATGCAAAATGAGGCAACAAGCGTTAGACGCGTGAAGTCGATGAACTTAGCACTCGACACTTTCGCGCTTTGTTTCCTCCTCTCTCTAACACGTAGTGTTCAAGGTGTGTAAAAAAAAAAAAAGAATGTCCTTATACATTTAGCAATGAACGCACTAGACAAGTTAATAAAAGAAATTTTCCGAACATGCAACCATTGCTGTTCGCGAACATGAACCGCGCTCTACTTCGTCTGGAGAGATATGTCCTGGTGTGGGATTTTTTAACGCTTCTTTTTCCCCGATTCCTTCTTCCCTCCTTCTAACTCTCGTAGATACCGCCCGTGAAGTCACGGCTGACAGGTTAAAAGTAGCATTTTTTGCAGACTCCGGGATGAAGATGGGACTGACGACGAACGGCCAGGATGCAAAATTATAAACCGGAGAAAAATAGTCTAACGTTAAAGAATACGGCTACTTGGCACTGCCGTCTATATTAAAGGGGCCGCCCTGAAGACTAATTCAGATCGGTATGCATGGACAGCTCAAGCTACACTTAAGCTAGAAGATATATATATATATATATATATATATATATATATATATATATATATATATATATATATATATATATATATATATATATATATATATATATATATATATATATATATATAATCAAACAAAGGCAGTTTTTTTGCGCGAAGTCTTGAGGATATAGGTGACACTGCCATTCACTTAAATGCGATAATCATGAAGTCATTCCTAGTTTGCTTATGAGGTCAAGAGTTCTAATCGAACGGCGGATATTACTTTTTATTTATTTTTTTTTCAACAATTAATGGTTTCTTTTTTTGCTGTCAGAAAATCATCAAAAGACATTGAGAGGGCCATATAATGCTTTTACTAAGCAAAAATAGATTGTATAGATTTGCCCTCAGTGTACTTTTAAGCTTGGAAGTCACGATCTTGTCGCTGCGTCTAACACTTGCTTTGAAAATCGCTGAGAGAATTCGCGGCTGCATTGAAGGAACTGACGATACAGCCTAAATACCGGTCAAATAGAACACAACGTCAGCCGCCACAGCGGGCTTAATTCAAAGCAACTATAACGATAGACACGACCAAGCGCGCTAGAGACAGCCTGCGGCGGCGTTTTGTTTTCGGCAGTTCGAAAAACGCAGCTCACCATTCCAAGTGGTTTCGCGGATGAAGACCGGCATGATTTGCATCCGCCTGATTGGCTATATGGGCAGCAACACGCTGTTTCACTTAAGCAGTCGCAGAAAAGAAGTTCTCGATTAATATCTGAAGGACAAGCACTACACAGTTGCATCACATAATTAAGAACAGTGTCTCAAAGGACATAATGCGCGCGCAGCCGCTTGCACCTATGGGCGCCGAAAACTTCTATAGACCAAGTTAGGACGAGATCACGCATCAGAACAGTCATTGGGCTTCTTACTGAGGCAAGGGATCAGGTAGAAAGAGAAATAATTGAGGCATATCACATCAGAAAAGCAGGCGATCAATGTGTCAGCACCCCATCCCTCTATCTACATTATAATGAAGTGGCTTTTTTAGACACACATGTTTGACTGTCAGAAGGTGATAGTAGCTCTGTACTTAAGCTTGGTTTTTTCATAATAAACTTTAGTTGGAAGTGCAGCATTCGTCCTGTCGTGTGTGTTTTCTTCCTGTCGTTGTTTTATTCGTGCTGCGAATGGGTTTTAATATGGATCATTACCAACTGGCCCAAACATCGGTGTTACTGAGAGTTTGTGGCCAAAATATGGGATTATCTGCCTTCTTTCTTAAAGTAAGAAAGCAGCTTGTTATTTTTTTCTTTCTTGCTGGAAGTAACTTTAAAAATGAAAGCTTCCAAAAGAATAGCGCCCTGCCGTTATCTCCCAAAGCAGCTATTCTGGCTGGCATGGCTCGTGTGCGAAAAGGAAACGTAAAGAGGCATGCTTTCCGAGGCTATGAAGCAAAAGTGAAGAGCCGTCCCTCTCGCACTCGCTCAGCCATGCTGTGGCAGTTCTCCGAGAGCCTTCGGCGCATCATTCGTTACAGTGTTACTATATGACTGTGGCGCAGCTTTATACATTTCGTTAGAAAGGCAGTAATAACATCTATTTGGAGTTCACAGCACGAAACACAGGAATTTCATTTGCGTGGCTTAATTTACAGGGTTAAGGTGCATTCATAAATAGGATTGGTAGAAGGGGTGCTCGTGCTACTGGTCATCCCTGCACGGCTCGTTTGAAGGTAAGATGCACGCATTGTAGTAAAAAGAAAAAAAAACGCAACTAAGCCACGTGGGCGACTTTCCATAAAAGAAGCACCCCAATAATCTGTTTAGTCGTCGAAATAGGCTGGCTATCGTCTGGAGATGCAGCGGGTTGCGGGCAACCAACCCGCAACTTGGTTTAATTCCTTTCGTTTAGTAGTCAAATGTTGCAGAGAAGCATGCCCACAGCGTTTAAAGTAATTCCAGCAACAGAATAATGCCCTTTCATAGCCGCACTGAAAAAAAAAAAAAATTACTCTTTGCCCGGCGGATTTCAAAGAAAATTTGTTGCTGACAATGTCATGCAAGAAGCTTCAGTTGATCAGTGATCCTACACGCTTGCAAACACATCATAGGGTGACAGAATAAATCGCACCTCTTTGAACAGCGAAAAGTACCTCGCAAGTGTCACGCTCAAGTCATTTGCACACACGAGGATTCTATTCAGCTGTGCTCTGTGAAGATAATGCATCTAGAATATATTCTAGGATGAGCTAGAATATGTTCTAGTGCAAAAGGGGCGGGCTGTATCCCACCGATGCACCACCCCGGAACGGCTCGCATGCGTACGGTGCACTCACATCTGATGGCCCAGGATTTGAGCTGGCGCAGCCCCAGCATAACCTTGAAGTTGGCCGCTTGGCACTCGGGTGACATGCCGGCTTCGCCGCTGGCACGCAGCATCTGCGGAAGGAGTCGGCGCAACTGGGTGTCCACGGTCGACTTGAGCATGGACTCCACCTTGGCCCACGAGCGGCGCACAGCCTCGGCCGCATCGGGTGTCGTTGTCGGCGGCTCTTCAGTGGTGGGCTCCGTCGTGGTCTCCTCCGGTGTGGTCTGGGCAACCGCTGCGTGGGCCGCGAGCAGGAGCACCAAAAGCTTCCACGAGAGCAGGAGCCCCATGCTGCCAGTCGTGCCGGTGGTGCTACTCCAGTACGCGGGTTCAGGGACGTGAGCGGTGGCTTATGGGCATCAATGTTCCGTCAGCCGGCGGCAGCAGCAGCGCATGACCCGCAAGCACCGAGCGTAGACGAGCGACTGGCACTGACCAGCTGGGTGCCTGTGGCCCCGTGGAAAGGTGGTGCCGGTGGACTGGGCCACGTGCGCGGCAAGGAAGAAAAGCTGACGTCGGCCAGTCAGCGTTGGCCGGCGCCAATGGCAGACCCGTTTACGTGACCAAGGGAAAGGGGGGCCACCAGGGGGAAAGCACAATTCGGTGGAGGAAAGCGGCGGCGGCCCGGGAGTCTCGCGGCTCTGCACGGCACGCCGAGGGGAAGAAACACGCAAGAAACTCACGAAGGTGACCTGAATTAGGGGACCCTCGTTGTCGCGCACCGAGGGCGCAGAAGGAAGCGTGGACAACGCGGCGGCCCACCGCGTGCGCGCGGCCATCCCGTCCAGAATCCGCAGGAACCCGCCGCGCGCTAATTTTTCTCCCCCGCCGAGGCGCTCGACAATTCGGTCGTGCTTTTCCAGCAGCCGCAGTGCGGAACACATCTCGTGCGGCTACTGGCTTCTACGGCTCCGTGCTACCGACGTGGTTGGTGGCACCGTTCTTGTCCTTGGTCGTGACTGAGCGGACGGCTTTAACCGGCGCGCTACAACTGCAATACTCAATTGGCGGTGACCCGAAAGCGTACTGCCACGAAGCAGTTTGTTAGCACTGCACGGCGACGTCGTCGAAGTCTTCCGCAGGAAATGGCGCACGATGGGTACTGAATACCGCTGTTCTATACGAACGTGAACTTCACGACTCTTCAGTACGGAGGGGTCGAATCCGTTAGCAATTAAAGCATCAAATTCATGTCTTTTAGCAAGACTGATCACACATCATCATATATATATATATATATATATATATATATATATATATATATATATATATATATATATATATATATATATATATATATATATATATATATATATATATATATATTATAATGGACGCCGTAGTTTCCGACAAAATCATCGCTTACTTTTGAGCCATATGGTCAAGGGAGGCGCATGAGCATAAAGTTAAAAACGTTTGAAAGAAGTACGAATTAAAAGTAATTCGTTGTCATCTGAGCAGACGTAATCTACGTAACAGGAAATAGAACAGCACATTAGTGTAAACAGTTGCAATTAAATATGCCCACGCAAAGTATTTTTCAAGCTGTAATTAATTAATGCGCACGAATGACGAAGGATGCGTTCGAAATGGAAAACATGCTTGATACTTACTAGACACTGCACTGAAAACGTGCAGAATCACGTCATTGAAACCTTCGGAAGGTAAAATGACTAATACTGTTATTACTTATAGTTGTATGCTCAAAAGAAATCAGGGGTCGTATTTTGCAACAGCTTATTTCCCGCTTACTTCTTAATTTGTCCGCCTGTGAGGCAATGGCTGTGACATCAGCCTGCCTCGCTGCTGGTATACGCTACCGAAAGTTTGACCAGCGAGAAATAGGAGAAGGAATACACCGGGAAATGAATCTTCGCGCAACATATCAGATGTGAGAGAGAGGGAAAAAAAAAAAAAAGGAACTCGCGAGCTCTTGTGGTTTGTCAGTTTTCATTTCTTGGTGATTTATCCGAACGTACGGAACAATTTAAATGTCTCGTTTCAATACACTCGTGTACCTGACACACTGAACACGTCTTGTCATGCCAATTTGAAGTAAAAAAGAAAACGAACCAACGACACAAAGTTTTTATGTTACTGAATTCGTCTTTGGACGTCAGGAAATTCAGAGGAGCTAGAAGTCTGCAAGCAAAGGCTAGCGAGGCTGCGTAGAGGATACGTGAACCTGTACGAAGGTGTAATTTTCAAGACAGCTAACCATTTGCGGTAATTTGGGATTTACTTCAAAACCATGCCCTTCCATGTGCTGAAATTTTCGCTTCTACCCGCATGCTATGGAAAGCTACGAAGATGCATATTTAGGTTTCAAAATTCTTGCAGCAGTCCCTCTCTCTTTTTCTTTTTTATGATCGCCGTGCTGTCTTCCCCCTAGTTCCTTGTCATCCCTTGTCTTGTGTGTTATCTCGCTTGTGTGTTATCTCGCTTGTGTGTTTAGCTCTCTCTGCAGTGGAAAGGTTTGTTCGTTCTCTGAGGAATGAAGCCATCGATGCTAATTTGGAATAACTTGCAATAGCGAATTTGAGAGATGACGCTGAATAAAACAGTCAAGAAAATGAAACAACCTTAGCACGCATACCGACTCTTCCTAAACACAATGCGCCTTGTTGTGCGAAACTAAACTCAGCTGCGGCGCCGAATGATGCTTTCTCAAAACGGGAGCGGCGAACGCGAAAGCAGCTGCCGCGCGGAGCAAAAAAAAAAAAGAAGAAAAGAAAAGAAAAGAAAGCATAGCTAACGTTTCTCTCGGCAAGGGACAAGGCATCGAGCAAAACGAGCGTAGAAAATCGCAGCGTTTCTAAACTGCACCGTGTAAAGGCGACGGGAGTGAAACACAAGAACGCGAGGGGAGGGAGAGGGTAGCATTGCGCCGCAGCAAAGAGTGAACGTACGTTCAGGCGCTCAGGGCGCAAGTTGCACTTTTCGCGCGGATGGTGCGTCGTGTGTTCGTTGCTTTCTTGTACGACTGCCTCGTTCACGTCCCTCGTTCTTTTTCATGCCATCTCCTGTGTGGTTGCTTTCTTTGCCTTGCTTGCGGACGGAGTAGCGGCCTCTTTCTCGCGTAATAAAGAATTCACCATAAACGGCACTGAATTGAGCGGCGACAGAGGAAGAAAGAATGAAAAAGAAAGGAGGTACGATGGGAGCCGAGAGCCTGCGTGATGTGCACTGGCGTTGTCGGGTGTGTGGTGGGTGTCGTGGAGAGGGGAAGGAGGGCGCGCGCACGCGTTTCACTGGCCTCAGCGCCCCGTGGTCATCGTGATGCGCGCTCGCACACTCGCGTAGTTGCGGCGTCTCATCCTCATGCAGAAGAAGCGGTTGATCGGTGCTGGGAAAAGGTCAACGCCTTCCCGGCAGCTGGCGGCTGAAGCCGTCGCTCCTGTGTTGCCGCCGCGCCACGAAAGGCGCCCCGAAACTTTTGCCGCTGCTGACGGGTGAATTTGACCCCTCCGGGAAACTCTTCGCGAAAAGACGAGTTCCCGTCCTCGCGAAGGTCAGGAGCTATCACAGACTCTGCATTATGCCGCTGCTGTGTTGCCGTACTTGCGCAAGTGCAATAAGAACGACGCGGGACCTACTTCCTACTGTTCTTAATCTAGCCTACTTGGGACCTAACAGATATTACGTCACGCGGAGGGAAGGATCAGTGCGGTTTTCTCCCAGACAGAAGCCCGTATTTCGTAAAGCAATATGCTGTTTTCTAGTCCATTCTTTTCCCCTCTTACCAACGACACCTTCCGGCTCTGACTACGCCGTTGACAGCCAGCAAGCAGTGCAGCTTACCGATACTGGTATCGAATACGAGGCAACCAAAATTCCAATAACCAACGGAACAGAACTGGAAAATAATTTCACTATCTATGGGTCCTGTGTTCTATTTAATATTATTTTCCTCTTGTTCATGCTGCAACGAATACAGAAGACTCCAACTTTCCATTCCTAACTTAATGCCGCCCTCTGCTACACTTCCTTTCCTAGAAATCAAGTCATTAGATTGCTTTGGGAAGTTTAATCCTAAAAACGAACGAAACGAAATCATTGGTTACCTTGCCTTCGCGTCACCTGCCGTGACCGTGCCCATTTTCTTCTCAATTTCGAACAGAATATCGTTAACACACGTTGTCGCTCTGCTCTCTCCGTCTCTTAACGTTGCACCATAATACGCTGCTTTGTCGTCAGTTTAGCTAGAGCCCTTTTCGTTAGACGCTACGTTTCTGTTTCATAGGTAAGCAGTGGTAAGATACAGTGTTTATATACCTTCGTTTCGAGAGATACTAGTAAGCTGGCATTCATGATGTGAAAGCACCTGCCAAATGCGACAAATTCTGCGTGCGTGAGGAAGCGCGTTGTCTGCTGTGCACGTTTACCGTGATCATAGATGGAAAAATTACTTTTTGAAAATGGATTAAATTATATTACTAATTACTTTGCTGAAAATCGCAGAAATTTAATTAAATTACATTACTCATTACTGCTTCCAAAAAGTAAGGAAATTGCATTGCAATTACTTCTGCTTAGTAATTCATTTACTTTTAAATTACTTTCTAGTTTTCATCTATGAAGAAACTAAGTAAAGCTAGTAAACTAAAACTAACTAGTTCTCCAAACGCGAAGCACACACATTCTCTCATCTTCTCGCGAAATTATGTCTCAGAGAGCTATTCCTTCCCTTTGTTCTACAGCTCTTGCCATTACAAAAATAACACACCACACACACACACACACACACACACACACACACACACACACACACACACACACACACACACACACACACACACACACACACACACACACACACACACACACACACACACACACACACACACACACACACACACACACACACACACACACACACACACACACACACACACACACACACACACACACACACACACACACACACACACACACACACACACACACACACACACACACACACACACACACACACACACACACACACACACACACACACACACACACACACACACACACACACACACACACACACACACACACACACACACACACACACACACACACACACACACACACACACACACACACACACACACACACACACACACACACACACACACACACACACACACACACACACACACACACACACACACACACACACACACACACACACACACACACACACACACACACACACACACACACACACACACACACACACACACACACACACACACACACACACACACACACACACACACACACACACACACACACACACACACACACACACACACACACACACACACACACACACACACACACACACACACACACACACACACACACCATTTCCAATAATTAGAATAAATTTGCAAATCGTTATTATAAGTCGAAAATAACAATGGGGACCTAACATTGAACCTTGTGGAAAATCTATGTTACTTCGTCTGTAACTTGACCTCCTTTTAGGCAGCTACCACGCCAGACATGTAGACGCTACAAACCTTGCACAAGCAGTTCTATTTCATTTTATTTGACAGCACCCTACCTGCTTTTGCGCGTACTGGCTGGTCGTGTAAATAGGCCACACACTCAAGGAACTTTCCTTTCAGTGAAACGCTGCGTTGCTCACCACCCTTCAACTAATGCCGTCTAATTATGCACTATATTTCTTGTACTGCACAAGGCTGCCAATACAGTGAAATCAAGAGTGCAAATGAGTGACGAGCAGACGTAGAGCAACCGCTGCTTGGTTTGATTGTGCCATCAACCAAGCAGCCGGGTAGAAGAGAGGACTGCGCTGTTTCTTTGCCGCGTGAGTCGGCTGGGTCGAGTCTCTTGGTAGCGGATCACGTTCCGCCTAATAATAACACCATCCCCCTATCCTCCCTCACTCCAACCCATAAGAAAAATCTCCCTGCTTTGTACCGGTATACCGCAAGAACTTGCGCGTCGGCGTTACTGAACAGTTTAAGTAGGAGCAGCGCGCAACAGCCTATCTCACGGCGTTGTCATCTTGCTGCTCACGAGAGTCATGATGCAAACGTATCGTCACAGAGGCCTGCGAGTTTAAACACTATGGAAATTAGTTTACAGCCAAAGAGGTGCTAGCAAATTACCAGCTTGCGAGTGCGAAACAGTTTCATATGAAGAGCTTCTGGTGTGACTTGTGAGGGGTAGGGAATAGGTTTTAAAATTTAGGGAGAGCTACCAACGAGGCTACCTTAAAGCGCTCGGAATGCCACGGGGCAACAACCACATTTATAAAACTTCTTTTACGCAGCACTGTGGTGCGAGGGCTGGCCACTTGCGAGCATCGAGGAAAGAGGCACCGTCCAGTGGTAGTCTTGCTTGCGAACAGCTCTGCAAATTCATACTCGGATGACTGCCCTGGCATTGCGTTTGCCTATAGTGACTGAGAGGTTTCCGTGCAAGGATGGTACAGATTTCTCGCACAAATATCCTTCTTCATTCAGGCAAGATTCTAATTGTTAACGTGAAATTTACTCAGTACAGTTCCAAACGACACCCCCATCCCACCATTTTTCTCTTCCTGTCAGAATATCGAATTGTGCCCCGCTCCTTTGCTCCGTAACTTTGCATGCTAAAAGTGCCCAACCAGGATATGGCGGGGATCCCTGTTCTCCCAGAAAGAGGTCCTGTTGGCGTGAACAGCAAGCCTTATCGAAGCCACAGCATCATCGTTTGAGCCGGTCCATATGTTATCCGACGAAGAGATGAGTAAAAACGTGAGTGAACGGCAATGCATTTCGAACTTTGTGTAGCTAAAAAAAAAAAAAAATGTTGATGTGTAATCATTTCGCCTAGCCCTCGCGCTGTTATAGCAGAATAACATCAAACCATGCCGAATACTCTCGCAGCATCGAGCGACCATACCAGCTTTGAAGTTTTCATTATTTTTATAGGCTCTCTTCAGGGCGCTTTTGAACTCACTGAACCATGACTTAACCCGAGTTTCTAAACCTTCCGCGTGTATATATTCATATATGCAGTGTTCAGGCTGGCATGAGTCAGCTGTCGCTAAGAAATGAACTGCAGCAGGTTTTCGGAATAAGTTGTGGGCTTTATTTGTGGAGATCACGCAGAGCAAGCCAGGTGGGGCGCTTCAAATCATACGAAACTAATTATTTCACAATTTTGAAGCATTTTTTCCAGTCCTCGGATGGAGCTGCAAATTGTATCGTGTTATAAAACGAACTGAACGTCCACGATGCACTGGTTAATCGGGTGTGACATTGTTAAGCGTATGAAATACGTCTTCAAGAGTAACCGGAATGAAATGCGACCGTTTAAAAGGAGACTGCAACCTGGCGGTGCCTCACGACTATAGTTGTAAAAAAAAAAAAAAAAAAAATACTCCTACCTGTGTGGTAGGAGTATTACGTTTTTACGTTTTTACGTTACCTCTCCTCAACCATTTTAACCATGTAATAGGCATTTAGCGCTCGCATTTGGAAACAGCTATATTTGACAAAATGTAATGATTCTCTTCGGTCCATTCTGTTCCGTTTCTGTCGTCCTCTCCGAAAACTGCCATGTCCCCGCTATAGTGGAGATTTGGCGGCGCTTGATCCTAGGTATGGCTGAGACCAAAGCAGAGATAAATAAAACTGGATAGAACTGAGCTGGGGAGGAGGGGGCTGCATTCTCATAGGTCGTACTGCCTTAGTCCATACCTCTCTATTTATAGTTTTTGTTGCTGTTTTTGTTTTGTTTAGGAAGTCGTCGTCGAGACTGATGGAGATTGCTAACGGTGATTGTAATACTGACCATAGGTGCCGCTGAATAACATTTCGTAAAACGCAGACCGTATAGTGCGATAACTACTGGAGGCGCTGGCGACTGTGTGACTCCTGAGATTTATAATAAAGCACGACCTTGCCACACTATGTTTATTTTCACATTCATCCTCTTTTCCTCCACGCCACTGACAAGCTTCGTTATTGTTGCAGTGTTTGCCTGTCAATATTCGCCTCGGACCAAAAAAGAAAGCAAACAATCTTAAAACTTTTGTTAGTACTTAGAAAATTGTAAATCACGAATTAAAAACGTGGCTTCAAAACTTCTCGTTGCAGACATTATCTCGAGTATATACGTAAGTTACCAACGATAAAGGAAACATTGCAGAGGTGAAATAAGAAGCAAGTTTCAGTTGCTTCTCTGCTACTAAATGAAACTCATAGACGCCTGTCAGCGACTCCGCATTCAGGAAGAGGGCAAATTATTAACAATAATAAAAAAAGTTTTGCGAATCGGCCGAAGCACACACACATAAAAGAGGACCTATCGCGAGCTTCGATGCTTTTCGAGAGCCTTGGAAGGCGCACCGCGCAGATGTGGGTTGTTTTGAAGGGAGCATCGTATTACTCGAACGGCAGCGAACGCATCGGCATCTTCTCCCTCCATGTCTGTGGGCAGCGCGTCGTCCTATGGGAGCCGCGCCTGATTCGCTTGACCGATGCGCTGTTCAACCGCGCTCCACATCGCCCATCGCGAATCGGGAGAATCGGTGGACCCTGAAACGTCCAGCGCGCCTCTTTGGTACATATACGAGGCGTTGCAACGGCCAAAGGCCGCTCAGGCAGAGAACCAAGGGGCGCTCCACAATTGGGGTCGTCTCCTCGGCATCTGCTGTGCGCGCACTGGACCCCCGTAGTCGGGGTTGCCTTTGACACGGTGCTCTACTTTGGCTCTTCTTTATTCCCTCGTTGTTTGGGGACGGGTTTTACACCAAGGACTGAGTAAATCTATCTCGTTTACTGAATCCGTGCCGAAGCAGAAAATAAAAGAGACGCAGCCACTTTTCTTTTGCGGGCGAAGCGTCGGAGCCCTATACTCACCACACGGCGAACTGAAGGGGAGTATATGGTTTAGGAGGAGCACAAGGAGTTTTACTGTCGGAGAGCCGTGCTTCAAGAATGTTTCTAAAGTTCCTTTCTCAAGAGCTCCAATTATTGTAGAAAAAAAAAAGTAGCTCCCTGTATACTTATATACCCCTAAATATATATATATATATATTTATATATATAACCCCACCGGGGTGGCGCAGTGGTTACGACGCTCGACCACTGTTCCCAAGGACGCGGGATCGAATCCCGGCCTCGGCGGCCGCTTTTCGGTGGAGGCGAACAGCAAGGCGTCCGTGTGCTGTGCGATGTCAGTGCACGTTAAAGAACCCCAGGTGGTCGAAATTTCCGGAGTCCTCCACTACGGCGTCTCTCATAGCCTGAGTTGCTTTGGGACGTTAAACCCCACAAACCAACCAACCATATATATATATATATATATATATATATATATATATATATATATAGGTTGCGAGAACATAATGTACTAGACTGCTAAAAGAGTATATAGCGAAGTATACGCTTTATTAAAGGAAACATTTTTTATTTTTCATTTCACTCGACGTTTCGATCGGAGACCGATCTTTCTCTTGAGAAAGACCGATCGAAACGTCGAGTGAAATGAAAAATAAAAAATGTTTCCTTTAATGAAGCGTATACTTCGCTATATATATATATATATATATATATATATATATACACACAGAGAGAGAGAGGAGGGCGGTAGGAACGCCGGTACACAATTTTGGCATAACTTCCTTCGGCAGCCGAACTTGCTTCAAAGTAAAGCTTTCGAAAGCATGCATGCGCCATAAAGTTTCCACTTCTCGCCTCAGATGAAACTCAAATAACAGTTTCCGTCAGGTCAGGGCGCAAGTACGCGTTCTTTGTAACATTTTCCTTTTATGACAGTACATACCTTTTTATTAGCATACGCATTTTGATAGCAGTCTCGTTTGATGCGATTTGTGTGAGTACTCGGCAGCATCCAGTAAAGGAATTGCGTTATCCAAAATCTGTCGCTATCCAAAGGCGGTCTCGCCGAGTGTGGTGCATGCCCTAGGTATACTGTCCAGACATCGCAAATACGCAAGTTCGTTTCACCCGTCGTCTACTAAGTATACTGTAATGAGAATTTTCGATAAAATGCCTTGTGTACAGCTACATTGCTGTTGACGCCATCGTGAAAGACGTACTTTTAAATAGTTGCTGCAGTTGCAATTGATCTTTCCTTTATAATATAAGGGCGAGTTTATTGTTAGGATGGCTTCAGATGCATTAACTGCGCTTGAGACGGAGGCTATAAGATCGTCAAAACGCAGCAATTTTTTTTTTTTTTTTTTTTTTTTTTTTTTTTTTTTTTTTTTTTTTACTTACAAACTGCTCCAGACCACGTCTGCATGTGCGCGTTGCTGTACACGTTCCAGCAGTGATTTACGCATTTAGTGTTTTTCTTTCTTTCTTTTTTTTTTGTTTTACATGAACGTGAAAGAAACACATGCTGCCTGCCTGGAAACGCTGCTGGCTAATCGTATAGTCTAGCAGCGGAAAGGAACGGTCTCAGATTTACTTGAAGTGCCAATTTGAGAGCACCACTGAGGGAGTGTTTTGCCTTAAGGTACTGCGCTTTCTGATGTTTTTAGCTTCGTATTGAAGATTTCTGCCCCATTTCTAGCTTTTATTCTGTTTTTTTTCCTCTTTTGGGAGGAAAGCGCGATGAAAGAAAATTAGCGTTTTATAGGGTTTTAGTAAACGCGATCATTGAAAGTTGAAACTAAATGTGTGATTTAAACTGTAACTTTTATGATACCCTCCTCCCCCCCCCCCCAAAAAAAAAAAAAAAAGAAAGCAAATACCACGCTGTTTGATATTCTCCACCTGCAGAAAAATTGTACTTCTCCGCGCCACCTTCCTTTTTTCTCCTAAGTGGCATTTGCCGACCACTTTACCACTGTATGGGCTGCCTTCTTTCCTTTTTTATTAAGTTCCAAATTTATGAATTGAATTAGGCAACTGGTTTTAGGTTTATTTTATCCCTGGGCCTATATTTGAAGCTACGGAGGACAGAAGGTAAGAAGCAGACGGATCTATTAGTTCACTAATTAACTAAATACGTTAATTGGCTTTCTAACTTTTATTCAAGGGGGGAAGTTGTGTTCGCAGAATTGGAGCTCGTCCTTCATATTGTATAGCAGAGCAAAAAAAGTCTTAAGAAAATTTTAGCGCGCGTTACAAAGCCCACAAATGTCAACCTGATAGGCGAATTCACGCAGGAACACAGTGCCAGCGCGCGTACGCGGCGTAGGTCGCTCCACCGAGATATTTCGTAACTATATTGGCATCACCTGAGGGACAGACGGGCGTGCGGTGGTTTGTTGCCATTTCGCTCGCAATCCGGCTTCAATGCGCCGAGGCGGAGCGATCTACGCAGGACGCGCTCGCTGCTGCGGTGTTACGGTGTGATACCGTCTACCAGGTTCACATCTGCGGGCCTTGTAAGACGTGCTGCAATTCCTTTTATGATTTTTTTTTCTCCGCTGTACTATTTTGAGAACGAGCTCCAATTTTTGAACGTGCGAAGATGGTAATTAATGTTTTAGTTCATTAGTAAACTAAATGAAGCATTCCTCCCCATACCTGGTATCCGCCGTAGCCCGCAATACAGTCCCAGGGCTAAAGTGAATCTGAAGCAGCTTTGTGCCCTCACCCGCTGCACGAAGCAGCATAATGCGCAGACACGTGTTTCCACCAGCTGCAAATCCGTGACGGAGCTGCTCGCCGAAACGAAGCTGCAGGTAACGTTTACCATTCCGATGCTTGCGGAAAATGTGTCACTAAGTTCGGAGTACCACAAAAGAACAGCGGACAAGCCAACTTTGGCAAGAGACATGAAATGGGTGTAGTGATTTGATTGACAGCTGGCGTACGCTGATTCGCCTGACGAGGCTTGAAATATAGTGGGGGTAAAGATTACATCTAAACTAGAAACAAAGGGCAATCAGCTGCAACACCTGCAAGCTGGTGCTGGCTACAACAGCGTAGAATCGGAGGTCTTGTTAAGGCAAAAGTTTAAAACTGTCATTGATAGGCAACATTTCTTTAAGATAGCGGCAACGGCTTCTAATCCCAGTCACTTTCGACGTTTCTTTTTTTTTTTTTTCTATCCAAATAAAATATAGCCAGTTTTTGTACTGAGAGTAGGTAAACAGCTCTCTTATTATTTTAAATTGCAAACGGCATCAAAATCATGAATGGCGTAATAAGTTTAAGGTTCGTGTTTCGATGCACACATGCTTAGAAAACTGCAGGGGCACATGCACAGTGAGAGCAAAATGTTTCATTCATTCGCTCGCTGGCCCTCCGATTGCAAGTTCCGTCTCGAATGGCCTCTCACATGGCGTGTTCAGAGGGTGCTATGTGTACAGTCTGACTATCAACATATCTAATGCTGTATTTTTCTTTGTCGTGCTACGCAGTGGCACATCCAACGTTCTCGTCAGTTTGACGTGCGTGAAGGAACGCATAACGCATTTCTGAAGAAAACGTAAGGCTTCTTATGGCGAGCCGTTTCTGAAGGTGCTCGATGTCACTGCTTCCGACCTCTCGCGCGGTACTCTTCCCTAAAAGATCAAAACTGCTGCGCAGCAGGAGAAAGCAAACACACGCACGCTGCTCCCGGGTCGTGCCGTAATCGCGAAAAGCGTTTCGAGACATCGCGTCAGAGTCGGCAGGCACGGACGGCACACGGCAGTGCCGTGACGATGCACCCCGCCAGGCGTTCGCAGGCTCGCAAGGCTCCGCGCCGGCGATGCGGCTGCTGCCAAGTGCGATAGACGTACGCCGCGGCAACACCGGTCGGGGCTGATTTTCCTGACAGGAGTGGCTTGGCGAAACAGCACACCTTGCTTGAGCTGTTGGAATCGCCGCCGTTCGGACTCGATCGGAAATGTTTAGGAGCCCTCTTCTCCTTGCGCATGGGTTGGAGTGGGAGAGACAGTGCGCCGCCTCGGATCCAAATATAGTCGCACGCATTTCGGAAAAGCGAGTAACGGCGTTTGCGACGTCGTTTAACGAGTCGGACGGGGCGGAAGGGATCGCCGTATACGCCGAAGGCACAAACCAGACCGATGCGCAATCGGTTCGCGCGGGGCGCCAGGAAAACGTCGGTCGAGTTACGCGCGGCGCCTTCGCTTCGAGAGGAAAAAGCCCAGCGAAATGCCGGTTTCGGAACGCGGGCCACCCAGCCTAATGTGTACGCCAAAAGGAAGCGGCAGCGTACGAGAGCCTCCGGCGGGGTTGGAGGCCTGGCCGTGGCACGGGGGCAGTGGTGGCTTGTGGGCTGTGTCTCGCCAGTTCCGACTATGTTCCCCACGCAGCCTTTAGCGAAGGCATGGTTGTAGAGGCGCCGACCAGCCATATACTGTACAACGAGAGCATAAGGCAAGACTTTGGGGAACTTAACAATACCTGGGCATGAAATATGCAGCCGAACAGCACAGGCGCGCTAATCCGCATGAAAATTTGCAATTCGTAATGATATGCGCAATTTAGATTGTAACAATCGCTTTGAACACTTTCGGGCTCAGAGGCCGCTGAGCCGAGTCTCAGAGAGGTACCCAAGATAAGGTCTTGATCTGCCGACGCCTTGCCAGTCGGGAGGCATGTGGCTAAGTCATGAAAGGAACGTACCATAGTAAGAATTTTGAGAATGCAGCGGCTAAAGCAAGTTTGAATGCTGTGGGTACGAACAGAGCACTGAACACATTCTCAGCCACTATCGTTATTTCGACAACTAGCGGGTGTCTCTGTCAACGACACGTCGTCGATGAACTCTTCGTCTTTGTTTATGAGATCAAAGGTTCTGACCCCGTAGTCTCCTTTTCGTCGACCCGGAGAGCCGCTTGAGAGCTACGCACGTTATCTGGATCTCAACTGGATTGAATGGCTGTCGGCAGGGTGTCGAACCGGAACCAGAACCAAACCGAAAACCGGAACCGAACCCGAATTTTAGATCGGAACTGGAACCGAACTTAACTCGAATTTTTTCCGCCATCTTGAAACTGAATCCGAACCTGAACAAATCGGAGGAGCCGCTCCGAACCGCTTCGCGGTACGATTCCGACCTACTTTTGCTGGCAACTTACTTTTATTATTTTTCTTTTATCGCTGCTTGTAAAGCGCTCTTTTCGCTTATTTCCAAAGTACTACTGCACAGCGCCGCATCACAACTATACTGAAAAATCGTCCCTGGCAATAAAGATGACAACAAAAGAGGGAAATAAGTCGCCACATGCATAACACCATTCTCTGGTGTCGGGCTATCGTTTCATCTAGAACAGGGGTGGCCGCTGCGCTGTGAAAAGGCGCCGCTCAAAGAGAAAGTTGCCTCATTCGAGAGCCTTTCTAGGCAATGAAATAATAGCATATATTTTCGCAAATCGAGCTACATATTAAGGCGAAAGCATTTAATGCCCCATTGTTGTCGGCAGAGGGTGCACGCCACACTTTCAAGGGAGATAGTTAAAAATAAATAAATAAACCTTGTCTCCACCGGGCATCGAACCTCCATCCCTTGGAACCCCAGCCGAGCGCTTTACTAACAGCGCCACGCCCCGGATTTCTTTTTTTTTTTTCAGCATGGTATTTATTACATGCCTTTAAATTCAGTATAGAGCTATATACATTATTTACAAAATAATCAGCCTGTAGGCGAAAAGTCCAACTGAAACATACAACACCACAAACTAGAATACGACTTAGCACAACTTCACTGAAACGGTGGCAAGGAAAGACAACACATCAACAATGGAAGCCAATCCGGTTGATAGTCACTATCTTCGTAAGTGTCTCTAAGCTCGTGCACCATCTGTTTGAAATGAGTAGCGGGGGAGACGAAAGGCTCAGTATTCCGATCCAACATACGCGTTTTCCACAGGCTGTGCAGTCCAAGGAGGAAAACCATGTCAAAGGGTTCGTGGTTATGTTCGGTGGCCATCAAGTAACGCACACTGTGGGAATTCAAAATAAAGTATTTTTCAGTGTTATTTGCAGTACATCCCAAAATAATATTGCATCTAAGCAGGCGATAAAACAGTGTTCGATGGTTTCAGGTGTGTCACATAGCCGACAACTAACAGAAGAAACAAAAAAAAAAATATATATATATATATATTTTTTGTGAAGCCACGCTTTAACAGGCAAAACTTCGGCATTAAGTTTAAAGAAAAACGTTTTAGTAGAAGGCGAGATCGGCATTTTGCGCACCCTTTTTAACACATCATGCCCTATACAATTAGAATAGAGTGAACGATATAAGGGAGGCGGGAACAACATAGTTATAAATTCTTTGTATAAATTTTTCCGTGAAACAGAGAATAAGTACTCATAAGAGAAGCTAACTGCCAGAAAACTCACTGAATCGTAAACTTATTTCATAAAACCAAATAATAAGGGCTAATTGGTAAAATTGGAAGAGACCACGAAGTATGGAAGAAGGTTTACAAGGTTAGTTTGCAGGGATGCTCTGGTAATTATTGGATGGGAGCTATTACGGAAAAAGAAGAAACGAGCAACTATATGACATAGAGATGTGTCAAGCCTAGTCCGCCAGCAGAAACAGGCCTGAATAAGCGATCGCGCCGCATAGGCTCAAAACTGGACGACCATATGAACGTCGCAAACGTTCGGTGAAAACTTTGTGTGTAATTCCTTGCGCAATGGAGTACCTGTAAAACATAATAAATTTTTGTAGCCGTGAAACATATTACAGGCAAAATTGATAGGCAGTGCGGTACAAAAGTCTGAGCAAAGCTTTGGAGTGCCGTGACTCGCTCTTTCCAGTAACGCCCACTAAACTTGAATACATGAAGGGGAACTCCAAGGTATTTAGGGGGAACACGAGACCATTCAATTCCAGCATAATGAGTCGGCATTGCTCCCCATGAACCGAACCACGGACCCGAACTTTTAGACCTATTCATTTGAGCGCCAGATACAATGCCAAACTGCTCAATGGTGGTTATAATTTTGTCAATGCTAGGTTTGTCAGTGCAGAAAAACGTCAAATCTTCGGCGTACGCAAGCACTTTGACTTCATTACTGAAGGCAACATAGCCACGGATATTATGGTTTTGCAGTACACTCAAACGAAGTGGCTGTAGGTAGAGGGCAAAGAGTAGCGGCGACATAGAACAGCCTTGCTTCACGGATGATCGAATTGGCACAGGCTCTGAGAGGTGACCATTAACATTCAAGCGAGTGGAACAGTTGTCGTAACAAAGTTGCACCCCTTTAAGTACAGTTGATCCAACATTTGCACGCTCGAGAAGAGAAAACAAACGAATGCCGGACACGATCAAATGCCCTCGCAAGGTCAATCTGGAGTAGAGCAAACTGCTCATAAGAGCCAGAGCAAGATTCGAGAATTGTACGTGCAATATGTATGTTATTTTGTATGGAGCGTCCCCTCAAGCCGCACGTCTGATGAGGGCCAATGAGAACCGTCATCGCATATTGTAAGCGATTTGATAGTACTTTCACAAAAACAAAAAAAATGTAGTCCACATTCGTCAACTTGATTGACCTGTAGCCATCCACTGAGAGCAATTTTTCTTTATCCATACTCTTTGGAATTAAGACTGTGTGATTACTAGTAAAGGACTGAGGAAGGACCCCCACATCAAAACTTAAAGCGAAAATTTGCAGCAAGACAGGGCTCAGCAAAGGTTTAAAAGTTTTGTAAAACTCGCATGATGTGCCATCAGGGCCAGGTGTTTTAGAGAGGGGTAATTGGTCAATTTCCTGTTCTATTTCTTTCAACGTGAAAGGACCATCGATAAGAGCACAGTCATCATCTGATAAAGGCGTTATAAGAGCTATGAAGTTAGCTAGTAGGTCCGAATTAGAAGTAGCAGAAGCGTCACTGAACAGTGTCGTGTAAT
Source organism: Amblyomma maculatum (assembly GCF_055883805.1). NCBI lineage: Eukaryota > Metazoa > Arthropoda > Arachnida > Ixodida > Ixodidae > Amblyomma > Amblyomma maculatum. The sequence continues at coordinate 158,954,507 of NC_139344.1, read as the reverse complement.
AGCTCACAAACACAGAGATAATCTCACACGTTTTCGTTACTAAGGTGCCATTGGACATCATTCCCGGTATCAACTTGGCAGTAGCATGACGGTGCTCATCAAGTGGAGCTTGTCGCTTAGGGGTTTCAGAGTGCAAAACACGATTTGTACGAGGTCGAACTCGGGCACCCCTGTATCTTTCAGCGTCTTGTTTTTGTAGGTCACACTTTATCCTAGCAATTTCGTCTGAATATACTCCAGGTGCCTCACATTCCAATTCATAGAGGTTATACAAACTCTTATGCAATGTCCTATCTTGAAATTTCCTGTAAAATGACCTAACAGACCCAATTTCAATAGCTATTTTTCGCACCTCCTGTTTAAACAGCTCCCAAGCAGCAAAATATTGGCATGGCACCCGCCAACACACTTGTAGTTGTGAGCGTATCAGGCAAACTCCTGGTCATTTACAACTGAAGAATTTAGCTTCCAAAGCTCCCATTGTGGCCTAAATTTTGAACATTAAGTTCTCCCGAGCCGAGCAACTACTATACAAATCACGGGAAACCAGCGTGGAAGAAACATAAATCCTGTCTAGGCGCGGCGCGCGTGGGACCTCCCCTGGATATGCGTAAATAGTGTAGTTGCATGACATGAGGCCCCTGTATCAATGAATCCTGAGTCATCTATAACACGCGACAACACTTCACACTTCTGTCTTCTGTGTACACTAGGCCCAGCACGATCATTCAGGTAACATATACAATTAAAGTCTCCCATTAGCACAACATTCTTATCACAATCTAGGAGGTTAGCCATGCCTTCAAACATATCAACACGCTCAGCTGCACTATTGGACGCATAAATATTGATAAGTCTCCATGGCTTCCTGTGGAGCAAAAAATCACAGCTTATTAGCCGCCCTTCAGAGTCAGTACAGTAAGATAACGCAGAATAAGGGAGAGCCTTTCGCAAAAACAAGGAGCAACCCGCCGAAAAACCAACAGCATGCGTCACAATAACATTGTAATCAGACAAAAAGGGTCCTAGTGCCGTCTCTGTATACTGCTCACTCTCAATCTTCGTTTCCTGGACGGCGACAAAATCAAGCCGCCTGCTGATGAAAAGTCGGCGAAGTTGCCCCTGCTTCTGATGAGACCTAAGACCTCTCACATTCAGCGTTGCAAACACTAGCTCCTCAGGGGTCGCCATGGAGACCACACAAGTGCTGACTAGGCTTGCATTTGTCTCTCCGGAGACGGCGACGTCACCTCCGGACCTCCACTGCGGGAACGCGAACCTTGGCACTTCCCTTTGTGTTTTGACGTGTGCCGGCGGCGGCGATGCTTCACGCTTACCGGATCACCATCTTGACTTGAGTCAGATACGCAATGTGTCCGGCGCTTATGGAGATGCTCTTCAACAGGAGGGACGGCCTCAGTTGCAGGTAGAGTGGCTTGACCTGCAAGCTCTTCCTCAGCATTGACCTCAGTGGCTGGAGAAACCGGGGCGGCATCTTTGGCAATATTACAACAGGTGGCAGGCTCCCTATCGTGTGCCGGATTCGGCGTCTCATATTGAGGCAGTGTCTCACGTTCTTCCACTTTCTCCTCGCTCTCCTTGGAGTCACTTTGAGGAACAACCGTTGTATTAGCTGTGGAAGCCGTGTTCACAGTAGCGGTTGAAAGGACACCAGCCGAGTCAAGCACTTCTGTGGCGTCCATAATATGCTCTTGTAGAGCGTCGTTAGGTGGCCGCACACGATGCCGCAGCTTGTCCGAATAGGTAACGACGCACTCTTCTGCGGTGTGACCGAAGTGTCGGCAGTCGTCACAACGCGGCATGCGGCAGTGCCTACGAATGTGGCCAATGCAGTTGCATCGGAGGCATAGCGGTGGCCTGCCTGGTATTAAAACAAGGCTCTGTATACCACAAATAGTCAGCACATGTGGGACGTCGCCAACGCCGACTCTTTCAGCGAGAGACACAACAAAATCCCGGTTCAGCGTTCTCAAATCTTCCATTTCCGCCACTTTCCAGTTTTCCGTCGAAATCGAAGTCACCTTCACGTAGGCCTGTAGTGCCTCACGTATGAAGGCGTCTTCCAAGCGTTCGGGAAGCCACAGAACCTTCAATTTCATCACTTTTGGTTCTGGGTCCACGACGACACAACGACGGCCCTTGACAACGAAATCACCGCAATCCACTAATTTCTCTTTCGATTGTGCCGATTTGCAGGTGACCATCTATACATGAGACATTTGAAATTGGCCAATCGAACTAATTTTCTTGAGGTCCACAGCATTCCGAAGGGAGTCTCTGAAGTCTTGTGCCCGGTACGGGTGTCCGGCAAGGTCCGCATGCAAGAAAATGGAGTCAGCGACCAGCTTATCAGTTGGGAGACGGGGCAAAACAATTCGGTATTCATTACTGCTGGCATTAGCCTGTACAGTACCTTGGCCAGAGGCCGATTGAAGCCTTTGTGTGGAGAACATCGAGAAACGCAACAGCTTGGAACAGCGTCTTTATCGCGCCACGCCCCGGATCTAGAAACGTTCAAGATAATTCCCTTTGTCTACCGCGAGGATAGCGGGATTCAGCGGGCCCGTACTGCGCCTGTAATTTCCTGTAAAATAATTATTGAACGCCGGTGAACTTTGATGCGTTCAATGGAATGTTGGTTGTGTTCGACAAGGAGGGCGCCATGTAGCGTCACGACTGGTCTTGACGTCACCAGGCGATTCATGCATAGACGAAGCTCACCTCGCCGGGAGTTCGATCCAGGCGTCCGGCGGCGCCTTTCGTTGGATTGTGGGGTTTAACGTCCCAAAGCGACTCAGGCCATGAGAGACGCCGTAGTGGAGGATTCTGGAAATTTCGACCACCTGAGGTTCTTTAACGAGCACTGACATCGCACAGCACACGGACGCCTTGATTTTTGACTCCAACGAAAAGCGGCCGCCGAGGCCGGAGTTCGATCCCGCATCCTTGGGAACAATAGTCGAGCGCCGTAACCACTGCGCCACTCCGGTGGGGTGCTTTTGATTTGGCGCTTCCTTGAACGCCGCATCACACAGCAAACAGAAGCATACCCAGATGTCTAGGAGGCGTTAGTACAGCAGGCATCAGCGCATTTCAAACTGATTTACAGGATAGAAAAGGTGCTGTATCTGTCATAATTCCCCGCGGACACATGTACCATGCTGTAAAGGTAGGGAAGAAAGTAGGAGTGAAAGAAGAAAAGGAGATAGAGGTGCCGTAGTGGCGGGTTACGATCCACCGCGCTATAATGACTTTCGTTTCATCGCACTTTAGTGGTCCAAAGTGCCATCTAGATTTTTTTTTTATAAATATATAACCATGTAAACTCAGAAACGAAATGACGAATCTGTTAAAACATTGTCAAACAAATCGTTTTATTTTCCTATCGTTCGGCGACGTCGCAATGAGTCACGCAGCATGTGCTTAGTAGCCGTATGTGATGCGGTGCCAGCAGATGCAATTTGGTTGAACAAGACTTCAGAATGATAAGCCGATGCTGATGGTGGGAAAGCCGCTTTGGGCAACAATTTACCGGTGTGTTCTTGAGTTGTATCTGAACTTGGTACAAAGATGATCCCATAAGTGGATTTCCCTTTTTTCCTTTTGTCCATATAGCGATTTCTGCTTGTTTTATCGTCCTTGGCAAGTTAAACTATGCCATGAGTGAAGCTCCGCCGTTCAAATGTGAAATGAGCGGAATTACTGGCAGGAGTATCAATTCAGATACTTACTTTGCTGTGCCATCGTTTCGGTCCGTACAACTATGGTGTCGAAAACAAACAAACAAACATGCGTTTCATTTATTTATCCACCATGACTGATGCGAATATCTGAGACAGTCTTGAAATGTGGCACTGAAAGATAGAAGTGCACTATTGAGAAACACGTAACTAAACGTAAACTATTCTACGGGTTGCGCGGTGACGGGGGAGGTCGGGACAAAAACCTTGAAAATTAGGGAGAGGGACGAGGTCAAGCAGACCGAAGGAACCTGCGACTGGGCTCTAAGGGGAGAAAAAATGGCGGTCTAATCCGGGCTACACCTAGATTATTCCACTGCAGGAATGCATGCGTGCTGACTCATGTTCTGTTGCCATAAACAATTAGTACAACTTTTGAGGAAACTTATTTTTTATCACACGTGTGTTCTGTGATTTCACGCAGGACAGTGAGTAACGGCATATACGAGTATGGTAATTGAAGACGCACGCGCTCGGTCTGGTTGCATCGACGTGTCGTGCAAAGATGCAATGAATGCAAGATGCACTTCCTGTAGCGGCTTGATGTGGATTATCCACTATTGTAACCTCAGGTAGGTCGCTTATGAACACTGGCAACCACTGTCGCCGTTAAAGTGACCGCAGATGGTGAGAGGAGCGCCCAGTGCCCACGCATTACTTCGGCCGCGTTTCGATGGAGGCAAAACGCAAATGTCAGTGCACGTTAAAGATGCTCTGGTGGTTGAAACTATTCCGGAGCCCTCCACTTTCTGTATTCTTTCAATTCCACCTTCCTGCTTTCCCTACAGTGCGGCTCACGTGTTTAGGGAGATGTATGGAAGATGCAGCGCTTTTCCTCTTTTATAAACCAATTTACATTTACGGGTCCAGGGCACACGGGCTAGAAACTATATGTGTTCGCAATGTCGTTATTGTAGGTAGTAATTAAAATAACCGTTTGCAGTTACTGTTTCACTTGATTGCATTTTTGAAGTGGTATTTAGAACAAAACACTTCAGAATTTTTGAAACTCCTGTTAGTCTTACTAAGGCACCTATGGCTGTCCTGCAGCCTTTTGTGGACGGAACCGTGACGGACAATGGGAGTTGAAAATGTAGCCGTTAAATGCATACCTGCATGAAATCAGAGGAGAGAATGGCAGTAATTGTGCAATTGGTGAACTGCAGCGTGAGACCCTTGATAGCACATTACTTTGACCAGCGAGGAAAGGGGCCGAACAAAACAACCTTTGGTCACAACACGGAAGCGGCTTCGTAGAATCGCCGGCAAATCAATAATCGCTACCGGCGGCAGCAGAATCTTCCTTAAGAGGTTACAAGCTAGTGATGAGCTTGAAGCGCTTTTTATAAAAAGAGAAGACAGCTCCCAAGGACACTTCTCATCTCGAATTTTAAATGGATTATTAGAAGATCATTTACAAAGTCTTCCCATTAGCATATTGATAGCTATTGACGCCTCTCAATTTCATGAAAAGGCAGGCGTTGGAATATACTGTCCGCTTCTAGACTGGGCTTTTTCTCTTTGTCTTCCGGATTTCACCCCAATTTTCCAGACGGAGTTGCTGGCGGTGGTGCTTGCTCTGCGCAAACTAGACCCACCATACTCAACAGTGGCTGTAAATAGACTGAAATCAAATCAAATCAAATCAAATCAAATCAACATTATTCAGCATTTTTGTCCTAAGGAACAGAAAAGAAATGCTAGGGTAGGAGCAAAAAGCTACACTCCTATTCCTTGTGCTCGTCGCTTTCTTCGTTCGCCAATATTAAACATCTTTCTTTCATTGCTTCCCTCACATCTGAGCCTTATACATATATTGTGGGTACCAGGCCACAGTAATGTGACAGTCAATGAGGTTGCTGATAGACCGCCTAAAAAGTATCTCAATGGCCCCGTGTTGCCTATAATCCCAGCAACAGCGTACATAACAGTAGCGCGATTTCGTAGGCGCTCGTTATTAAGCACGCAGACTGGATCTATTTTAGCATCAGATGACTACCTGTATCTCAAGTATTCCTAGAGTAGGAAACCATATCAATCAAGGCAGCTGAAGTCTTTCTAACCAGGCTGCGCTGCCGTATTCCGCTTCTAAATTTCTATATGCACAGGTCTGGTTTGGCGCTTACTCCTGTCTGCGCATTCTGCGGGGAACCGGAAACAATAGAACACTTCTTGCTGTTTTGCCGCCGTTTAACCATGTTGAGAAAACGGTATTTGGAGAAGCTGTTGCAACAGCTGGGACTTAATTTGAGCAGCCAGATCTTATTATCGTTCGGTGCCACCATGCTTGGGTAGAGCCACAGGTCAGTTTTTAACGCCATTCAAAACTTAATAGAATCAAAACGTGTGCCTTGCTAATATGATTTGAATTTTGTAATCTTTAAATATAAATTCAGTGTTCTCCTACTGCGCGCGTTATTAATTATAATTTTATTTTGTTTCTTTCATATTTTACTTTCCTTCTCTGTTCCCTAGCAATCATTTCTTTTTTTTTTTTTTTGCGATATAATTATACATCTAAACAACAAACATCTCTGCACCCTAATTCTTGGCCGATCCCCCTGTGTGGGTATGTGCCATCAAATTAGAGGAGAACAACAACAACGACTGTGGCAGTTATCTGAAAACTGAAAAAGCATCGAGCCTGTTCTACGTGTTTGAAAAGGTGCCCACAATATGCGAAGACTCGAGTGTTTTGAAATTTTTGGACGAGAAGTTGCGGCGCCCAGAATGGTATTCAGTAGCTAGCGCTTGCTGTGCCTTCTAAACAAGTCAGTGCCGAGTGAACAATTTCTTGGCTCACACTTGAACTTGAACTTGAACTCAAATACGTGTCAACCATCTGGAGCACTGGGGCACTTGATTGTAGGCCCGGCGTTTGTTTAAATACGTAATCTCGACGGTATTGATTCGCCGCCTTCCAGTTTTGCCGGTGTGGTTGCGGCCATCGTAGACCCGATAGTTGTTTTATGGCGTATTGCGATTGGCGACTTGGAGCTCTCTCCCAATCCGCGAAGGAGTGCGTATATCATTATCGGTCCCATCAGAACTCAGAATATGAATCCAAATCGTCCACTGAAACATGGCTCCTTATTCTAAATTACTGACAAGCTGCTGGATGGGCAGAACTAAAATGAAAATAGAATGAATACTGCATGGAATTTTCAAGACGAATGCGTAATTATGTAGGTGTGTTTGCTTAAAAAAAAAAACAGCGCAAGCAAGAATGAACATTTCTTGGAAGTTGTACAGTTCAAATAAAATAAAGCCTGCTTGATAACAATCGGAACAGTTCTCAAAGAACGTAACACACACAGTGCGCTCATACAGTTCCCTGGAATGTATCTCGGAGGCTTGGCGTTTAGACGCGCATTTTGTGTTAAAACAAAAGGCCAGATAAGTGACCCAACAAACCGCTATTTCATTGTTGTGTAATGACTGCGCTCGTTTAAGACTTTGTCCAGGTCGAGAATGCATCCTGCGGTAGTCTGCCGAGCCTTCCCTGAAGTGCAGAAAAATTGAGGCCACTTTAATCGTGCCGTTGCATGACTACTGTTGTTATCAAATATCCACTTCAGACATATAATGTTCTGCTGTATAACCTATTAAGGGACTGCGTCGAGTGTTTCACCCATAAGCTTGTCCCGAATTTTGTCCACGAGCGGAGAACTTAGCACTTTTCGTGAGTCGGTTCTAAGACCCCTCACGCACATAATGAATTCCAGTTGTTTTAAAGCTTAGGCCATGAACAGGCGCAGTACATGTGGCATCAACAGTAATAAATGAAACTGGTTGGTTTGTGGGGTTTAACGTCCCAAAGCGACTCAGGCTATGAGAGACGCCGTAGTGGAGGACTCCGGAAATTTCGACCACCTGGGGTTCTTTAACGTGCACTGACATCGCACAGCACACGGGCGCCTGGCTTTTCGCCTCCATCGAAAAGCGGCCGCCGAGGCCGGGATTCGATCCCGCGTCCTTGGGAACAGTAGTCGAGCGCCCTAACCACTGCTCCACCCCGGCGGGGCAATAAATGAAACTGAAATGCGCGTAAATACACGATATATATATATATATATATATATATATATATATATATATATATATATATATATATATATATATATATATATATATATATATATATATATATATATATGCAGATAAATGAAGGGGAAATGAGGGTGCTCGTTATAATACATGAAGGAAAGAAGCCAACAGTCGGCGAGGCCAAGGAAAGCATTGGGGATTATATGTTTTATGTCTTTTCTTTTAATTTTTACTTGAATAATCACAGAAATGAGTAATGCAATCTGCTTAGGGGAAGGATAATTAAACACAAAGTAGAAGAAAAAACAACGTGCCGATGGTGGGGACCGAACCCACGACCTCCGAATATCGCGTCCGGTGCTCTTCCAACTGAGCTACATCGGCCGCTGTCCCCCCTGCTACTTGTTTGGGTATTTATGTTGTCTGTATACGAACCTTGAGAGTGTTCACCAGCGCCGCCCTCAACTATAGCGGCGGACGTGGAACGTCCTGTGTTACCGCCAGCGTCACGTAGAACGTGATCAAGAGCGAGGGCGAAAGCTGTGCTAGAACCCTCTTACGCTACCTATGGCTTCAAGACTGCCAGATCCGAGACCCCCGTAAGCTACAAGCAGATAAATGAAGGGGAAATGAGGGTGCTCGTTATAATACATGAAGGAAAGAAGCCAACAGTCGGCGAGGCCAAGGAAAGCATTGGGGATTATATGTTTTATGTCCTTTTTTTTTAATTTTTACTTGGATAATCACAGAAATGAGTAATGCAATCTGCTTAGGGGAAGGATAATTAAACACAAAGTAGAAGAAGAAAAAACAACGTGCCGATGGTGGGGACCGAACCCACGACCTCCGAATATCGCGTCCGGTGCTCTTCCAACTGAGCTACATTGGCCGCTGTCCCCCCTGCTTCTTGTTTGGGTATTTATGTTGTCTGTATACGAACCTTAAGTTGAGGACAACCCAGAGGGCTATGGAACGAAAAATGGTAGGGGTAACATTAAGAGATAGAAAGCGTGCAGAGTGGGTCAGAGAAATGACTCAAGTTACCGACATTCTAGTAGAAATTAAGAAGAAGAAATGGACATGGGCAGGACATGTAGTGCGAAGAGAGGATAACCGATGGTCGCTGATGGTAACAAACTGGATTCCAAAGGAAGGAAAGCGTAGCAGGAGGCGGCAGAAAGTTAGGTGGGCGGATGAGATTAAGAAGTTCGCAGGGGTCAAGTGGATGCAGCTAGCACAGAACCGGGTTAAGTGGAGAAATATGGGAGAGGCCTTCGCCCTGCAGTGGGTATAATCAGGCTGATGATGATGATGATACGAACCTTGAGAGTGTTCACCAGCGCCGCCCTCAACTATAGCGGCGGACGTGGAACGTCCTGTGTTACCGCCAGCGTCACGTAGAACGTGATCAAGAGCGAGGGCGAAAGCTGTGCTAGAACCCTCTTACGCTTTATTAATTATTAGGCACGTTGTTTTTTCTTCTACTTTGTGTTTAATTATCCTTCCCCTAAGCAGATTGCATTACTCATTTCTGTGATTATCCAAGTAAAAATAAAAAAAAAAGACACAGAACATATAATCCCCAATGCTTTCCTTGGCCTCGCCGACTGTTGGCTTCTTTCCTTCATGTATTATAACGAGCACCTTCATTTCCCCTTCATTTAGCTGCTTGTAGCTTACGGGGGTCTCGGTTCTGGCAGTCTTGAAGCCATAGGTAGCGTAAGAGGGTTCTAGCACAGCTTTCGCCCTCGCTCTTGATCACGTTCTACGTGACGCTGGCGGTAACACAGGACGTTCCACGTCCGCCGCTATAGTTGAGGGCGGCGCTGGTGAACACTCTCAAGGTTCGTATACAGACAACATAAATACCCAAGCAAGTAGCAGGGGGGACAGCGGCCGTTGTAGCTCAGTTGGAAGAGCACCGGACGCGATATTCGGAGGTCGTGGGTTCGGTCCCTACCATCGGCACGTTGTTTTTTCTTCAACTTTGTGTTTAATTATCCTTCCCCTAAGCTGATTGCATTACTCATTTCTGTGATTATCCAAGTAAAAATTAAAAAAAAAGACATAAAACATATAATCCCCAATGCTTTCCTTGGCCTCGCCGACTGTTGGCTTCTTTCCTTCACACATATATATATATATATATATATATATATATATATATATATATATATATATACCTTTTTTTTTTTTTGGAACTGAGCTCAAAATGGAGCGACATCGTGGCCACCAGGTACGAATTCGGACCCCTGAACTGTCGATGAAAAGCACACGAACTATGGCCAGAAAGCTAACCTTCATTAAGCATGAGACGCTTCCATATTATTGGTGTTCCACTAGTTCAAAGATCTATATGCTTTCACTGCACTCGCAGCGCCAGCGGATATACGCTCTTGTATGTACTGTAACGGCCGTGTATACGAGCACACGCGCACACTACCAACTGTAAGAAGAACCGGAAAACACTACCTCTTCTACACTCAGGCACGTCTCAACTTCCTCTTCTTCTCATTTTCCTCTTCTTTGCGCAGGGGGAAAATGGCACTCACTTCCTCGCAGACCTTAACCTTGTCCAAACATGGCGGTGACCAATCTCTTCTTCCTCTTCTTCTATTCTTCCTCTTCTTTCCCAAGGGAATATTGACACTTTCTTCCTCTCAGCCCGAAAACATCAACCAATCATGACAGTCACAAAATCTATACCGTCTTGTAAATCCACACCTCTGCTTTGCCCAGCAGCTCCTACCACGCTGGACAGGCAAATATCACCACAAAGTCACAAGTCATTCACTAAAAACACCACCACACATATACAGTAGGACATGTCCATCTACACCCCATAAACTTAAGTAGTCCCTATATAATGAGCAACTTTATCTTGCCAACATCTAAGAAGCCACGAGGCCCATGTACTTGAGGGGAAAAATTCAGTAAACTCCCATGGCCCCAAAACGTAAGATGAGTCCAAGAATAACAACTTTAGGCCAAGATTAACAGCTAGAGGCCCGATAATAATCTCATTCTTTGCATAACTCAGGAGGATTGCTCAATAAAATTAAATTCTTTTCTACGTAAACTCAACGAAGCTTCACTAATGCATCTCTCATCTTTCTTCTGTATCCAATACGCCTCTAAAATTTCGCGTGCCATCTTATCCCGACTCTTGCCTAATATGTTTAGCCTGCTGAACAACGGCTCACACTTGCACTTTTGGCAGTGCAAGGCTAAATTTGACCCTTTGCCATTTTCTATGGACTTCTCATGTTCCCTCATTCTATCATTAATACATCTTCCTGTTTGCCCAATATATAGATTACCGCACGTCAGAGGAACCTCATAAATCACCCCCACCCGACATCCAATAAAACTCTTAGCATGCTTCTTATCGCATTGCCCTTTGTTTTTTCTTCCTATTATTGCACATAACCCACCCAGTTTATTGGGTGCAGAAAACACAACTGGCACCTCAAACCTACTAGCCACCTTTTTCAGGCAGTGTGCAACTCTATGTATATAGGGGATCACTTGTGGACGTTTATTCCTCAACCTATCTGGCGATCTTTTTTTCCCTTTCATTTTTTGAAGCAAAGACTCTGCCACCCCACATATAATCATACCCGGGAAACCAGCCGCATCAAGTCTTTGTAATTGATTATTAAAGCTTTCCTCTGCCATATGTATACATGATTTTAACAAGGCCGACTCCAAACAAAGGGAAGCTATCCCTCTTTTTATAGTCTTTGAATGGGCTGATCCATATGGAAGTAGCTCTTTTTTAGCCCTGGGAAAATATTTCCAACACACTTCCCCATTACAAATTTTCATATTTAAATCAAGAAACTGCAATTTGTTGTCCACCGGTAGCTCATGAGTAAACGTAAGCCCTTTTCCTTGTATCTTAAAAATAGAAAGCACACTTTCCACACTATGACTCACTGCAGCGCCCTTATCCACAATGACTAAGAAATCGTCACCATATCTAAATATTTTAAAACCTGATCCATTAAGGGCTGTATAAATTGCTCTATCAACACAGGATAAAAAGATGTTTCATAGAACTGGGGCAACACATGACCCTATACAAATGCCCCTTCTCTGCACATACAAATCAGACCCAAACGATACAACAGTGGACTTAAGGTAAAACTCAAGTAGGGCGAGAAAATTGTGCACATTGACACCAGCAGAGTTCTGAAAGTCTATAGTCCCATTACTTTCAATGCATTCCCGCACCGATTCAAACGATTCAAAATGTGGCACCGAATAGAACCGCACCGAATTGTTTGAATCGGTGCGGGAATGCATTGAAAGTAATGGGACTATAGACTTTCAGAACTCTGCTGGTGTCAATGTGGACAATTTTCTCGCCCTACTTGAGTTTTACCTTAAGTCCACTGTTGTATCGTTTGGGTCTGATTTGTATGTGCAGAGAAGGGGCATTTGTATAGGGTCATGTGTTGCCCCAGTTCTATGTAACATCTTTTTATCCTGTGTTGATAGAGCAATTTATACAGCCCTTAATGGATCAGGTTTTAAAATATTTAGATATGTTGACGATTTCTTAGTCATTGTGGATAAGAGCGCTGCAGTGAGTCATAGTGTGGAAAGTGTGCTTTCTATTTTTAAGATACAAAGAAAAGGGCTTACGTTTACTCATGAGCTACCGGTGGACAACAAATTGCAGTTTCTTGATTTAAATATGAAAATTTGTAATGGGGAAGTGTGTTGGAAATATTTTCCCAGGGCTAAAAAAGAGCTACTTTCATATGGATTAGCCCATTCAAAGACTATAAAAAGAGGGATAGCTTCCCTTTGTTTGGAGTCGGCCTTGTTAAAATCATGTATACATATGGCAGAGGAAAGCTTTAATAACCAATTACAAAGACTTGATGCGGCTGGTTTCCCGGGTATGATTATATGTGGGGTGGCAGAGTCTTTGCTTCAAAAAATGAAAGGGAAAAAAAGATCGCCAGATAGGTTGAGGAATAAACGTCCACAAGTGATCCCCTATATACATAGAGTTGCACACTGCCTGAAAAAGGTGGCTAGTAGGTTTGAGGTGCCAGTTGTGTTTTCTGCACCCAATAAACTGGGTGGGTTATGTGCAATAATAGGAAGAAAAAACAAAGGGCAATGCGATAAGAAGCATGCTAAGAGTTTTAGTGGATGTCGGGTGGGGGTGATTTATGAGGTTCCTCTGACGTGCGGTAATCTATATATTGGGCAAACAGGAAGATGTATTAATGATAGAATGAGGGAACATGAGAAGTCCATAGAAAATGGCAAAGGGTCAAATTTAGCCTTGCACTGCCAAAAGTGCAAGTGTGAGCCGTTGTTCAGCAGGCTAAACATATTAGGCAAGAGTCGGGATAAGATGGCACGCGAAATTTTAGAGGCGTATTGGATACAGAAGAAAGATGAGAGATGCATTAGTGAAGCTTCGTTGAGTTTACGTAGAAAAGAATTTAATTTTATTGAGCAATCCTCCTGAGGTATGCAAAGAATGAGATTATTATCGGGCCTCTAGCTGTTAATCTTGGCCTAAAGTTGTTATTCTTGGACTCATCTTACGTTTTGGGGCCATGGGAGTTTACTGAATTTTTCCCCTCAAGTACATGGGCCTCGTGGCTTCTTAGATGTTGGCAAGATAAAGTTGCTCATTATATAGGGACTACTTAAGTTTATGGGGTGTAGATGGACATGTCCTACTGTATATGTGTGGTGGTGTTTTTAGTGAATGACTTGTGACTTTGTGGTGATATTTGCCTGTCCAGCGTGGTAGGAGCTGCTGGGCAAAGCAGAGGTGTGGATTCACAAGACGGTATAGATTTTGTGACTGTCATGATTGGTTGATGTTTTCGGGCTGAAAGGAAGAAAGTGTCAATATTCCCTTGGAAAAGAAGAGGAAGAATAGAAGAAGAGGAAGAAGAGATTGGTCACCGCCATGTTTGGACAAGGTTAAGGTCTGCGAGGAAGTGAGTGCCATTTTCCCCCTGGGCAAAGAAGAGGAAAATGAGAAGAAGAGGAAGTTGAGACGTGCCTGAGTGTAGAAGAGGAAGTGTTTTCCGGTTCTTCTTACAGTTGGTAGTGTGCGCGTGTGCTGTGTATCTTCTCCTGTGTTTGTGTTTATTTGCGCCACATATCTGAATACGAAGATGCACCAACTTGCCCCTCAAGCTGTTATTTTGTGTATACGAGCACCTTCAATTATTTTCTCTCGTCGACGTTCACGAATTGCCATTCGTTTTCATGATTCTATTTTTGCAAGCTGGTCGTCATCTCACGCCAAGAAGGCGCTGATCATACAGGTCTAGGATCCTTTTAATTATTAGGCAACTGTAGAACACCATTTATAAGGTGCTATTACGCACATGTTGATTGAAATGTCCTAAGCTGCCGGTGAGTGCACATGATAAAAATCCGCTCTTTAAGTTTGTCGTGCGATCGCAGCGAGTTGTGAAAACTGCCTTGGAAAAGCAATGGACTATGTTTTTGGAAACAATTGTGTCGATACTGTGAAATACTGTGAGATATTTTCGCGAACCTATTCTAAGCTTCCGACGGTTGCCAAAAATTTTGTTTCGAAGTTTTTCCTGCGCTCACATCGTTGACCACCATAGAAAACCAATGGGGCGCGTTTTTGAAAATAGCGAAAACTAGCCGCTTACCGATAGAGGATCTGCGGATACATTGATTGTTATGGCGGTGCAATACAATATGGAAACAAATTGCGTTCAGATTTTTTTCCCCGGGAAATTCCAAAATTTATGGGTATAGGTGTCGCGTAAAGCAACAGTAAATTGTAAGTGCCTTAGCGGCAGGTGAAAGCGGGAACTGCTGCCTAATCCAAGATATATAGTGTCGGTGAGGAATATAGAAGACCGGAGCACTGGTCACCACTATATGCAAGTTCTGCTGCGACTTGATAGGTGCAAATAAAATAATCAATAATCACGTCAGTTCCTTTCTTTCCATAACCTGACATCTTTAAGAGCACGAGAAAAAATGCAGCTATATCTAGACGGGGAAGATGATTAGACATGCGATGCATGAAAGGTTAACGAGTTTCCCTGCCATTTTTTTGTTCGGGCATAAAAATGAGAAAGAAATATAAGCAAGGGCTGAAGACCAAATCCTTGCTTCGCAAGCGCATGAAGGTAGGTATTTCGGGCACGCTGTTAGTATTCACAAGATAATTAGATGAGTTCATTGATTAAAGGGAAGAGAGGTCAGTGGGAAAGATGGGTATCTGGCCTGCTACCCTGCTCTGGGGAAGGAGAAGAGAAGAAGGTTGTGATGATGGGTGATGGTGTGACGATTTCTGCAGTATGCAATATACGAATCTGTAATCTCCGCCGGTTCGTGGCCAATCCCCCTTGTAGGTATGCGGCATTTTATGTGGGTAACAACAACAACAACAACAACAACAACAACAACAACAACAACAACAACAACAACAACAACAACAACAACAACAACAACAACAACAACAACAACAACAACAACAACAACAACAACAACAACAACAACAAAAACAACAACAACAACAACAACAACAACAACAACAACAGAGGAGGTCACTTCCCCTCTGTGGGTATGTGCCATGTCCTCTGAGGTAAGAAGGAGGTCTGAAAACGTATAGACACATCTGCCGCCATGGCAATCACAAGTCGAGGCCCGTGTCGTTCAAAAACGCATGAAAAGACCGCGTTGCCTGGGCAGCTTTTCAACTCTCGCGGCCAGCGCCTAGCACTAAGTCCTCCAAGGGTGTCTTGCTGTAGAAAAACTTTATGGAGCCGGTCAATATTAGTGTTTCCCATGCATATGCTGGTCACACCACTAGAACATGCTCCATAGTCTCATTCGTGCCACAAGTGGAACAGCTCAATGACTCCGCTTCTCCAACCTATGTAAGTATAACGCGTTGAAGCGACGCCGAAACGTAGTCTATGCATCAAACAAGCATGAGGGTGAGGATTTTCACGCGGGAGAAAGGGTCTAGCCTTTCAAGACGAATATATCAAAGAGAAATAACTCAAGTTACCGACATTCTAGTGGAAATTAAGAAGAAGAAATGGACATGGGCAGGACATGTAGTGCGAAGAGAGGATAACCGATGGTCGCTGATGGTAACAAACTGGATTCCAAAGGAAGGAAAGCGTAGCAGGGGGCGGCAGAAAGTTAGGTGGGCGGATGAGATTAAGAAGTTCGCAGGGGTCAAGTGGATGCAGCTAGCACAGAACCGGGTTAAGTGGAGAAATATGGGAGAGGCCTTCGCCCTGCAGTGGGTATAGTCAGGCTGATGATGATGATGATGATGATGATGTCGAACTTCTGGCTCGGCCCAGTATCTCGCCGGCGCACTCCGCATAAAGCAGGAAAGAAGAAAAAGTAGGGTCCGGTTTAGAGAAAGGCACAACTGATCGGAGGCCATTGCTGAGGGTGCTCTTTGCTTCAACGCCCTCTCGTTTCAGCAGAGCCCGCAGTGTCCCGAGTTCCATCGAAACATACAGTAATGACCTTTTTCATAAGCAGACGAAAGGAGTTCAGTGATGTCTTGTGCTAGAGGCTGATAAGCGGTCTGGCGTAGGAAGCTCTCCGCAATTGAACGCAGGTTTTTATGCGAAAGCATTCCTTGCCTCATGAGTGGCGGGTGCATGAGTTGTTACTGGGCGTGTCCCCACGAAGAATAAAAGTAAATCGTGTCCACGCCAAGAGTCGAACCACCATCCTTCAGTTCCCTGGCCGATGGCGCAAACCACTACTCTACGCCGACTTCCTGGGAAGCAGTCCATAATTCTTCTCGTCTAGCGTAAGCGCGCTGTATGGCAAGCTCAGCAGCGGTTGACGTTGAACTATGTCTAAAAACAATCGGCAAGTAGTCTGCCCAGCGAATATCACCTTATCTGCTGTCAATGCCCGTGGGCACACAGATCCGTCAACGCATAACGTGAATGTGTTTTGATATTCTGACCACATATAAGCTATAGAGCAAGTAGAAGAGCACAAACTGGCACCATGCATTTCTTTAGTATACTGGGAACATATAGAAGTAGAGCGATTTGGGCGAGTTGGTATCGATTCATTGCAAAAAAAAAAAAAAAAAAAGCACGAGAAGCTGTCAGAAGTCATGCTGGACTGGGTTTGTTCATTCTTTCGACAAAGTGCCATCAAACAATCACTTTAAGTTGAATGTCTTTCTGGAGCTCGCGGTTAAGAGTAGAAATATTGTAGTCCAAATGCATTAAACTCAACGCGACCCTTGCAGCACACGCTTCACATAGGCCGTTATTTCATACTTTGATTCCCTGCGTTCATTTTCTGTACAAGTACAGTTTGTTCCGCGTCGTCCTGCTTCCTAGGATAGAAACAACCTAACGGTTGAACGCATTTCATTGCTAGAAAAAAAAAACACCATTGCAAGTGCCTCCGTGGACAAAGCGCCCTGCCTTGCTTGTCAGTGAGGATGCTGACCAGTCGTATCTAGGGGATGCTCGAAATAAGCGAACCTTTTCCTACACGGGCCCCACTTAAAAGCCGCTCCGCCTGACCGCGCCGTGCTTTCTCCGCGTTCACCGCGATACTTTAACATCTTGGCCTTTGAACTGAACAAACAAGACGGCGTGCAGGAAGCACGAACGGGTGCACGCCGCCACTGCTCTAAGGACGGAGAGAATCCCCGCGCAGTGGCACGCCAGTGGTCGTGCGCGGCTCCTTCGCGAGGATGTGCGGCGTTCGACTCGAGCAGGGCCTGTTCGCCACACAACATGTCCTGGCAGAAAGAAGAGCACGCGTCACCCCATCCACATCGGACAGCTTGTCAGTTCTCGCCGGCGAGGTGCCCATGTCTACACGCATCATTATGTAGTCGTTACGATGCCGCCGGCTCCGCCGCGATGATGCCTTTCGAGGAAAAGTTTGCGGCGGAGTGAATCAATGGCCGCTATTCATAGAGCATCCTTCCTCGCTCGACATGCCACCTTCGCTCGCTGCGCTGAACACAGATTCGCGAGCGAGATGAAATGTTTCGGCTGTCACTAAGCATGCTTGCGCCCTGTGAACGATGGTATGTAGTACGTGCGGACAAGCGTTGCACGGCCGACGTTCGCACATGTTTTCGAACACCGTCTCGGGTGCACGTATGTCTGGGCGTGTTCTCTTCAGCTGACGAGTGACCGGACAGAGCGTTCATTGCTGCTGGACGAGACGGCCAGATGCAGCCAGAAAAAGAAATGGAAACGAACTTTCCATCAGACAACGAGTTAATGCATGCTGACATGCATTCAACAATAATAGTTTTTATAACTTCTTGCGGCTTTGTCGGCGAGGCTGTTTGGTGTGCCTTGACGCTGGGCGCAATATA
This sequence comes from Amblyomma maculatum, assembly GCF_055883805.1. Classification (NCBI taxonomy): domain Eukaryota; kingdom Metazoa; phylum Arthropoda; class Arachnida; order Ixodida; family Ixodidae; genus Amblyomma; species Amblyomma maculatum. The sequence goes on along the minus strand of NC_139344.1, from coordinate 158,936,333 downwards.
TGTACTACCTATGCACCCAAGCGTCTTTCAGAGGCGAAGTAAAATATATATAATATATATATATATATATATATATATATATATATATATATATATATATATATATATATATATATATATATATATATATATATATATATATATATATATATATATATATATATATATATATATATATAAACTTCTACTTTGTGTTTAATTCTCTTTCCCCTAAACAGATTACATTACTAATTTATGTGATTATCGAAGTAAAAAATTAAAAAAAGGACATAAAATACAATCCCCAATGCTTTCCTTGGCCTCGCCGACTGTTGGCTTCTTATATATATATATATATATATATATATATATATATATATATATATATATATATATATGTGTGTGTGTGTGTGTGTGTGTGTGTGTGTGTGTGTGTGTGTGTGTGTGTGTGTGTGTGTGTGTGTGTGTGTGTGTGTGTGTGTGTGTGTGTGTGTGTGTGTGTGTGTGTGTGTGTGTGTGTGTGTGTGTGTGTGTGTTGCAGAAAAAAGTTAGGTGTCGCAATCACCAACTATGACGGTATATTCGCCCGACGGATGGAATTGGAGTTCTGGGCGGCAGACAACTATGCATGCATATGACACGAGACCGGACACCAAATCTTAACGAGTGCGGTTCGTCGACTGCAAACCTGCTGCTGACTACGCATCTTATCATTGTCACCGAAACTAGCGCCGAATTAATAAACAAAGCTTTGCCTCCTTCTGTTTAAACCCCGCCGGGGTAGCGCAGTGGTTACGGCGCTCGACTACTGTTCCCAAGGACGCGGGATCGAATCCCGGCCTCGGCGGCCGCGTTTCCATGGAGGCGAAAAGCAAGGCGCCCGTGTGCTGTGCGATGTCAGTGCACGTTAAAGAACCCCAGGTGGTCGAAGTTTCCGGAGTCCTCCACTACGGCGTCTCTCATAGCCTGAGTTGCTTTGGGACGTTAAACCCCACAAACCAACCAACCAACCTTCTGTTTAAGAAAGTTATTATCAGCCTCCAAACTTCTATCATACGGCCAGAATCACGCAAAAAACCCACCCATCAAAACCTCTTACCAATAACAGTAATATTTTTTCCTTTGAGTTGGCAGGAGCCACTTTCTCCTGTCAACTGTCCTGACCCGACTTCCTAATTCCATGCGCAGTTTCACGCAGGGAAGCCTTTCTATCGATTGACACATCCAGCTACACTGCCCGGCAGCGCGGCAGCACTACTGCCGCATGCGGAGTATTTGGAGGCGCATAACTAAACAATGAAACGGGACGAATATGATGATTGTAAACCCGTAAAACGCGAAAACGTATAATTAAACTAGAGCATGCAAGGTGTGAGGTTGAGATGATCCATCATACAGGGCCCCCAGCTGACTATGATGACCGACTTGCCATTGTCAGTATGCTTTTTGTTTTGTTTTTTCCCCATCAAAATCACACTTTCGCCAGCCGGTTGGGCCACGTATGTAGCCTGATTGAAAACCAGGGGCTTCCCCAGGAATAAAAATTTGGGCGGGGAGTAAAGGGGTCTAAACTTCTAGTTATGTACGAGGCAGGCGGTGTGTTGAGGATATAGAAGAGAAGCGGTAGTTATTTTAAGGCGAAATTCTTTCTACGCTCATGGAGGGAAATTCCGTCCGCGTGATTAGTGCGCTGATGTGTCACTCGCAAATAGCGGACTTGTGAGGAGGGAGAGTAAGAATAAAAACGATTGAGGTTGATAGGTAACGAATAAAAGTTATAAATACACATTCACCGAGTTAATGACTAATGCTAACGAATAATAATGAAGATTAATAATGACTAAATGACTTGTAATGACCATTATGTAAAATTACGACTTGTAGTGACCGCAACTGATTGAAAACGAGTAAAAGTGCTTAGCGATGAGTGGTAATGACTACAATGAATAGACACGACTCTTCATGACTACGAAATGGCTAATATGTTAAACGACGACTTGAAATGACTGCAACTGATTGGAATGAGTAAAATGATTAGGCATAACTCATCATGAGTGCTAATGACTACGAAACGACCAATATGTCCAACGACGACTTGCAATGACCGCAACTGATTGGAAATTAGTAAAAATGCTTAGCTATGGGTGGTAATGACTACAATGATTACGCGTAAGTCATAATAACTACGAAACGACCAATTATGTCAAACGACGACTTGAATGACTCCAACAGCAATGAACGCGCGCCAAGGAACGCCATGCGACAGGAGCGACGGTGTTCCGTTCAATCTCACCCTTGCAGGAGAAAGTGTGACAGATACTGCGCTTTTCCTTTTCTGTAAATCAATTATAATAATGTATAACACTGCAACGAACGCGTTCCAAGGAAAGGAAATTTCCATTGTGCGGTACGCGCCTCGGCCTGACTGTAGCAAAAGCTCTACACACCGCGCGAATCTACCGCGTGCAGCAGTAATGCTCAGACTTTCGCATTTCTCCAATGCAGATTCTGCAGTGCTCTTGGGAGCTCTTTTGGTAGACATCGATGCAAAAGGAAAACTTGGCATGAATTAATAGGGAGCCTTCAAAGAACAAGAGGGAATAAGTCCAAGGGGTGTGTAGGGAAATTACTGCTGGAGACCGAACTTTGCTGCTACGACGCATTTTGTGTTATAAGGTTGATTAGATGTTGCATAATAGTTTCTATACCTCTATAGACAGTTCTTGTGCATGTAACCCATTTCATTGTAATAAACATCATGCAAGGAACAAACAAAAGTAAGAGGCTGCTGTGATGGCCTTGAAGAAGCCAACTGATCCAGTACTGCTGCCTTCTCTAAGGCCATCGTCGCGGTATTTTGGTCTGAGGCATCGGGAGATGAAATTTCTCTGTTCGCGACAGCGCTGGTTCGAATTTCACTCGAGGCTAGGGCATGGGCAAGTTTGTTTCTGCTGGATGCTGTTAAGGCGAAAATATCTGGGATGCCTCGGAAAGGTTCGGCCATACACTTGCTGCAGTTTCTGAGCGATGTTCGCCGGAATTCGCTCAGAATGGGAGCTAAAAGCATTTCATGCTTAATGCAGATAACGAGAAATCGAGTTTTCGTAGGATATGGCGCTAACCTCCAACGAAAGGCTGAGAAGCATATGCGCTTAAATATTGTTGCCTCTCCCTTCAACTATTTAACACATCAGTCAATTATTAAACATTCCACTCTGCTGTTCTGTGTTTATTAAACTTTTTTTTTTTTTTTGACATCTGGCGCTGGAATCCCATATAGCGCTCGTATTGTTCGGTCTTCTCGTGTGTCTTGTCTGTTTTGCACTACAATATTGCTATGTTCATGCACCAACAAGCCCAAAAAGCTACGCTTTCGGCGCTGTGTCTTGAGAAAGTCCTTTTTTCTTGTTCTTATACCATTCATATTTCCCCGCTGCCTCAGCCTCTGTCTGCGCGACGGTACAGGAAATCTTTCTAAGGCCGCGCGTGTTGAACTCTTCACAAAGATTTTAGAGTGCAGTTATTGTTCAAAGCAGGTCTCGCCCTGCAAATTCGTACTCCACCATAAAATCCGCTTAGTCGCTTAGACGTTGGGAGTGGCATTCATTCTTGTTTGCCGCCCAGCCGCGTGTCTAGCATGGTCGTACACAACTGTCACGAGTAACAAAACAGCGTTAAAGTGATTAATTCGCCTTACCTGATATCATTTCTTGACTATTTTTAAGATGAGCAAAGAGCAGAAGAAAAATTCTTAACGCGGTAGAGAAGGAGTAGAACCAAAATGTTCCAAACAGTATTCCCCACGAGCACTGCGCGTTTATCACTGTAGTGGCTATCCTGCGAAATATGCTGCCAGCAATACCGGAGACTGGCAAGTTAGGATCCTAACCAAAACACATAGAACAAACCTGGTCACTAGATACACAGAGGGAACTAGATACCCGGCAAAACAAGCTCGCCTGCATCGTCTTCATCGGTTCCTGCATTGCCCTTGTTCTAAGCACGATCTTTTTATCCCTGTGTGATACACTTATTAACACGGGCTTTTACACAGCTCAAATAGCTAAGATATTTAGATGTGTGGACAACTACCTCGTGTTTGTCAGGTCAGGCTCGTGTCAAGGTAGGGAAGATGTGGCCGGAAGAAAGCTTGACGTGTTTACACGATGTTCAAAAGGGCTCCGTTTCATCTTTGACATGTCAGAGGAACACAGCCTCCAGTTTCTTGATGTGTGTTTGCTTTTGCGGAGGCACATGTTTGTTGGAGCTACCGGCCGTGGTCGAAAAAAGAAGCGTTGAGGTACGATTCGGCCCATTCGAAGCTGTAAAAAGGAGAATCGCCGTCAACTGCATACGCGCTGTTCTCGCAAAATCGTGTTTTCGCTTGCTGGCCACCAGCAACGTTATTTAGCCACCAGTGTGCAGCGCCAGCTCGAGCGCCTGAAAGCTGCGGGTTACCCGAACGAACTTCCGACTTCGGTATAGCAGCAAAACTTGCGGGAAGCGGAGAGTGGGGAACGAGGGCGGCCTCAGAAGACCAGCAGCCAGAAAGCAATGCCGATTGCCGTTCCCAACATCTATGGGTTCTCCCACAGCCTAAAGAAAATTACAGGAAAGTATGGTGTCCTTGATGTGTTCTCTGCCCCGAAGAAGCTGTCGCGGCTCTGCCCTAAAGTAAACGGCCAAAAGAGTGGCAGCGATACTTACATGAAGAAGCATGAGACCTGTTTCGCCCCCTGTAAAACGGGGGCCGTGTATAAGATCCCTCTGTCATTTATTTTATATTACTTTTGGGTTGCTTCACAATAATTTATGTCATGTGGTAAAAGCTACATCGTACAAACGGACAGGTGCATCAACGACCGTTCGCGAGAGCAAGCAGAGCAGTCGAGTAACTTGTAAAGAGTGGCCATCTGGCCGAACATTGCACCCTGCCAGACCATCGTGCAATCCAGCGTTGAGCAACACACGTGTGGTGCGCTGCTTCAAGCAGCAGAATAATAGAGAGGTTTCTGAGGCTTTTCAAGTACATAAATAAGGCGATAATTGCGTTAACACGGCCTCTGTATTCTTATCTTCAATTAGAAACGTGCACCCAAGTAATTCTGGCGTTGTTGCAACGGACGCAAATGTGTGGGCATGCTCTTGTGAGATGGTGTTATCAGATCTTCGCTGTATGTATTTGATGTTCTTGCCATAAACCATCAGTTGGAGTTCAGCGTTCTTCTTGCATCTGTCTCCTTTCTTCGTCCTGTGTTTTTTCACGCTGAAATATGCATTCGTTGCACCAAGACCACCTAGCCCATCTTTCCCCGTTAACATCCAAGAAGCGTTTGACAGCGTTACAATACGGAGAGCACAAGGAAGACCATGCGGCATTTATACATATTTCACCTTTTTTTAAACGCCGAAAAAAAAAAAAAAACGACCACGTAGGAGGTATACGTGTAGAAAAAAAAATGGCAAATCATTTTGGTTAAAATTCTAATATGTGCGATAACGGTGTTGCACAGGTTTTGCTCTTCTATCGTCTAATTTTTGCTCAGTTGGCTAAAATGTGACACACATTTGTCGCCAATTTATTCTCTGGTTTTATTGCTTATTTACACAACTGCTGCATCATATACTGCGGGAATACAGAAAGTTGAGCTAGTTGGTACATGATTGCAAATTACGAGCGCTGCGACGGAGAACAACAACGAGAGAGTAATGCAAGGACAGGCGCTACTATCAACTGAAAGTTTATTCGAAGAACACAGATTAAATACTCGCAGAAGACAACCAAAGGCACATGCGCTTCACAGATTTTTCCTAGGTATCCAGATATAAAATCTCACAATCTTGGATGCTTACAGATGGTGAGCTTACGCACGTGTCACTGTTCTTATGGATGGGATATGACTCTGAGAGTTCTCTAGTCTGCGGGACTGCGGGACTTGGCATATTGCCTCGGAGTCGACGCTTGTATAGGATGGTCGAGGTCAACTCTCTTTCTCTGTCAAAGGTTCAGGTCAAAGGGGATGGTCGAAGTCATCTGAAATATGTAAAATTATGACGCGGACCCAGGCCATGGTTATCATGTATAGGTACATTATCATCACTATGCTTGGCTTTTATAGCACTGATGTGCAGCTGTTGCTATGCACGGGCATGACTCCACAAGCAAGGCACGATTTTGCTCGGTGTAGCCGTAGTCTTCGAATTAGTGTTTTCACTTTAAAAACTGAATAGGTTGTCTCTGAACCCTCTCTACAACTTAATACAATGAACTTGACCCCAAACTGAATACCTCATTTTGCATGATTCATTTTAGTTATTTAATTGACCAAGCGGAATCTACATAAAAATACTCTTAGGAACGACACATGACGGTCAACGATTTATCGTTTGTTTCACAAATCCGCGGTGCTCCGCTATTTAAAATTTTCACTTGAGTTACATGAATGACCCTGTATATAATTGCCATGGATTTGGTCTGCGCGAATTCTACGCTGAGTGGTGAGGATGACGAAGCGGACACACAGTCGCGTGAGGGGCTGAAGTCCCCCGCTACGTCTGCGATTGCCGTACTTCAGGTTCGTAACCTCGTGGAGGTGCTGAGTAGTTTCGCTTAATGCTTTCTATGCTCAATAGCACTTCACCGTAGAAGCTGGAGGCTATGTGGCTTCTCCTCGGAATTTAGATTTCTCCCTCAAAAAAGAACATCCATGTTTGAGCTCACGCCAGTGAGAAAAGACAGCTTCTATTCCCTTCTTGTATCCTTTGCTATCCTGGCGAGTCTCCAGAAACCGACCTTACATGCCGACTTCTCGAAGATGGCCAAGACTGGCTGGGTCGCTCCGCCCCAAAGTATCCCCATAAGTCAGCGATTACCCTTCTTGTGGTTCGTTACAGTACCACTGCTGGCTTACACGGACGGTGATAGCTGACACTGTACATCACCGCGGAACCTCGAAACGTTGTAAAATGAGTGGGTCTCTCCGCTTGGTCAGCATAAGCACAATGAAACTGGATTTGATAAATAAGCTGGGAACAGGAAACAACACGAAAGTGGTGGTGTTTGGAATACTTTTTTGTCTGTAGGTGTTTTTTGCACTTGGAGGACAATAGTTGGACACCTATCATCAAGCCGTTATGCTATAATGATTTTTAAAAATGTATATTGTCACGTGGTGGTGACAAGGTTGACGACAAAAATGAAGAGTCTTGGAGTTTAATGAAGAAACTCCTTATTGGACTGACTTGCGGCCGCAAAAGAACTAAGCGATTCGGCGGCGACGATAGCAACAATCCTGCTCCGTGGTCGTCAAACAAAGAATGCCTGTCGCACCCATCAACGCTCAATTTAAAGGCTGCTCCAAACCATCTAGATACCGTTGGAAACTGTTACTAGCCCAACCGGGAACATTGTAGAAACATACGCGACTGGTCGGAATATTCGAGACAGATCTCGGCGCATCTTGCGCGACAAAACTGATAAAGGTGCGTCTCGCGACATCGAGCATTAATAAACAAAGAATACGCGTGCCAGAATCACAGTGAAAAGGCCGCATGCCGGCGGCTGTTAAAAAAAACAACAAATACAGTTGAAAGGTTTAGCGGCAATTTATTACTTCTGCTGCTATTCGCATTCGCTGTGTTCGTGTATGCTGCACTAATTATGTGCTTTTACTATGACCAGCCAGATGAGCAAAGCACTGCACCTTAGACATAGCTCATTTGGAGCCGAAATCTGCGCAGGTGTGTTCATTACTTCAATTTCGTCTGTATAGATCAGTAACTCAACAGCTTAACTGGCTATGAGTTAACACATCACAGTTCACATTTACGATCATTTTGAAGGTGTTATAGAGAAAACCAGCGCGTCAACTGTCACATTGGATGGATATTCCTGCGCGAAAGGCTGACCGAACGTAAGCGTTGGACTTTGTCACGTTTACACTAGACGTTCTTAGAACGTACTCCAGGAAACGTACAGGTAACCCTAGGTTCTGTTGTGCAATGGGGGAACATTCGGCAGTATTCAAGTACTCTTATGTGTTACTTGCTAAATACGGGTGCACTGGTCTTTCCGCAAGGGAGGGGAGAGTTAATAATAGCACCTGCTCGTGTCTTCTGTATAGCAGCGAACAATATGGAAGAAAATGTAAACGTTCTCCTCCGTGCCTACTAGAGGCGACACGCCCCTCCCTTTTCCATTTGTGCATGGCTATGATTGCGGTCAAGAACGAGTCTCTGGTTACGTGTACCGCTCTCGCATCTCGCGTGCCCTATTTGTGACAAAACACCGCGCGACTAGTAAGTTTCTCATCGGATATTATTGATTCCTTGATGCTATATTTAAAACTTTCTTCATTCCGTTTTGAAGAACGCGCTAAATGTAGATACGGAAAGGAGTACGCGTAGGCATAGGGTCCTTTAGGTACTTCACGGCACTCGCGCCATCTCTGGTCTAAATAAGTAACACTTTTGCTGCAGTTTTTGCTGATGATCGCGTCATCTCTGGAACAACAAAGGAACGCCTTTGTTAGCTCACCACGGCCGCGTAAAGCTAGCCGTATAAAAAACTGACCCACAGTGCGAGCTTTCTGCGAAGTAACAAGGTTCTGATTTTACGAAGCTGAACGTCCCCAGGCGACTCATGCTATGAGGGACGCTGAAGTGAAGGGCTCCGAATAATTACTACCCCGGATAATTAATACCGCTCGTGGTTCTTAACATGCACTGACATCATACAGAACATAACCGCGTAAGTGCGTTGCGTATTTACCTCCAGCGAGACCCAACCACCCGTCTGCCGCGGACGGGATTGAACTCGGGTGAAGTAAGAAATGTAGTCATTGAATGGTCATTATTGTCTCCACATTGTTGCCCCGTAGCAGGGCTGGGCAAGGTACTTAAAAAAAAAATCTTCCGTACCGGTACTGGATACCCCGAAAAATTGTATTTTCGATTCCGATACAAGATACAGAATCGAAATCGAGTTTCGGTACAGATACTCGGTACTTTATCGTCGATACTTCGATACATCCCTGAAATCCCACCATAATACAGGTGGCAATACGATTAGTGACATCAGGAAATTATACTGTGCTTTCTGGAATCTTTAGAGCACTCATATAGCGTAGTTCTTCTCAAAGGGCTTAAACGAATACGCCAGCACGGAGTTATATTGAAGCTCCTCTGTCTGGGAAGCTGTCCTTGTCAGAACTTCACTTTGAATTGAAGCCATGGTTGCAATGAAGAAGCAACCTAGCGAAATATTTCTTTTAACTAATGCTGTTCTTGCGAACCGACCTATGAACACTTGGCTATGCATACAAATACATTTGAACATTTTTTTCTGTTTATTCTGTAGCTTTGCATTTCATACTACGCGTTACCTATACAGTGACACCTGCGTAAAATTTTCTGTGCTAAAACGTGCAGCCTGCCCGCGTTTGGAGAACTGAGCAATTATATTGCCATTAGTGCGATAAACTTTTGAAGCTCTGCATATTGTTAAAAGCTAGAGGGAAACAAGAAAAATAAAATGGCTGAACGGTCCGGGAAGAGCGCGATGTGGGCATGCTAAATGTGACGCAAATGAGAAAAGCCTCTCTACATACGCACACGAGCACATTGCAGTGCTATATTGGATGAAGATGCCTTTTATCAGCGTGTAAGAATGAACCATAGCCGCGTTGACTCAAGCATCCTGGGGTAGTTAGAAAACTCGAGGTTCACTAGCGTCGCTGGAGAACTACGTCTGGTTGTTGATAAAAGATAGAAGTCTTTTCTTGAACAGAAAGTGGTAATATGGTCTCAATGAATTCGCATATTCCAAAAAGTACTTTTTTTTTTAAGATAGAGATATCTTTAAAAGTTTTATTCAAGGTTTGCTTAAATATTTTTCGCAAAATAAAATGTTTGACAACACATAATTTGTTATTCGAACTGTGCTTGAAAATTGCATTCGTAGCTTTCATGTCGTGAATTTCATAAAATTTTAGACGTAATATTTTTTGCAGAAAAAAAAAAGTATAGCGGAAGCCTCTTTCCTCTGGAGTTACAAAGAATGGATTTGTTTTCAGTCAGACGCAGTAACTGCAAGAACAGCGGTTAGTCAAATGCATTGCCTCCAAGCAGGGCCGGCACACGGAGCCCAGGGGATTGGAGTAGGAGCAAAGCAGCGTGCATGACCACTACTGCGTGTTTGCCTTGCATTCCCGCTTTGTTCATATCTTTCTGTGTGTCTGTTAAAGGCTTAGCAGCTTCGTGGTACGCACTCTGTGCTCAAAAGTAAAGGACCTCGTGAGCACCTACTTGCCATTGCCTCCTTCAGTTTTCAAGAAAGGAAATCTGGAAATGTGGTTAACGTGAAGGGGGGGGGGGGGGGGGGGGAGAGAATTTGTAGAGAACTCACGTGGTACTGAGCTGTCTCAGGGCCGGTACTATAGCGTCTTAGCGAGCGCCGTCAACCCAAAGTCTCACAGCGGTTTCATCATTTGAAGTTTTCTTTAGCATCGAGTATCTTCAAAATACGCAATACTCTAAAAATGTATTTTCGATACTGATACTCCTATACTTTCATTTTCAGCAAACGATACCTAATACCGATACACAAAATGTATCTAAAGATAGAATCGAAGATACATGTATCTTCGATACTGCCCATGACTGCCCCGTAGTTCATACCGCACCTTTTGCGAATCCACGATGTGTTTGTCGTCAGCTGCACAACATCTGCTTGATATAGGACCGCGATTTTTTCACCGTAACGAATTTATTCGGATTTCAACGTTTTATCGCCACGAACTTCGTCACTTATTGTCACTTCAGGAGCGGGACTCTAGGTCGCTATAGGCCCTTAGGCGCACAATAAAACTTGCGGGACGTTTTAACTATAGGCCGATAGTGTGAACGCTATGGCAGTTGCGAGTTCCGTTCATTCCGCGTACTTAACACTAACACAACGACTTATTTCTCATTGGATGCACATGTCGTCACTTCGCAAAACAACATGCTCCTCTCTTCCTCTTCTTAGGGAGCGCCACCTTCACTGTACTCTGGTGCCGACGTACGAGACCTGTATTCGGCCACCGGGCGGATCGCTGGATGCTACAGGAATGGGGGTGGGGGTGGGGATTGGGGATCGGTGTGGAGGGGGTGTTGAAGAGGGTAGCTGCTACCCCCAAAATTTCGGATAGTATATATTATTTGTATGCACTAGCAAAAAGCAGGTTGATTAGCACGCTCAAGGCTTGCAACTGAACGTCCTACAAGATTACGAGACAACTCTATAGCTATGGCTGAACATTGCCGGTCATGCCACGAAAGCCAAAGACTTGCAGTGATAGAAATTGAAGATAGCGAACGATTTTGAGGTAAAAGTTTGTCATGACTTTTTTTTTCTGAATTTAAAGAGATGTATGCAGTTTTACAGCGAAAAGCTGAGCTTTGATATAAATTGCAGACTATACATTGACCGCTGCACTTAATCACGAGGGAGAGTGCACCACCCTCGTGTTGCGTCACATGATATTTTAGGTCTCCCATGCCCCTTCCCCGATGAAATTTAAATCAGTCCATTCCTCGAGTCCTTAGAACCTGACCCATAAATCAGCCCTCTTGTAGCTTGTACAGGTTTGAACGTCGAATAGATGCCACTACCAGTAGTACCGTCATTATACAAACCCTTTATATGGGACTAAGATAGCACCCCATATTATTTCTGGTCCCAGCCAACTGAAACCAAAACTGAAATTTTTGTTTGATCTGTGTAGTGCGACCTCTGGTGGTTATCTACCATATCTCTTTCTCATTCTCCCCTCCCAAATTTTTATAAGGCAACGGGTGCCCCCAACCCCTGCAAAAAGTTCTGCAGACGGCCTTTGCGGTTTCGTTCATCATGGATGCTCTTGAATGTATATGCGCACAGTGGCAGTTTCAAACAACAGACAGTGTTAAATACAGTTTGAACGCCCGCGAGCAAAGCATGTAGACACTGTCAGCGCCTTGACTGAATCAGGCAGGATATTCATAAATGAAGCGAGCATTAATACGCGTTGCTGTTGAAGCCAAGCGACACAGTTTCAAACAAAAGCAGTAAATTTTTGAATGGAACGAGCAAAGCACATCGACACTACCAGCGTGACACCGTATCTTGTTACGCCAGGATGAGCTCGCTTCCCACTAAAGCCAAAAAACAAACACGACACACGGGAGGCACATCGTCAGAAGCTGTACAGAGTTCGTGGCTCCTCAGATGATTCATTGCGCACCTCTGCTCACTGGAGTGGAAAGAAGGTTGACGTGTCTTGTGTCTTCGGTGTGCTCAAACGCTCTAATCGCACACGTGTAACTGCAAAGACCTGCTCACTTTTTTCATTTGTGTACTTTTGTGTGTGTTAGTAGGGCCGTATGGCCTCATCTTTCTCTGCATGGCCACGCAGCGCTCTCTAAAACGCTTCATGCTGCAATGGTACACGCGTAGCCGCAAAGTTCACTTTTTTTTCATTTGTGTTCTTTTGTGTGTTCATCTGTGTGTTAGTACGGCCTTATCCTTGTCTGCATAGCCGTGCAATGGGATTTAATTAGTGAATGTGTGCACAGTGTGGCAGGATTTTGCGAAGGGCCGTGATTACGCACGCCGATCTCCGCGGTGGTTAGGGTTGTCCTGGGAGGTGCACAACGCGGACCACCTAAACTTTTTCTATGCGGTCGCGGTAATTCTAGTCTGACGAGCGCCACCTTGCGCACCACTATCTCCGCCGCTAAGCTTCTTCTGAGGTCACATGCTATACAATGAGTTCGCTTAATGGCCGGATCGATTTATTTACTTGTTTACAGTTTACCGGTTTACTTAAATGCTGCAAATACTTCAATATAGCAGCTTTGTGCTTGCTTGTCTGTTGTCACTGCGATCAATAGCATAACGTAGCTTCTTCGTGCGACTTGAATCAACGTGTTAGAGAGGGCTGCTGCGTATTCGAAAAGCTAATATTTATGAAGTACGGGTGCGGACATAAGTAAACGGAGCACGGCAATCTCTTCTCAGTGGAGGAAGGAAGGAGGTAGTTTCTGCATATCCCCGGAAAACCGTACTACTGGTCACTACACCACTCCAGTCTGCGCATGCCATACCTCCAAACTTAAATTACGAAACGCGTAAACAGTGTTGGATGATGATGACCTGAGACAAAATGGCACATACCCACGGCGGGGGATGGGCCAGGGTGCATTGTAGATTGTAAATTTTTATGTTCAAGGACTGGAGTATTCAGATAAATATGGATGTTCAACTAGAATTTGGAAAAAATAAAAAGAAAAAGAAAAGGTAATGAAATCGTACCTAGCATAGGAATCTGCCTGTTGAAATTATGTAATTATGAATAAAATCGCACACTGGTTTTAAGGCATATCCCTTGACGCTTGCCCCGAAGGAGAGGAGAACTGGAATGGTTAGTGGAAGGCCTAATCTTGAAAGGGGAGTTGCTAAGTAAATTTTGCAGAGAGATGCGAACCTCCGGCAGAAGAGGTAAAAAAGGATCTATGGATTCAATTTCTTTGCAAGACTCAGAGAGGTTAGTAGCGGGTAACCCCGAACGACATAAATATAGATTTAGTTTCGGTAATCTGCAGCGCAAGAGAGTCGTAGACACTTCACATAGCCTTGAAACACACATGCGGCCACGCCAAGGCCATCTGAGGTGTTGGTAATCTGGTGCAGAAAGGAGAGGCTCGTTACTAAGGTGATGGAGACGTTGAAAATTTTGAAATCGTGCTAAAGTTCAGTAAACGGTATTAGGTATGAATGGAACAAGAGGTCCACTAAGAGCGGAGTTTGCTAAAAAATCTGTCCTTTCATTATATGTAATACCACAGTGGCCTGGGACCCATTGAAAACACAAATCTGAAATGTGAGGAGGAAGGAAAAAATAAAGGGAACGGCAAAGCAGAGTCTCCTTCGAATTTTCGAGCGATGACAGCACGCGGATAGGCTGTCAGAAAGAAAAATAACCTTAGAAATATTACTAGGGATTTTAGTCAAGGCCAACTCAATGGCCAGAAACTCAGCAGCGAAAATTGGCGTATAGTCTGGGACCCGAAATGAATAACTCCAGTCAAGAGCCTGGAAGTATATTTCAATAGCTGCTTTTTCATCCTGCTGAGACGCATCTGTAAAAATGGCAATATGGCTCGGAAAATTGCCTAGGTAATCCTCTATAAGGGCATTTATACATTGGCAGCCAAATGCTTAACATTCCCTGGGAGAGTGTCATTGAATGAAATTATATTATCAGGCCGCCGATGGTCAACTTGTACTAAAGAGGTTACTGATAATGAAAGTTTCGACAGCAGGGAATTAGTAAACACAACCTGAGGGAGCTTATACCTGGGCCAAATATAATCAAAGAAGTATGGTGGGATCGACGTAAATATGGGGTTAGTCACTCCAGGGACTGGCTCCAAAGACCTTAAATATGTTCGCACAGTTAGAAGCTGAAACCGCGAATTTAGATTAGGTATCCGAGTTTCCAACTATAGCAATGGATTGGCCACTGATCTGGGCAGACCTAAACAAAGGCGCAGAGCTCGTCGTTCCAAAACAAACAGGGGCTCAAGCTTGTACCTTGGGCACCCAGAAAAGAGAATGAAGCCGAATTCAAGTATTGGTCGTACGTATAGGTCTTATAAAGCAAGAGCACAGTGTCCCGATGCATACCATATTTCTTATTGCTGATTCTTATCAACCGGCCAAGGGCACTTTCACCTTTAAGCACAAGGCTTCTACGCTGTCGTACGCCTTGGCAATATCTAAAGTAACTAAAGCTGAAACCTCTTTTTGCCTTATGGCAACCCTAATACGACTCTCCAAGTCTACGCGTGCGTTCCAAATCGAGCATCCCTGTCAGAATCCAATGTGAGCCTCGCTAAAGCCTTGGAAGGATAGAACATGATTCGTGAGACGAGAGCAGACTATCCGTTCTATAAGCTTAACTAAATTTGAAGTGATAGCAATCGGTCGAATGTCGTCGAGATCAAACCCTTTCCCCCGGTCTTTAAGTAGTAAAATAATTTTCGATGTTTTCCAAGCTTGTGGAATCCAAGATGTTTCCAAAGACCAATTCACAATCTGCTATAGGTCCGAGGCAAAGTCTTTGAATAGTATTTTCAGCATGGCAACAGATATTCTGTCAACTCCAGGGGCAGCCGACTGCAGGCAATTAACTACAGACATTAATTCAGATATAGTTACCTCAGTGAAGTTTGTACCAAACTGCAATCGGGCTGAAGAAAAGGTAATGCAAGCTTGAAAGCGCGCCGCAAGGCCTCGGACAATTGATTCCAATTGATCTAATTTATCTTTTTTAGACAAAACAGTGGACTGGGTGGTATGAAAGGAGGGCAAAACTTTTGTACGTTCCATGTATCTATAGAGAGATTTGCGGTTGACTGGGTGAGACAAATAGGTGTTCAGATTCGCATTATATTCTTCCTTAGCCTTGGACATTGTTCTTTTAAATGAAGCTGCAAAGAATTTGTAATTAATCCAGTTGTTTGGGCACTGATTATGGGCTAGGCGCTTCCATGAAGCTTTCCTCCGACGATAGGCTTTTTCGCAATCTTCATTCCACCAGCTCGAAGGAGTCTTGTTTTTAATGGCAGACTGAAGTGTAAACTCTGATCGCTGAGTTGCGTCTAAAACTGAAGACAATACTCCAGGACCGCGATTCGATTTATCTGAAGGGGCAGATGACCTGAAGGCCTCTCCTAGACATTTCTTGAATAGGGGAATGTTGACAAATTTACACGACGCACCATTTGACCTAATCGGATGACATGCAATGTTGAAAGTGATAGGGTAGTGGTCACTTGACGTACCGAAGTATATTGTATAGACCACGATGATACTCAAATACCATTTGTAGCTAATGTTAAATCAATAGCTGAATGAGAATTTGCTCTCATATAAGCATAGGCGCGACTATTATAACATTGAACATCATTTCTAGACAACCAAGACCAAAGTAACTGCCCACTATAGTCTGTTCTGAAACCTCATATGACACGATGGGAATTGAAGTCCCCAGCCAAAACTACATTTGAATTAATTGTCAGCAAAGCGTCTAAGCAATCTGTCCTACGGACGCCTGTGGGAAAGTATATATTTGCAATTATGACTGGGACACACTACGGGACAATTAACTAAACGGCAAGTATCTCATAATCAGGCCCAATAAATTCATGAACCACTATAGCACGATGAACTAAATCTGTTGAAATCAATGTTAACAAGCCTCCGCCCCTGCCGTGTGGGCGATCAGCTCTAAAAACACGGTAATTTTTAACTGTGAAAGGACGATTAGGAGTGAGCAAAGTTTCTTGCAGTAAGACAATATCAGGCATAAGTTTAAGAATAAGGTGCTGTAGGTCGTTGAAAGATGATAAGATAGAGCGACAATTCCACTGGAGACACAGAAATTCCCGCCATGACTATTGCTTTAAAAATGAGGCAGAAATAGCCCCTTTCAACATATGTGATATCTTTGTAATTCCTTGTGAACCTGTCTTAGATTTGACATACGGGCGATCTGACTTATTAGGAGAGGAGGAAGCACGACGCTTCTGAGATGGGCCATCTCAACATGTGGCTGACATGCGGTAGAAATAGGGATTGAGTCGGTATCGTTTGCTTCCCCAGGCGTGGACGCAGAAGAGGAGGTAAGTTGAATGTTATCTAATGTTTTATAGGAAATTGAGCAGGTAGACGGGGTTAGAGTTTCTAAGGACGACGATGCAGCCTGTGCGGAAATTACTTGCTGCAAAGCACCGCTGAATGTATTAATCAAGCGATAAATTACCCCAGCAACAGTCTTCTCTACTACAGCAACAAACGACTTTGTTAAGCTTGCTTCAACATCAGGAGTTGAGGTGCGGACCACATTTGCGTATGCACTCTGCTTTTTTGCTACTACGGTATAAGCTTCTGCGCGCGAGCACCTGTCGCGTTGAATAATGCATAGGACACTCTGCTCATCGGCCCTCTTTGGAGAAGTGGGATCATCCGCTGTGTGTGATTGCATAGGCAAAGGCAGCAGTTAATAGACTCAGATGTGCAGTGATCTGAAGCATGGTCACCGCTGCAAACGCGGCAGTGCGTTGCCGACTTGCACGCTTTGGCACTGTGCCCAAAACGCCAGCAATTTTTGCATTGTAATGGCCGAGGATGCAAAGGGTCAAAACGGTATATAATTGGCCAAACTTTAATTTCATTTGGCAAGAGGACCCTGCAAATGTGGCAATTACTGACTCCGTTGGTACGCATGAGCCTCCAGCCTGTCTGCTACAACGGTTCACTGATATGATACCAACACCGGCCTCATGAAGGTCCTCAAGAATCTCTGCTGGCGTAGCGGATGAATCAACCCCGCGGATTATTCCCTTCACGAATGCAAGCTGTTCTGGAATAAATGCCTTCACAGGCAATGAGGCAAATGTAGTGCAATGCAGTAAGTCAGCAACGCAGTCCAAGTCATCAGATTTGCATAATAGACCTCTTCTACCAAATGCTCGCACCTCTGAAATCTGCAGGTATCGGCTGGTTGCAGCTTTCAGTAGATCTTGGATTGGACGAGGATTTTTTTATTTTAATTACTCCATCTCCAACAGGAATAAGTGCCACAGGGATATGTTTGACACCATTTGCAGAAAAGCGAACCAGTTTGCCGGACCTGAGCCCTGCGAAGACAATGTCATGACCGTAGCCCTATAGCTAGGCATGGGACCTAAACCATAAAGCGGAAACCTGGTAAAATCCCCCACTCGCGAAACGGCCTCACCAGTTCACAATCAGAAGGGTCCAAGACAGGCAGAGGACCAAGCTGCAGTGGATCAGGCAACAGGAAAACCATGCTTCTTTTATTCTTCTCTCTCAAGATTGTACGTAATTAACTACTTTTAGATTCTATGTAATTTTGTAATAAAGTGATTACTTTTTGTCAAACAGTAACGTTTAGGGTAATCCAGTTATTATTTCTTTATTTGATTACCGGTAATGAATTACTTTATTTAAAAAAGCTACAGAGGTGAAACGTCTGTGACAATGTGGTTGCGTCAAATTGTTCGGAAGCTGCGCGTGGCTGCGTGGCGTCAGGGGCGAGCTCCACCAACGTTCGGCCTAAGAACCGGCCTTGGTTTCACACCGTGTCTGATGTTTCCAAGGAAACATCTATAGCCGAGCTTTTCTGCTTTACAGCGGCCTCACCGGCAGCGCCTTTTCACAGCGACAACAACGAAGCGTGGCACGCTTCACAGAGGACAGAAACTGGCATCGAAACGCCGCGTAACGACAAGCGGGTGCCCAAGGCTTCCGTATACGGATGGATGGATGGAATATAGGAGCGTCCCCTTTGAAACGGGGTGGTAGCAGTAGATATCATGCTCATTTTTCTCCCTATATCTTAATAATTGATTTAGAATGGTTAACTAAACCACCATTCTATTTATTAAATTTTGTTCCTACATTACTAACATTATGTCACTTCTCTGCTTTTAAGCCACCAATCTTCCAGTCGTTTTTTGCTAGTTTCCATCGCCGGTTTGTTCACCCGGCCACTGTTATCTCTAAACCCCAGAGCTTCAGGAACAGTGATTGCGCCTTCCGGATGGATACCATTACATTCGAGTATATTATGGTCAATTGTTTCACTGGAGTTTCCACATACAGCACATGCGTCATCTCCATAGTTAAATTTCTTTTTGCAGCTGCGTGTTCTAAGGCACCCTGATCTAGCTTCAAAAAGTAGGGCTCTGCCTCTTGAGTTATCAAAGAAATCTTCCTTTCTGATCTGCATTTTCAACTTTCGGTATAATTCCACACTCTGTTTCTTTTCCATCGAATTTCTCCAATTTTTACCTTCTGTGTTTTTCACCTGTTGCTTAATGCTCTTTATTTCTCCGTCCTTGTTACTAGCATATTTACTAGTTAGTTTCCTAGTTCTTTTCCTCCATTGTGAGTCAACGCTTTTTAGGTACAGGTATTTAAATACTTTAGCTGCCCATCTGTTACTGTCCGATTTCCTCAGGCGTTCCTCATATAATATTTTACTCTGAGCTTCCCATACTTCGAAAGATGCCCGGCCCATATCTCCCTTTACCGCCTCATTTGTAGTTTTGCCGTGGGCACCTAGTGCTAATCGTCCAACGGATCTCTGATTTGTTTCTAATGTCGACTGTACCTCTGATTTTAGGCACAAAACCGCATTTCCGAAAGTAAGTCCGGGCACCATAATTCCTTTCCAAATACCCCTCAAAACCTCATACCTATTGTATCCCCACAATGCCTTATGCTTCATTATCCCGGCATTCCTTCGCCCTTTGGCCTTAAGTGATTGCTCATGCTTTCCAATGTATGCCAATCCTTCGTTTACCCATACCCCCAGATATTTATATTCTCCTACTCTAGGTATTTCAAGGCCTTGTATTTTAAGACCCTGATCAGTTGAGCCGTTGAAAATCATCAGACCCGACTTAACTGCGCTGAAACTGAAGCCTAGAGCGTCCCCTTCGTCTCCGCAATACTTAACTAGAGTTTGCAATTCTTCCAGACTCTCAGCTAGCAGCACAATATCGTCTGCATACATCAAACCGGGGAGGCGCTGCTCTACCGCCTTTCCACCTAATCTATATGACAGGTTAAAACCTAGATTACTGTCTTGTATCCTCCGTTCCAGGTTTATCATATAAAGCATGAACAGCACCGGTGATAGAGGACAGCCTTGTCTTAATCCTTTGCATACTTTGACATCCTCCGTACTTCTTATCCCTTCGCACGTAATTTCTACTTTGTTATCCCGGTATATTTCCTGTAGGAACTCTATTATCTCATAACCGATATCTTCTTCTTTTAATATGTTCCGCAGGAGTTCCCTGCTTACGTTGTCGTACGCCCCGTTTATGTCCAGGAAGGCCAAATACAAAGGTCTATTTTCCACTCTAGATATTTTGATGCATTGGGTAAGCACGAACAGGCTATCATCTAAGCGCTTACCATTTCTAAAGCCGTTCTGAAGTTCTCCGAGTATCTTGTTACTTTCAACCCATGCTTGCACCTTTAATTTCACCGCCTGCATGTCTAACCTGTACATAACAGATGTTATGGTAATCGGCCTGTTGGATTTTATGCGCATCTGACTGTGCTCCTCGCCGCCTTACCTTTCCTATCATTCTCTTCTATCTTTCTCCTTTAAACTCCTCATTCCCCTTCCCCAGTGCAGGGTAGCAAACCGGAAGCTTTCCTGGTTAACCTCTCCGCCTTCTCTCTCTTTCTCTCTCTGTCTGGTGGTGGTAGTGGTTGATTTATTTTTTTTAAATAATCAAAAAGAAGGAAAAGAGTATTGCCGGCCGCGGCAACTGCTATCTAAAAAACTGAAGCACTTGAGCTGCGGCCGGCGGGAAGGAAAAGGGGATAGGGAGAGGATAGCGAGGGGAAGTAAAGAGGGGAGCGATAGGAAGAAAGTATAGGGAGAGCTATGTACATTATTTACAAAGTAAAGACGGTCAACGAGTTCGCATCGCTCGCGCGCAAGTGTCCGAGCACTGTCCACAAATGCCTGCGCGCGAGCGGCCCCTGCTATTATTTACAAAATATATACACACACACACACATATATATATATATATATATATATATATATATATATATATATATATATATATATATATATAACACCATTGATGTATATACATAGTCGCGCGCACGTAGCGTCCTGTCGCAGACAGATCGCGCGCGCGACACAATGCACCAGCTGCCGGGGTGGGGCGCCCGGCAGCATACGTCCAAGGTAGCACGCACGGAGCGTTCAGGTCACGCACGCACTACTTGGCAAAGAGCAAGCGAGGCTTCAAGCCCGCCCGCTCGATGAACGCACAGAGGCTCACCATTGCCCTGTCACGGGTGCGCGCACTGCCTCGCGGCCACAGGAGCGTCTCGATGCTGTCCGGGATGATTCCGAGCGCCCTATAAGCCGCGAGCATCTCGCGACGTGGCTCTGCGGATGCGGTACAGCGAAGCAGCATGTGCTCCAATGTCTCCACTGCACCGCAATCACCACACACGTCGCTCGACGAAAGTCCGTGGCGCACCCGTCTTACCCCGGGCCACTGCATCCTGTCTCCTTTCCCTTTATAAATCAAATTCATTTTACTCTGCCGCCAGCTGTCCGGAATTTGCTTATTCGTTATGACTGTTTCCAGAGTTTTTGACAACGTTTCCTTACTTTTTGGACCGAGTTCATTAATCAGCTTGATCGGAATTCCATCTATTCCTGTAGATGTGTTTTTAGGAATATTTTTTTCTGCCTTTTTCCAGTTTAGATTGGTCCGTTCTAAGCTGCTTTGTATTCTGCTACCTTGTGTTGTTTCCTGATTTGCGGAGATTAGCCTATCGTCGCTCTTAAATGACTCGGCTATAACTGATGTAATGTAGTTCACTGCGTTATCTCCCATTAAACAATTTCCCTCGTTATCTTGAATCCGATCCTGCTTTCTTTGATTCTTCTTCCCTAGCCAGCTTATATGGTTCCAGAATTTTCTTGCTCCGCCTCTAGAGGCGTCGTGTATATCAGCCATCCAGCGATCGGTGGACTGTCTTATTTTACTTTGGACGAGGGCCTGCACTTGAAGTTTCTTTTGTCGATATGATTCCCATTTTTGGTCGATTTCCTCCTGAGATACCTGTGCTTTCTTTGCCATTCGGTGTTCCCTTGAAGCAGCCCGTCGTGGTTCATTAGCTTCCCTGATTTCCTTATTCCACCAGCTCTGTGGCTTCCTCTTTCCATTCCAGCGGTTTGCTACTTTAACCTCCTGAATTTTCCTCCTTATGAGTAGTTCTACCTGTTCATAATCCCAGTCTTCCATGGGGCTTTTCTCTACTGCTTCCTCTATGTCTGCTGCTATCTGCGCTATTTGATCGTCGTTTAATTTTGCGTTTACGTTTTGTCTAACTTCCATTTCTCTTTTCATCAAGGGCCCCATCTGCAGACTAATACGTTTATGATCACTTCCCAGACTACACTCCCCTTCTTCGTCTATTTCCATTTTTGTGACCTTGCTATAAATTTCCTGCGACATTAGACAATAGTCAATGGTCGTCTGCCTGTTGCGGAATTCCCACGTGATTTGGCCTTCACATTTTGTTTCTCTGTTTACTATAACTAGATCGTATCGCTCACAGAAACCTAGCATTAGCTTGCCGTTACAATCCGTGTATCCACCCAGATCGTCGATGTGGCCGTTCATGTCCCCCAGTAGAATAATATTGGCCCCGTTTCCAAACTGGCTTATATCATCACTGAGACATTCAACAAGATCCCTGTTTTCTTGCCTGCATTGATGTCCTGTTCCTAAATAAACTACCCCTAGCCATGTCCTTATGCCGGCAATTGTTCCTGAAACCCAGATATTTTCTTTACAAGATGATATACGGTACAACACCATCCTGCCCTCTAGCGCTTACACTGACAGAGAGTTCATTGTAGCGGCTGAGTTTTTCACGAGGAAACGTTGCGAAATCGTGGCGACCACTTTGAAGAACAACCCATGTCGAAAAATAATGACGTGTAACTCTTTTTTTTTTTTTCAAGCAAGCCGCGCTAGTATATTGCAGTTCGGACGAGTTTCTATTATTGCTTAAAGTTTGAAGAAAAGTAGCGCAATAGCAATAGATTACTTTTCTGTAATTATTAATTTCCTTTTGCTAGGCTAACTGACCGCTGTAATCAATTATATTCCAGACGGAGTTGTAATCGGCTAGTTATTTTCTGCAACGTGTTTTGTCCTCTCCTGTATGCGGGTGGCTGGTAGCCGCCCTTGACAAACTGTGGAGCTAGATGAGGTTTATTCTCAGTTGTTACGGTTGCCCGAAAATTTTTAAGCGCGAAATTTTATGATGCCTGGAGGAAGCTTCAGCGGCGCCATTTGTTGCTTCACTGCAGTCATAACGCAAAGGGAAGAAAGAGATGCGATGCGTTCGAAAATCAGGACACACTCTGCTGAGCGCCTTGGTTGTTGAAAATCCCGCGCTCAGATGACTCACATTTACTCGCCGCTGCTGTGGCGCACCCAAGTGTCCACGGCGGCAACTTGCATGAGCGGACCACGGCCGCCTGGATCTGGCGGCGCCCGTGAGTAGACTTACGCAGCCACTCGTACATCTCAATTTCGCTCAGTTGGTTCACTGAGGATGATCAGAATCATGTTGCTTTTTTCACGCTAACGCCAGCTTCTATTGACAGGCTCGCACTTTTATAGCTCTAGATGTTAGAATATAGTACAGCAAACACGGCGCTAGTATGTGCCATATTCATGAACGAGTCTGCAGCACAAGTCAGAAAGTTGGAAAAGTCGCAAGTGACGGTTATCGCTTAATCACTTCCTGCACATTAATCGTGCTTTGCGCTAACTCCGGCGTCGTTACATTAATTGGGGGTCCGATTAAAAAAGGGGGGAAAAAAACCGCCTCCAATCTTCTTGTTGTGGAGAAAACACACACTTGTTGTGGAGAAAACATCGAAGCATTCCGAAATTACGGAGTCGTGTGGAATCCTTCGCTCTTTCGAGGTATCAGCCACCGGCGCCATAGTTATAATGAAGCCCCCAGTGTCGACGGAGCACATCAGTCTTGTTACAGGGCGGACTTTCGGTTTGGTTTGTGGGGTTTAACGTCCCAAAGCGACTCAGGCTATGAGAGAGGAGCACTCCGGAGATTTCGACCACCTGAGGTTCTTAACGTGCACTGACATCGCACAGTACACGGACGCCTTGCTTTTCGTCTCCATCGAAAACCGGCCGCAGTGGCCGGGATTCGATCCCTCATCCTTGGGAACAGTAGTCGAGCGCCGTAACCACTGCGCCACTCCGGCGGGGTGCAGGAGGGGCTTTCAATGGCCGTGCTCTCAACGCTGCATGTATGCGGGACCCCAAAGCCAAAACATGCGGCGGGTCGAACTCACGATGAACACTCACGAGACGCAGTCATGTATACGTGCTGAACGACAAGATCTTTAAGACCACGCCAATAGCACCTATTATGCCATAAAATGCTACTTATATCTATGCTAAAAAAAGAAAGCATCTCATCACACTCTCCTGCGTAGGAGCAGAATTATAAATTAATTATGAAGAAAAAGTACAATGTTTTTTTTTTGTTGAATTTTGTTTCGCTCACCTGTGTCATATGTTATAACTTTTGTCTATGCGCCAATTTTATGGTGTTTTGAAATTGTCTTGCAATCTGCTTATCCTGCTTGGACCACAAGAGGTAGAAAACGCACACGAACAATAGGCCCCCCACCAAGGATCATCGCAACGCAAACATTTTTGAGCTACTTTTATTAGCACTGAAGATACGGGCAATCGAAAATGATGCCCCCCCCCTCACACACACACACACACACACACACACACACACACACACACACACACACACACACACACACACACACACACACACACACACACACACACACACACACACACACACACACACACACACACACACACACACACACACACACACACACACACACACACACACACACACACACACACACACACACACGCACACGCACACGCACACGCACACGCACACGCACACGCACACGCACACACACACACACACACACACACACACACACACACACACACACACACACACACACACACACACACACACACACACACACACACACACACACACACACTCAACTCAGCTCTCGCCTGCATGTAAGAAAACAAGAAATAAACAACCCCCGACGGCGCCCATCATGCCCCCCGTCCCGCCCCATAATCAACCGTCTAATGAAGGGGTGCGCCCAGCAAGCTCATGTGACATCACATGCGAGGAATGCGCGCGGTGCGCGCGGGGTTGTGTCGCCCCAATCGGTGGCGAGCCGTCGCCAGAAGCACCTTGAACATTTTTAAATTACATGCTCCATGCAAAGCTTTCAAATCTGACTGAAATGCTCATAAGGGTCACCTCTATGGATTTCTTGCATTCCAATAATGCCACAAGCACCATTTCAAGGGCCCTTTAATAAGAAAAAATAATAGTGCCTCAATGGCGGAAGTGCAATGTGGACCAGCTATTACTGGTCACTACGAGTTGGATCGACATTTATTTTCAATAATAATTTTTTTTTTTTTTGTAGAGCGAAAGCGCTTCTAGCCCAGCACGATGCACTTTACCGATTGCAGGTTTCCGTCCGGCTAACCACTACAGTCAAAACTCGATTTAACGATACCCGATTTAACGAACATATCCTGGTTTCCCTCTGACTTCCAGGGCCTTGACTAACTCGAAATAATGAAACCAATTTCGTGATCGGTCCCGATTGAGAGAACCTTTCATCGAAAAATTAAGGTGAAAAGGGGTAATTTTTGGTCTTGTTATAGAGAACGACCAAAAATTATTGATTGTGAGCCAACTTCAAGCTCAAGGATCGTCTCCGCCCCGATTTTACCAAAGTGCGCCGTGCAAAGCGAGATTTATAGTTAGGAATTGAATTAACCAACGAGTTAGGTGGTGGGTGCCCTCGATCTGCTGCGACAGTTTGCCAGAAGACACGAAGGGAAGAAAGACGAGCACTTCAAACGTAAAAGGAATCCGTGCGTCGTTACCCGCACAGAGGATGCAAGCAAACATCATCGGCTTCTTTGCTGGGAGATAAATTTGTACTCCCCAGAGACTCTTCTAGTTCAGTTTGAGATAACACATTTTGTTGCTTCTCTTCATACAATCTAGTGGTGTCGGTTGTTTCCGCGGGTCACAATTTTATGTTCGGCACAATAGCGCTTTGTCAATATGATGACGCGGAACTTTCTGGTTGCTGCTACAGCATGTAATCGAATGTATCGTATTAAGTGACCGATAAATATATCACGCCATATAACGAAGTTCCCGATTTCACGAAATAATTATTAACCCCTCTACTTCTTTGAATCGAGTCTTGACGGTACTGGCCATCAAGCCGAGCGTGAAAAGCTAGGCTTGGTTCGGTCCGAGATCCTTTTCCCAATAATTTCACCCCTGTATAGAGCGGAGCACAAGGGCAGGGAAAATCTTGTGCCCAATGGACAACCGGTAGGCACCCAGTGACACCAGGTATCAAATCTGATATAACCAGTTTTGAAATGGATGCTCTATCACATGTCACCAAACCGATGACCTTGTGGTAGAGCATCCGCCTCGCATTCGGGAGGTACCAGGTTAGATCCCTGGTGGACGGGCCAGTAACAGAGTGACCATAAGTGACGATGACTACCATGAGCATCGTACTATGAGTGACCATAAGTACTACGGCCGAGGCCAAGATCAAAAAAATAGGATTGCACTTAGCTTCGCTTAAGAGCTAAATGGAGAATGCCTTTCCTCCTCCCTCTATTCTACCTCTTCGCTCCGTCTCTTCTGAATAGGTCTCCTCCTCTACCTCTATCTTGCGTGTTTGTGCACTGGTTATAATTCCATGTCTCGCTTTTCTTTGTCTTCGTCGTCGGCAACATCGACATCTCAGGACTCCTAGCCTCGACATTAGAGAATGAAGGCCTAGCTACCCGAAATGAAAATTATGTCGACGTCAGAACCTATTGCGATGACTCGCGGAATCTCTCGAACAAATCTCGCGAACGTGAGATTTTTACTCTGAGCCTAGATGGCTTCTACCTTAAAAACTAATTTTGCTAAATCAACACTAACTAAACCTGTAAGAAGCACAGATTGGACAATGAAATGTGAGTGATTTTGAACGCACAGTGATGCAATGTCTTCCTGATCCTAATTTAGCCTGTTAGGACTAACAGGTCTCATTACAGTAGTTTACAGGGGTTCTCAGCCATGACTGTGTCGGGGACTCCTTGTGGACCAGTGGAAGTATGCTGAGTGGCTATCTTATGCGGACTGGTGTCGCAGTTCCGGCAGCAGGTTGCGAAATTGGGATTGAATGAAAGCTAAACTGGCCTCTAAAAAACGCACACTTGATAAGTCAGAGCGCCACAGCCTACAGAGGACATGGGGAAGAGGCGATGCGTCGATGCCGGTAGGCATGCCGCTAGAAGGGATTCGACTCCTTTCTACCCCGCGCCGCTCGCTCGTCTAAAACCTGAGACGTTTTTTAATTGCAGCCCATGTCCAGCAGTGCAGCCAGAGCTCGAGTTTCTCCGATGCCAGCATCAACAAACGAAGTAGATTCTCTCTCTCTCTCGCGCGCGCGCGTGCTCTCTGTTTCCGTACTCCTCTGGCATCGCTTTGAGAAACTGTCACAAACCCCCGACTTTACGGTACACAGAGGCGCGGGATCCCCTTTATGGTTACCCGTAGTCCCTTGAATATTTGAATTGAATATTTATAGTCAGTAGTCCAAATTACACTGCATAATAATCGAACACACACACACGCACACACACACGCACACACACACGCACACACACACACACTCACAAAAAAAAAACAAAAAAACGCCACGACATGATAGTGATGAAATACAACTCGGTAACAAAAGGGAAAAACCGACAATGAACATTGCGATAAAAGAAAACTATAAGATAACAAAGCAAGTATTCCAGATATAGTAAGCAGTGGCAAGAGTTACTCAGAAAACACAGCGTAAAATACTAAGCAGATCAAGGTTTAAACACAGGCGAAAACAGTATTCAATTAACCGACAGTATATAGCAAAAAAGGAATTCTCGCGGCTTTCTTGTTCGATGAGGCGTCGTAGTCGCAGAGTTGATCAGTAGCGGCGGTTGTACAAGATGAAGAAACGATGAGTTGATCGCGAGCTGAGTGAAAAAAAATATGGCCGATTTGAATGGTTAATCAAATACAAAGTAGGCGCGTAGAACCGCTTATCCCCGTTATACCTTATATGCATTGCCACACACATCTTCAATTTACACTCTCTACAATATCTTCCCTCAGCTCACGTAAGAGGTGGCTAGCAGTCACAAAGACGAACAGCGCCGACGGTTGCGCCTCCAAAACAAGCAACACACAAACCTAAGGCCCAAACATTCCGATCGCTGTCCTTGGTCGGTTGCGCGCGGGCGGTGGTTTCAAAGGGACGTATGTCCAGGCGTCTTCCCGAGAAGACACCGACAGCAGCTCCCTCTGCCGCGCATTCTCTCCAGCCTGTGTTTCGCCGCGATTTATGGTCTCCGCGCCCTTTCCCCAAAAACCGAGAGACAGAGCAGTTAGCGCCGAACCCACAACCACTGCGCTTACGCTGTGCTTTTTAACTGCTCTGATTTGCCTCCTTCGCAACATGGTCGAGGCGCGACTTTTCCGAGAATCGGAACGGACCGAACCGACGGCGTCGCCCGTTTCCATGTGTTCCTATATCACTGCCTAAGTGCGGCCGGCTCCGCGACCGTCATAAATAAACTTGGCCGCCCCTTCGGAATCTCCCCCGCGACAGTGAACCCGCGGCTTCGGATAGACACCGGTGAAACCCGTGATTGCGGCTAGTAGTGCTACGCACTAAAACGACACTTTTCAGAGCGAGCGGCCGCGAGAGTCGGCCGAGAAACTACATATCCCCAGAGCACACTACCGCGGGCGTGCTGCAGTCTGCCTTTTTATACTCTCTGCTGGTTGCGCTTCGGCCCATGGTCAAGGACGCGCGATGGCCGGTCGCTGCCCCGGATAGTCATGACGATGCATACTCGGAGGAGCGGGGAGATCCCGTAACTTCCGCTCTGCATGTGAGGCAGCTCGTGGCAGAAACTAAAGTCAGCTTTGAACCCTCCGTATGTCTAACCCTGCAGCATGCCCTGATCGTACGGCCTTTCTTTTTTGTGGACCGGCGGACCCCTAAAATCACTTCGAGGACCCCAATTTGAGAAACACTGCAGTTGTAGATTGCTGTCTGAACGTGCACTGGTCGTATTCATACCCTCTAAGCCTAAGTAAACTCATGCTTAATTAAGGCTATTTACGTAAAACAATGCTAGCTTTCGCAAGCAAAACTTGCGCTTAGCTATGACTAAATCGCGGCCATTTTTCTCATTTGATAGTTTTCTGCATCCATAGCGGCTGGAATGTTGACGATGTAATCTTGCCATGAATTATCAGTTCATTTAGGAAGAAAAATAACTTTGGTTGTGCGTGTTGGATGTGGCAAGGGTGATGCTTAAGTTTAATTTTTCCAGAAATAAACTACTCTGTGACCTTGACAAGAATTTTAGCTTCACGTGTACAATGCAAAGGAAATCAAAGAGTCCCACAAAGATGCCTCAGCTCACTGCAAAAACTGGTGAGCACTTTGTCACAGAGCTGTTTAATATTACCAATTGTGTAACTTCCCAGAGTGCCCCTTGTATTAAAAACAGTAGTCCAAGTTAATCAAAATTCGGGCGTTTGCGATGGTGGCGGCTTCCGGTCATTAATCTGTGTACAAGTTGCAAACTGATTTTTTTTTTTTCTAAATGGACAGCCACTTGACAACGATATCTGTTGAAAAGATGGTGGCAAAAGTTTTCAGACGTAATAGCCCCTAAAGGAAATAAAAGATAAGCAAAAAAAAGCAGTGGTTTCCAGGGCACAGTGACGTTAATTAATAGCAGACAGATTTTATTGACCGCTTCTGGATGCGCTACAATCTATAAGCACCTAAGTGCATACTAAAAATAATCACTTTTTGAAGCAGAGTTTCCAACTCAATGAACTCTGGTGTGCCCCAAGGAAATGCTCATTTTTAATGTGGTCATGGCACCACGTCCACAACGTTTCTCTCAGATATCTTTAACACTAGTTTTCATAAATATTTGCATGAACGACATTGCACTAAGTTCAGTGGTCCTTGGCCGTTTCAGGTCACCAGCCAGAGAGGTCTGAAATGGGCGGATCGCTACATCTAAGAGCAGGGTCTACACGGGTCACTTCACATAGTCCCGCTTTTAGAACCACGAGCACAGCTTAAAAAATTTGGAGGACGCTTAAGCTTCGCCTTCAAGAATGGAACGCGATAGCGTTATCGAGCAACTTGCTATACTCATTTTTATTTATTAATCCTTCCGGGACGTAGAAGCGCTGCCAGCGACCTTGCCAAAACGCGCGGGCCTCAAGTTGCAGTCGTAGTGCGTCGGCAACATCGTTGCCGATCCGAGCCGGCGCGATGAAGATCTCGGAGGCCATGCCCTGTCTTTCTTATTCCGTGCGCCACACGCATGATAGCGCTCCTTGCACGCCAAGCGAAGAGGAAGTACAGCGGAAAAGTAATTTGCCACTCACTTAACTGCGTGTTCTGTATTTCTGTAATTTAGATGCTCATAATTATTATTATACGCCACAATACACTTCTCTAAGGGACATTTCTGAGACAACAACGCAATCAATAGACGCGCCTTTGTCCATTTCAAACCGTCTAGCTGGTGTGGTGGAGTGGTTAGCGTGCTCGTCTCGCACCCCGGAGGCCCAGGCTCGATTCCTCAGGTTGGCGGTTTTTCCTACTCGCTTTTACTTAATAATGCTTCTGGGATTTTTCGCTCACGGCCAACGCCGGACGACGCGGGACGGCGGCCGCCGACGACGACACCGACGTTTCTGCGACACGGGGCCCTTAACGCTACCGCGGCACTTTTTCTGTTTGCATTCCCTGACGAGAGTGTTTCTTGTAAACTCCTTGCCATTTATTAAAAATTGCCGGCTCTTGCATGTGCTTCGTCGCATGGGGGGTGTTTAAGGATTTTTCCAGTCGTATGCGGCTGATAGAACTTATTTTTAACCAATTACCATCAAACTTATGCACACAGTTTTCTTTGGAAGCTTGCTCTTGTCTTACTACGTGTTCGGTCGCCGTCACACACTCATGACAGCTGGCGCAGCTTCTGGTCACTTGCTATGTCATTGATACAGGGGCTGCACTTCAGTCAGCGCAGCTCGCCAGCCTTCTGCTAAATTCCGTATAAAAACGCCGAATAATTGTTGTACAAGTGCAAAAGTCTGTTAGTGTTGAATTCATGTGTCATATCCAAAGCTATGAAACGGCTTCTTTTCTTCGCTTTAGACGGGAAAACTTGCACGTGGTAAGAATACTAAGATTTTTTTAATTACCCAGGAGTACTTCAAAAGAAGCTCTGCAAGTTCATCAGCTTCGTTGAAAAAAGAGCTTGGTCTGTATTCCGAGTTTGCGTCGTTATTGAAAGTGTCGCTATCCCCATACCCTTAGTCATATGATAGGTGGCGGTAATGACATCCGGTTCAGGCGTTTCCCCAAATCAGCTGACTCGAGGTCGGGAAGATAGTGACACTTTCGATAACGGCGCAAACTCGGAATACGAGCCCGGAACTGCTGATGAAGATCAGCAGTTCAGGTATCCGAACGAGACGGACATAGAACGAGACGGTGCGGAAGAAATGAAGCATCACTTATGGTCCACTTCTTGAAGTTCATCATAAGTGACGCAAATTTCAGCTTCAAGTGGGGTTACCTTCTTCAAGCGAGTCATCAAGAAGCAAATTTTCTCCAGCCGATCGTACGCATTCCAACACTGCCGATGAATTCATGCCACAGTAATCTACTGTTCGGAACGCCTTTTTGGCCGCCCAAGGCCACGAACACGGCAGGCAGCTGCAATTCTCCGCGATCCACTCGGACGCCTTATCAGCAAAAAAACATAAACCTATATAGGGAAATCTATAGGCCGAGAGGGAAGAAACAGCGCTCTAACCATGTTGAGGGCGCCGCAGTGTGATGCATGTTTTTTTTTTTTTTCGAATTCTAAAGCCTTGCATGGGTATTACGTACTGCGGATACAAGCCTCTCAAAGTCTCTAAACTGCGTCAGCTAAACATGATTTTACTGACCACAGCGTATTTTACCCCTAAATGCTTTACGACTAAAGCCATGTGAGGCCTAGCAGCCACTGACAGCCTTCTACCACTTCAGACCTCTCGGTAGTTAATGTCAATTACGTCTTGCTGGATAATTTCCGTTGTGATTTTGTCAAAGGACAAGATTAAGAAAAAGGGGGCACAGGGCTAAAGGGCATGTAATCCCCCCTTCCTCCCCTCTCCCGGTTGTCCTTCCTCCCTTTCATGCTACACTCCTGCAATATACCCTTTTTCATTTTAGGCTCTGGCTATTGGCTCAGCGGATGGACTCGACCGCCATGTTTTGATGCTGTAGCTGAAAATATGTCAGACGGACCCGGCACGTTTTTGAACAGGAACGTCGGCTTTCAAAGTTCAACGTACGACGTTATATGTATATTTAGTCTTTGAGCATGATTGAAGCCTACATTCTGAACAGCGCCTATTTCCCATGTATTGTATTTTTTTATTTATTTTATCCTGCTTGTAATTTGCTCTTTCTTTCATATCGTTTTCCTGCTCGTTCTATACTTCCCTGTGTCATAACTACTGTACAACGTTTGCATGATCTATGTTTCATTCCAGAGCAACCATTTTTTTTTGTGTGTGTTTGTAAATGATCGCTGTCAACTTATTTTTGTCTTATATGGCCCTCCTGCTTGAGCTAAGGCCTGCCGTATTGAGTAAATTAAATAAATAAATATCAGGTGAGGCAATCGCATAGGTTGAATAGCAACGGGGCAAATCCAAGTTGACACAACTGCGTAAGTTTGAGTCGCACGGTGGCTATTTTTAGCCACACACTGCTGGAAATGGGGCGATTGGTGTATGATGTGCACGATCTTCGAGTGTGCTAACACTACTGCTTGTCACTGTCTATGCTGCTACGTAGTACTGTGCGTGAAAGACAGCATGCCTTTTGGTTGTGTAATGCTTGACGCAAGTCGCTGGGAAACAGCATTAAACTGCAAATGCACTCCTGGCTTTTTTCATGCAAACATGTGAGTTTCTACCGTGTACCGAAGTCTGCGGCCCAGCGTATATCTTCCGTTCGTATGCAGACGGCTAAGCGAGGCCGTTGGACTGGCTCACGCGAACCTTGGACCTACGGGGATTCATGTACATCAGATTTAACGACGCGACAAAGCTGCAGGCTGAGCGTAAGTCTAGGGCCCGCCTAAATATCTTAAGAACATCGCTGTTCGCATGATAGCGGTCCATCGCGCTTCCGGCTTTTCGCAGTTGTACATTCATGCATTGCGGTGCAGCACGTCTTCGCTTCTACAGGCTCGCCGACCTGCTGGCCATCTCCACTGACCAGCGTAGGCCTCTATTAGATTCAGCATGCCTTTTGCCATGGTTGCGAGGTAGAAACTAAAAGAAGGATTTAATAAAAAAAAATATCCTATTCCCTCCATCGGCATGTATAGAAGAACTAGCATAGCATTTCATACGGATTACAACGTAGCGCGGACATAAGTATACACGGAACACCCTTTTTCGTTCAAATTGCAACCACGTATTATGTATTGGAAATAAGAAACCATGACTTGTCCAAGTGAAAACGCACTGACGTCTAGTACTAGCCTGCATATATCACAGCTGCCAGTTTCCATTACGAAACGAGTGAAAAATGGCAGAAGCAAATAGCGCGCTCCGTTTACTTTTGTCCGCACCGGTACGTGTTACGGACGGGTGTTCTGCGCGGTGATGTGCTTGCTTTGCCTGTGCTCGATCTTTGGAGATCAATGCAGGATTGAAGACAGCGCAAAAGCTCTGAATAGATCGCTTACATTATCAGCAGATCGAGGCGACAGTTTAGTGCGGAGCGTAAGATGCTTGTGAATGTGCGCATCTCTGCATGCAGGTACGTTGATCGCGTCGCCTGCAGCCGTCACTTGCGTGCAACTTGTGCGCAGGATAGCGTTGCTCACCGTGCACAATCCTGAGTGAAGACAGTGAGCTGTGTCATTGCACAAATGCAACTATGTTAGAATGGCGAACGCTTCTTAGCACCTCCTCGAGAGTCGCGAAGGCTGAGCTTCATGTACGCGTAGCAAGCGGAATGCGTAAATACGTTAGACGTGACTTTAGCCATGGGAACTATATAGACGCCCACCGGGTCTTTAACGAGAATCGAATGGGTACGTCGGACGTACCTTTAGACACTTCGTTCATTTTAACTGCAAGAAGCCGAAATGGAACAAGATTGGTCATTGTGATTTGTACGAGAGTTATGCATTAGTTGTGCAGCACACAGAGCACACGCGTAGCCATTAACGCTCAGTCGAGGAGATAGCAATTAAGGGATTAGTCCGGGACTCGCTCTGGCTCAGCCTATTCTCCTCTCCTAAAGCGGAAGAAAAGAAGCGGTGGAACTATTTGAGATGTAGGGTGATAGTGATGGTGGCGGTGGAAACGATTTTCGTCATTATCTCATCTATTGTTCTAAACTACTAATTACATCTTTTCGATGTTGTCCACCGCCGGAGGACGGAGGAATTACAGGAAACCATTGAAACTTTTCCAACCGCTAAGCAAGTGTAGATCACCTGAAAGAGACCGCCCAGAGCGGTGAGGAAGTCCTGGTTTTGCAGCTCACAAGATCTCCCAAAATCTAAGCAAAATCAGATTAAATAAAGAGAGAGAGAGAGAAAGAGAGAGAGGGGGGGGGGGGTCCTCCTTCGTTCTAGTGTCTTCTCTTCATACCTGTTGCTCGCAGTTGTGTTATTTGTGTTCCCATATATGAAGCAGATTATAATAAATGGGCCCCCTCTTACCCTCGGAGACAAGGCGCTCGGCTGCGGCCTCCTTAGACCCTCTTAGTCCAGCATTGTTATCCTTCATTTGTTCGTAGTGCGCCCTGAAAAATTGGTATCAATGCTATAGCATAAGAGATCCAGCTCTCCAGAGAGCCGGCGTCGGTATATTATCAGCGTGATAGCGTTTAGGAGCGAAGAATTGCGAGCATGATTTTGGCAGATGGTACTTGGCAGGTGGCATAGTTGGACACTGATTGGTCGACAGGCATTGCGACGTCATGAGCCCACATGACATGTCCGAGTTGGTAGGAGCTGTCAGTTCACCTCCTTTGAGATGGCAATCCAACCCTCGCGTGACCCTTCGATCCCGGGCCAGATCAACACCACCTAGACTACTGCAAGGCCTGTGCAAGCTTATGTGACATCATCGTAGTGAGATAATACTGAAAGTCGGCTTCACCCTACGCGGTTGTTCTTATTTTTTTTTTTATTCAACTCTGCTGTGGAGCTACCTCTTGAAAGTTTTAGTGCTAGCGATGAAGAGGGTTATACTTGTGTTACCTGTGTTATCTAATATTGCCAGTCTTGCAAGTATATGAGAAGTTTGACACAATCCACCTGGCATTTATTTCAATGGCAGGAATGATGTTGTCAGGAAATTTTCACCTTCATTCAAAGTTACTTGAATAAACATTAAGACCGGCACAAAATTCATCTGAGAGCATATTTATTGTTAGATGGATAGATAAAGCTAAGAATGGTAGGCAGAGATATTATTCAGAATGTTGACCTTGACGACACTCGTGCCGGTCACAAAGCTATAACGTAAATATAAAAAAGCTGCTTAAGCTGGGAGCAGCGATTGCCAGCAGTATATTACCGCAGCGAGCAGCTCACTCGGCTTCAAACCAGTCATTTACTACGGCAACTCTGATCACGTGGCAAATAGCGAAATAAAATTGTTTCCATAAGAAAATAATTTAGGTCGCAAAACAATTTTGTCCCGCACTCAAAACAGGGCGAATATTAGTCGATTATTAGTAGCTGTGCTGTCCAAATTGTGTGCTCGATATGGGAACGCCTACGCTTTAATACACTGTGGTAAATCAAATAGTGGTGAATAGCAGCACGACTATTAGGAAGCAAACGAGAACGTTTTCTTAGCACAGTGACTTCATCGGTAATAAGTTCTTCCACGGCACAGCCTATGTCCACGCTGCATTTTGAGCCGAGTCCGACGGAAACTTGTGCACTTGCGCTTTGGATCCATTGGCATACCCAGAGCGACAGTTTAGCGCAGAACAACACCTAGAGATTGTAGATACCTTGCTCGCAAGCGCCTATGCAGCACAGATTAGCAACACAGCAAACGCAGGCTTGAAAACACGCACACTCGGGCCGAGCCGTTCCAGATCGCCTTGCTTGCGTACGCTTGCGCTCGGCGCCGCCGATCTATCCCCAGATCTCACTGTCGTGACGTAGGACTAGTGGAAAGGAGGAGTTGTGCTGGCCATCTCTTAGTCTAGGGGGTGTTGGTCAGATACGCTATACGCCCCCCAGGCGCAATCGTGCGACAAATTGGGGAGTTATATCAAGTGATCTTGCACACAATGGGGTAGCGTACGCCTGTATGTTAGTCAGCATGTGTAAGATGAAATAAAAACACATATTAAGGAATTAGTGACAAAGAGATCAGCAAATTGCATATAGGCAAACGAGCCATTAATGCTTCGTTCCATGCCCGTAAAACCGGAGCGTAAGTTTTCCTCATTTTTTTTCTTTAGAAGTTAGAAGGCATTGTGTATCTCACTTCTGAGTTGGCACCTCAACCGCGTTTTGAGGGAGTGAGGAGCACGTGCCATAGAAAAGGACATAGCGCCAGCATGTGCTTCGGGGCCGAGGCGAAAGTCCTATATTTCGGTATTCTACATTCTTTATCTATATAGACACCAAAAGGAACGGAGACCGAGCGTGGGGTTCAACTAAAGCCCATTTCACATGCGAGCGAAACTTAGAGCGATTTCCGCCGCCGCGACGCGAAAACATGTTTCAAATGGCCGCCGCGGCTAGAGCGGCCAGAGCGATGCGGTTACAATCCGTTGGAAGTTTTTCATCGCGTCGCTGCCGCTCACATGCAAGCGACGCACGTTCACTGCGTCGCTTGCATGTGAACTAGCCTTACGAAAAGCAACTGATAGCCGCTCAAGACTCGAATGCACCTTATGAGAGGCACTGGAAAGTGCATGATTCGCCTTACCTGGAATGCATTCCATGCTTACATCTACTCAGGGCGATGGCATATATCGGTTGGCAGCATTTTAGCCCTTCTCACATGAATCTGTAAAACAGACAACTCAGTTGAACGGTTATGGTCAATAATTTAACCAACTTGCGTATGTACGTCCCGTCACGAAATGAACGGTTCAACCTTTTAACAAACCTTATGGAGGTTCGCTTGGTCTGTCATGGACAGAAATGAATCAAGGGGGCCTCGGCAGTCTTCTTAACTAGCATTTTGGTGTTCCTCGTCGTCCAAACTTGAAATATTTCACGTTAACTGCCGAATTTGTCGTCTAAGGAAGCCTTTTCGTTTGTCAACTTCTCATTTGCGCAGGTGTTTACGCTTCTCTCTGGTCAGTTGTCTCTGGTCATTCTGTTCGCGAACCTGATCAGAATTGGTGCCACCTTCCCTTTTGGGCTTACAACCTATAACCCGTTTCTATTTCGTTTTTCTTTTTCAGGTACAGGTACGCGCAGTCTTGGGGTCAGCACCTGGTTCTTCCGAGCAAGACCTCTGTTATCTATAGTTTATGATCTCGATATGCTTAAATTTGCTTTCTTCTAGAACAAAGCTTCGGTGCTGCCGATGGCAATCTGAAGATCCTTAATATCATCTGCTCTTTAATACCAAAAATTTTAATAGCACTACCATTTTTGGCATCTTCTTTATAGCTTTATACTGTCCATTATTTTTCGTCAACAGTTATTATATTTGTCTGTAAGGGGATCCACAGAGGTTTTCTCTTCATAACTGCGACGTGAATGCAAAGATCAAAAAGTTTTTATCCTGCTGTATCAGTCCTTATAGTTTGCTTGCTCATATTTTTTTTCCAACGATTCAATTTGGCTGTTAGTTAAGTCAATCTTTCCACCAGCTTCTTAAACTCATTTAGAATATATCTTTCTAGGTTGGACAGGTTATTGACGCGCTCGGAGCCGTTTCATTTCAGAACAGTTCTGGAGGGAGTGTGGGTGGGTTTTTAGAATTGCTGGATGCTTACTTGCGCTCAACACTCGCTACCTGGGACAAGGGTCTTTACCTGCAAAAGCGTGAAATTTGTATTGGATTCTGCATCGCCCCTGTCCTTAGCGACCTCTTCTTCGCGAAACAAGATAGGAACCTGGAAAAAAGCTTAACGAATTCCGACGTATTGAAAATTTTTGGATTTGTGGACGATTTTTTGATCCTCATTGACTTTTATACGGACGCTAGAAGTGTGCTTGCCATCTTCAAACAGAATTTAACCCCATTAATTTTGACGCATGAGCTTCCTGACAAGAACTCTATTAAGTTCTTAGATCTATACGACTAAAATTTTATAACAACCACATCTGCTGGGGTTATGAACCCCGTGCAAAAAAAGCCCTACTACCAGCTGCGTCAGCGCATTCTAAGCTGGTAAAGAGAGGCATTATCAAGTACTGTCTGGCAAATGCGTTAAAAAGTTCATACGAGCACATGATGCAAGAATGCGTAGCATTACAGATTAGACGGCTGTCTGATTCCGGGTACCTTGGGTCACTAGTGGTGTCTGTGGCTGAAAGCATGCTCCAAAAAAATGAAAAAAAAAAAAATAAATACGGCAGTCAGACAATCAGGAAGATACGAGCGGACAGCAGGATTGCAGGAAAGTAGCGGTAATCCGTTACATTCATCAGACCTCTCACAACCTAAAGAAAATTGGAAAACAATCAGGCGCCGAAGTGCTGTTTTCGGCGCCACTCAAATTGTCTGTACTCTGAAAAAAAAAAAAAAAAAAAAAACCAATCCGTGCACTAACCAAGAGAAATAATTATGCAAAATTTACCATGAAAGGCGATTTATCAGTTGTGATGAGGGCGTTGTTTACCGCATACCGTTGTTTTGTGGCCAAGAGTACATTGGGCCGACAGGCAGATGTGTAAATACTAGATTAAAATAACATAACTACAATGCTAATGAGAGCAAGCAGGGACACCTAAGCCTGCACTGTCGCCAATGCGAGTCCCAGCCTGGTCATCAGGGCCGTCCAAAGCCATGCGTGCCATTGCTTCAACAGAGTCGGGTTATCAGCCGCCACAAGGACAAACAGGTTAGAGAGATAATCGAGGCTATGAATATTGCACGTGTAGGCAACAGGTGTGTGAGCGTGGCATCACTGGCACTATCAGAAAAAGAGCTCTCGTATCTTTATCGATGGCAACCAGCGACGAGCTGAGTTGTATCAGTTTGTTTGCTTGTCTTCTTTTCTTGTTAGCTGTTCCTCTGGCCATATATACGTGACAATGGCAAGCAATAAACAGTTGATAGTCAGTGCTCGTTTCGTCTGTGTGTTCCTTCTTGGTCCTTCGTATTACGCGCTGTTTTACCATCATGAACCACCAACTCGCCCAACAAGCATCACTTCCACCTTTCAGACTTCCCTGCAAACCATCACGTATTCTTTTCAATTCTCTTGCCCCTCCCCCAAAGAAACGTGATGGCTTGTCACAGTGCAATCAAATTAGTTAGATGTCAATATGAAGGATCTCAATATAATTCATTGGAACTGTCGCAATCTTAATACTAACCGTACTCCATTACACCAGTATCTTAATTCTTACTCTCCCTTCTCTGCCTCACTTTCTACTCCTCCAGAAAACTCGCTGCTCCGCTAACGTTCCTGGCTACTGAGCATTTAACTTCTAACCCCCTGTCCTTTATTTACGTTCGCCGTGACCTTCCGGTAGCATGCCCTTGACGTTCCCTCATCGCTCCAATCCTTCCCTATGTGCACCCTCTACTATCTTCCTCAGGCTCACCTCAGCCTGACACTGTTGACCTTCTTCAATCCCCCCCTCTCCCCAGTCACGCCGCAGATTTCATGGCCCTAGGTAAATTTCTTGACACATTTCCCTCACATACGGCTGTACTTCTCTGCGGAGACTTTAAGGCCCCCCACACAGTGTGGGGTTATCCGCAGACTTCTCGTGCCTGTCGCCTACTCAACTCCATGGCCCAGAAAGCTCACCTAACTCTCCTGAACAACATCGGAGTGCCCACTATGACAGGCACATGCTCCCAGCCTCACACAACCCCTGACCTCACTTACTGCTCTGATCCTAATTCACCTCAGTGGTCAGCCACTGCCGCTACTCTTCTTAATGACCACATTATTTCTATCTCCGTCCCTCTTCGGATCCCCACCCGCAAGCAGCGCATTCGACATACCGACTGGCATGCCTTTCGCTCTCTCCTATCCTTTGCCTCCTTCAAGTCCTACGAGTGGACTAATGTCCTTCTCCAAGCAACTTCGTCCTCTACTCGCGAAGAGAGCGCTGCATATCTCAATTCTGACCTCGACCCCCGTCTCATCAGGCTATAGAAGCGTCGCAAAAAACTTCTCCGAACAGCCAGACTGCACCCCCGTAACTAATTGCAGACCTCCCTCTCAAAGTTGCGACATGATATCGTGGAATATTGTGCTACGCTTGAGGATTCTCGATAGAATACCCTATGCAACAATCTTGACGCGGCGCTCCATAAAAAAATCAACCTGGAGCCTTTTTTCGAACCCTCCTTCATACCCCTCCCCTGTCCCTGCCCCGACTCTTATTAAAGCCATAGCCGGAAAGTCTCCCGGTGTGGTTTTAGCAACCTTTTCAGATCTTTATCTCCCATCCCCTCTGTCCCCTTTTTACGATGATTATGCAGGCTGCGCGATCACTGACCTCTAGCTCCTTTTACACCGCTCGAGATTGAAACTGCACTTCTTGCTAACGCCACTCGGTCGGCTCCCGGTGAAGATAGGATCACTTCGCTCTTCGCAATCTTCCCGATAACGCAAAAGAGCACCTTCTCAACCTCAATAACACCGCCTGGGAAAACGTTTCTCTGCCATCGTCCTGGACTTCCTCATTTATTTCTCTCATTCCTAAACCTGGTAAGCCACCAGCCCTTTCCAATCTCCGGCCCATATCTCTGACCTCATGTGGCGGCAAGACGATGAAAAGAATGGCGCTCACTAGCTTAATCAGCATTTGGAGGCTTCGAACTGTCTTCCTAATACCCTCTTTGGTTTTAGTCGCCACGTGTCTGCACAGCACCTTTTCCTCATACTTCAGCATACTTTCTTCACCTGTGGTAGCTCTCAGCCTCAGGCCCTGGTCTCCGTCGATGTCCGAAAGGCATTCGATTGTGTATCCCATGACCATATTCTTACCTGCCTTTCTAGCACCGACTGTGGCTCCCGCATGTGCAACTACGCCCGAGCTTTTCTTTCTAATCGCGAGGCCCGTTTTAGAGCATTGAACTTTACTTCTACACCCCATCGTCTCACCCGCGGTACCCTGCAGGGTGCCATTCTTTCACCCGCCCTTTTTAATATTGCCATGGCTCCTCTTGCGATTCAGTTATCGTCTATTCCCGATCAGCACGTTTCTTTTATGCCGACGACATCATACTGTGGTGCTCGCGCGGATCTCCTGGGCATGTTCAAGACACAGTTCGGCAGGGATTGGATATCCGTTCTTCCTTTCTTGACCATGCAGGCCTTTCTCCTGCGCCCAAGAAGTCAGAACTCCTACTTTTGACTCACATCGCCTGTCAACGAGCTCACAACTCACTGATCTCCCTTACCTTGGGCAGGTCCACAATCCCCAAAGTTTCTCAATGTTGCGTTCTTGGCATGCCTCTGCATGCCGCCAAGGATGTCCGGGCTCTCCATGCGGCTGTTTCTACCTGTCAGTCTGTCACCCATTTACTTCGCCGAGTTGTGAGACGGTCCTCTGGCCCGAAGGAAGCTCGCGCCTGTCGACTGGCTCACACGCTGGCTCTTAACAAATTCCTTTACTTCATACCATTCATACCATACCTTTCATTAACCCACAGTCAGCTAGACACACTTGCAACACCTCTTCACGGTCTTTATAAAGCTACTCTCCGTCTTCCCATAACCACTTCAACCGATAAGCTTTCTTCCACCGGGCTCTTTCATCCTCTTCGCAGTCTCCTTTCCCTTCACCGCGACCGACAGGTAGCTCGCCTCCCTGGCACAGTTCATGGACGCTGGCTTCTCAACCAGGCTAATATTTCCCCCATCCAGTCAGTCCTCTGTCAACTCCTCCCCCGCCGGAGGCTACTAACCTCCGTATACGTCCTCTTCCAGCCAATATGTCGCCGGTCCTGCATGCTGGCCGCCGACATGTTGCTGCCTCTTGTCATTATCCGCCATTCAATACCCATGGAGTCACTTACACAGATGCCTCTTATGTGGCTTCTCGCGGGTTCGGAAGCCAGGTCCTCTTTCATCCTCGTCT
Organism: Amblyomma maculatum; assembly: GCF_055883805.1. Lineage (NCBI taxonomy): Eukaryota > Metazoa > Arthropoda > Arachnida > Ixodida > Ixodidae > Amblyomma > Amblyomma maculatum. The sequence goes on along the minus strand of NC_139344.1, from coordinate 158,894,186 downwards.
ATCTACCCCTGTCACTCACACTAGCGGCCCCTTTCTCCATCATCCAGATATTATTTCGCTTGACGTCCTCTCCATCATTCATGCAATTCAGTTTCCATTCTATCCCATCTGTGCCTCGGTATATTACCTACACTAACTGCCAGGCGGCTATCCGTGCCTTTCAATCTAAAATCCTCACACCTCATCTATCCACGGAGCGCGAGGCCTCGCTTGTTGCACTGCAGATCTGCCCCGCCTTCCTCCGATGGATCCCTTGACACTCGGGGATTAACGGCAATGAGCTGGCTAACCAGCTCGCCCGTGAAACTCGTAACCGGGCACCGTTCATCCCCTGGCCCTGGTACTTGAAGGGCGGGTCGAGATTGTCTTTTCGCGCCACCATCAGGGAATATTACAATGCTGCTCGCTTAGATCGCAAGATTTACCCCGACCCTCATCCTAATCTCTCCGTACAGGAGGCTCGCGCCCTTCCGTACGTACAGCTTAATACACTCATAGCCCCTGTACGGCTACATCTGAATAAATTTCGCCACGATCCTTCACGCCTCAACTGCTCTTCTCCTTACGCCAATCTTTTCCACTGCCTATTTTCCTGCCAAGTTGCATTGCAATCATGTTTCTTTCCCAGCAGCAGGCCATCGTTGTATTAGGCGCCGAAGTGTAGCGCTTCAATAAAGTCTTCTACTACTACTACTACTACTACTACTACTACTACTACTACTACTACTACTACTACTACTACTACTAGTAGTAGTACTACTACTACTACTGCTACTACTACTACAACTACTACTACTACTACTACTACTACTACTACTACTGCTGCTACTGCTACTGCTACTGCTACTGCTACTACAGAACAACATACGGCTGTCAAACACTGGAAAATACGCTGCCACGTCTCCTGAATGCCCTTCATTTCAATAATATCCTACTAGAATATACCTCATACAAAAAACGGCTTGAATATTTCCTACTGAACGACACTCCATCATGAAAGTAAAAATTCTACATGGAAATTTTATTTTTGCATGTGAATAATTATGTATGTGGTTTTTTTTTTTTTTGTGATGAATACTTGTCATGTGCTTATGTAGTTTTCTGTGATACATGTATTGTCGTTTTCTAAATATGATGTACTACTTTTGCTGCCAAAGTAAATGGCTGGGTGCCTGTGGCCTTGTCAAGCTGCCCAAGAGGCAGCTTTTACTGTAGGCATCCTGCCACCATGTACTTTGTGGTGGTGAAATAAAGTTATTATTATACTATTACTACTACTACTACTACTACTACTACTACTGCTACTGCTACTGCTACTACTGCTACTGCTACTGCTACTGCTACTGCTACTACTACTACTACTACTACTACTACTACTACTACTACTACTACTACTACTACTACTACCACCACTACTGCTACTACTACTACCACTACTACTGCTACTGCTACTGCTACAACTACTACTACTGCTACTACTACTACTACTACTACTACTACTACTACTACTACTACTACTACTACTACTACTACTAGTTGAGCTTTTTCTGATAAGAAAAGAGTCAGGCACACGCGTCGCTTCGCCTGCTATCAATCTTGTGGAAAAAGAGGTTCGCGCTCTCGGTGAATGGGTGGCGACTAGGCGATAGCAGATAGTACTTGTCATGTAAGGAAATGCTGGCTTACTTTGTTAGGATGAAGCGATTAACCTCCCTCTGCGAGCGCGTACAGTTTTTAAGGGCTTCGCAGTTTTATGGTGAGTTTGGTTTTTGTTTTGGTTGTCGTGTTTGGTGCTTATTTAACTAACTTTCTAGAAATAAAAATTCAATTGTCAGACAGCACTCGTGTCATCCCCTATTCCATTTCGTCTCGTTGATTGCGCTGCTTTACGATGAAGGCAACAACCCAATGCTGGATCGTGACGTTACGGAAGTTTTCAATTCAACTGAGATGTAGTAGTAGCGCAGACAGACATGGACAGAGAGGGGGAGACGAACACAACCTTCATCTCCGTTTTCAGTCATGACTGAACCAGATGATGAACTTTCTGATTTTCCTTCATTTGACTTCCGCGCTGTGCCAGATATTTTCAAAACCAACGGTAATGCCCAAATAGACGCTTTGAAACTTCAACTCATCCGTATGTATCGACGGAATGAATGCAAAGGCAATATAAAGAACACAAAAACATTCAACTAGCGCCACATTGTCAACCATATATTTTTCAATCATACTACTGATAAATTGGCAGGGTCACCTCAGCTCCATTCCGCCTCCCCACCCCCACCCCTCCCCCGAAAAAAAAAAAAAAAGGCCCTTCTCATCATAACTATCGGTCCCTGTTCATCACTTGTATCATATTGAAACTAATGAAGCGTGTTATCCTCTTCCGTATATTATAAAATTCTCGCTAACTTGATCTGTTTACTTCGTTCATTCTGATCAACATAACTTCCTAAAAAGCTCTATCCCGAGACAAGCAATTGGCTCTCTTTATTAACGACTTAAGCTCTAGTATTGACTTTACATCCCAACTGACGACATCTTCCTTGATTCTGCAAAAAAAAAAAAAAAAAGAAAAATAAAAAGATGAGAGCCTTTGACAAAGTTTCCCAAAGACGACTTTTCATGAAACTTTCGCGCCTTAATCTTAACGAATCAATCTTTAATAGTATTTGAGCTTTCTTACTTATAGAATGTAGTTTGCTGTCTCTCATATATGTTCATTTTCGCATTCCTCTATTACCTCTGGGGTACCTCAGGGCACTATCTTGGGCCCCCTGCTTTTTTTATATCAACGATCTACCTGCTTATTTTCTGACGTTCGCATGTTCGCCGATAATTGCGTCATACCGGGTATTTTGTTTTTGTTCGCAGATTAGCATATTAAAACCTGTGAGCGATACCTCTCTGTGGTATAAACTAGCGTGTGTGCAGCAATGTGGGCATTATGTGCGTTATCGATCTTATGACTCGAAGGATAATGAACTAAAGTAACTAATCAACCTTGTTATTTTTCGTTCCAAGGGTAGCTATTGTAATGTGAAATTGAAGGCCGTAAACATCAAAAGACATTGCTGTTTTGAAATTTTTTAAACGGCAATGTGACTCGAAACACAAGAACACCAAAAATAGGTATCTGAGAGCACACTGAAGTGGCTTTCGATCGGTCCAAGGGAGGTGGGATATATGTTTTCGGACAAACAAGAGATCACATTCATGTCATCAATCAATTTCTTGAGGAATCTTCAGAATACCTTGCGCCCAGTTAAATGGTCTTCGTCCAACGAAGAAGCGTTAGACTCAGAGGAAACAGCAGCGGTCATGTGCTCAACCAAGACGGGGGAAATTGGGTGGGAAATACTGTCAACTGTCCAGCGACTCCACCAGAATATCAGAGCGAAGAATTAGCAGAAAATGTGCCTCTCGGTTGTTATTCACATCATGCCTAGAAGTATTTAAATATTAAGAAGGGAGCGAGGGAAGGAGAGGAAGATACGTGCAGGAATCAACGTGGGATGTCTCAGCGAGCGACGGTGTCGTATGTGGAGATTATCGTCCCAAAGCTGGACGTGGTTGGGCTTTAGAAAACCATTATACTGGAGCGCTACGGTAATTTAGTCTACCTGGGGTACTTAAACGGGCTTCGCACAGCACGCGGGCGTTTCTACATTTCGCCTTAATTAAGCGCGGCCCCCGCTACCGGGATTCGATCCCGTGTCCTTGGAATCAGCAGCCGAACGCTGTAGCAAGGCACCATGGCGAGTAGTGTTCATAGTGTCGTCCTGGTAAGTTGTTCACGGGAAGAATAACGCCAATTCATTGAGAACCCTGACACGGAAAGCCAATGACTGGCCTGGAAGATAGCGCGAATTGAACATAAATTTGAACGAATTAGAAAAAGATAATCATGCAGAAATTGCAATATATGGAAATATAGGAATGGAGGTAAGTTGTCCAAGCCACGTAGTTATGACAGATCCAGATCATGAGATTGGCATATCAGAAGGTGAAGAATAATTGGAGGAAAAAGATTTGTCTCGTACTACCAAGCTATTAAAAGTGCCTCGATCACCGATGTCCCTGAAAATGAACATTCTTACCAATGCGTCTTGCCGACAGTCACTATAGTTTCTAGCTTAACAAAAATGGTATCGAAATCAGTTAGAGAACATTGAAACGAGTGTTGGAAAGGAAAATATTGGCACAAAATAAGAGACATGGATTACAGAGCAAAAGTGAGTGAAATATATATTTTCTTAAATAAAGTGGCGGCCCTTTACGTGGTTGGTATAGTGTGCTTCACAACGATAGCTATGGCAGCTCCCTTGAAGCAAGGAAGTTCTTCGACATTATTTCGGCGCCAATTAACCATTTCTATGAAATAATATCCCGACGGCACAATCTGGCCAGGGAGTCTGAACAAGTCACTGATGATAGAACGGATGTGAATTTTTGAAGTGTCATTCAAATATTGTATCGAAGGGGCTCACATAACAGAAATATTTGAATGGTGTTCACAGTTTCCGGTATATATTTTCCGCTTGTCATACTTTCTAGCCACAAAGCGCTAAGACAGACAGACGCGTAGTAAACTGTGCGAGGCGTTGCTGATACAACTCGCACGTCATTAGAGAGAATAGAATAGAATAGAATAGAGCAGAATAGAATAGAATGTTCTACTCGTCCAAAGTTAGCCGCCTCGGCTCCGAGTGACTTCGCGCCCCATTGTATCTACGCTGCTAAAATAGGAGCGTGATGGGCAGCATTACCCGAGTGCTTTCACTGGTCCGCATTCTGCTTTCGATATACACTGTAGACTCGGCAGAGATGTTCTGAAAAAGAAAAGGCATCCGAAATATTAAAGTCTGACGCCTCCTTTTTGCCTCTACCGAAAATCCTTTCAGTGAAAGCCACGTTCAGAAGAGAAGGAAGCCTATTTACAGAATATTTAATGTGCAGCTGAACAGTGCTGTGCGTGCCCACCTAGTGTAACGGGCCCGTAGTGTTCACTAGCGATACATTTGAGGCCTTGAGAAGTCTCTTACGATTAGCCCATTTCAACTGTGGAATGTTGTGAGATACTGTCGTGCACATGTTGGTGGATGGGAATGGTCTAATCTTCCGATGCGTGGCAAAAAATTGCTTCTGACGTTCTCCCTGTGCTCACAAAGTGTAAGCTTGCCATAGAAAACCAACGGGTTGTTTTCCTTAAATAATTATAAGGCAATTGTCGAATGTTGTTAGATACTTTTGTGGACACATACAAATGGTCTAGGCTTCTGATGTGTCACAGAATTTCGTCTTAAGTTTGTCCTGCGCTCAGAACGAGTCATTAATACTGTCACAAAAAGCAATGGGGCGCCTTTTTGAAATTAATAGCAATAAACTAGAAGCTTGCCGAGGGAGCCATGCACACGGGCGCTGGTATATGAGCGACTGTGTATATATGCGGCGTGTAGACATTTTATGGTTCTTTTATTTCTTCTCATAGCCGTGCATTGGTGACAGTAGAGAAGGGAGATCGTTGTCATAATGTCATTGCCTGTGCCCTGAACGGATGGCGTAAGGTAAGGTTGCTTCATAAGCGGATGAAACTGTAGTTCAAGCTGCCGCTAGTAACCAGGGGCCGAACTATAAATGCGCTTAAGTTTGTGACTGGCTCTTGTGACTCTTCACTTCGGCTATCATGATAGCAGAAGGGCCGACGCATCAGGAATCTTTTTGTTGCGCTGACGGTTATGAGATTTCGGTCTGTTACTTTGTGGCGCCAACTGCAGTCTTACCTTCAGTGCTAGAAAACTTCGAGACGGTATTTAAAGTGGCTGGTTAAAAAATATATGCAATCTGCACACCCCTCAACCATATTTTCTACTTGAGCAAAAAATACCTGAAAAAAAAAAAAATAAGTGCAATACGTGGTAAGCTTTGAGTAAACATTCCACAAATATCGTCAAGCTGCTTGCCACATTAACGAAGCGCAAACTGGCCGGTTCAGGGACCAGAATGCGGTTTCATAGCTTCCGGCAGCGATTACGGCCGCGAGCCAGGCCGCAGCAGTCTTCGAAACTACGAAACGCGAAGCTGTTCGTGCTGAGCTCTCATGGCAAAGCGAGTGCCACAAGGCGTTCTTGTTTTTGTTTGCCTTCGTCGTTGTGATCGAACAGGGGGTCAATGGGACAGTGAGCCGCATGCTATCCAAGGCGCTCTGCAATGACCAGGGAGCGGTCCTGGAGGCCGCGCGAGCGCACCCCGTACGGCTTCCCCCGTTCTTGTCGGGACAGCTGGGGGGAAGGAGGCGCACGAATTCCTTCGCAGCCGCTGCCGCCGCCGCGGCTTACCTGAAGAAACAGGTTTGGGAGGAAGGAGGGGGAAGGGAGAGCGTGCTTTTGGCTCTGACGCGAGCCACCATACCGGCCGAAAGAGGGCGCAGCCGTTGGTCTGAGAAATCTCCCAGCAAGAAAGTGCGCAAGCGACTTGTCGTTTCGTTCCGTCAGGCTTTCCTCAAAGTTTTTCAAACGACTCGGGCGTGTGGATGAGACCGGGCAGCGTTGAGCCCGGGTCGACGACGACGCAAGGCACCTATAGTGACATGGCTGCGCTCGACGAGCGCTCCCGGGGCGGCCGCAGTTACCGCTCCAGCAAGTGACGGCACCGCGCGACTGGCCGGTGGCCCCTGCGACTTCGCCGCCGCTGGTGGGAATATCGTTCCGGAAACGCGGAAGTTCTGGCTGCGAAAGCGGTCGAACCTGCCGCGCACTGGCAAGTATGCTTTCTGCATTGTGCTTCGGCACGCACGCGGTTCTGGGCTCTGCGGCCACCTCTGCGGGCCACCTGTGCTCTTCTGCATCCGGAGCTTGGACCCACAGGTCTAAGTGATAATCCCCGCCCCTCCTCTCCCCATAAAAAGAAAAGCAAGGCTGTACAACTTTTAATAATCGCACATTTTTTCAGCATAACTTAAATCGCTAGCGAGCATATGAAACAAGTCTGAGAGCTTCTGTAAACATTGTCTTCGAAGTCATCGAGCTAAACTTCTCCACAGTTGAGCGTAAGAGCTCAAGATGGACCCTGGCAGCGAGAAGCGGTAGTGTAGACTGTTGTTGGCCTCCAGCAGTCCTCACTACGCTTTCTGACGCATTTAGATTGCTATACGTTTTCCAAATGCGGACTTAACACGCTCAAGAAAATCGCATTTGAAACTGCCCTACCAGATTCATGCTGGAGCTAAGGGTGAAATAAACCCACATACGACCTTCGTTTACCGCTGCCGTAGGAACTTCACTTGGCTAAAGTTGTGCTTTTAGTTTCATTTTATAATAATGCGTTAAGGAATTGAGTTCGCTTGGCTGACTCATTGGGCATGTAATCATGGCCAACAGCAGACTTTTCATTACTACGTAATAGCACCGGTGCCTCTTTACGACACGACGCCGTGGCAAATGCTCGTGAAAGGCTGCCGACCGAGTGCATGCAGAGTGGCGGACACGCGTCAGTCAGTCCCGGTGGAGGGGGGGAGGTGGATTCTGCCCGACGAAGTGCCGAGGCATTGCTCTGTCCGTCGGCCGTGGAATGGGGAGCAGCCGTGCGTCAAGCGGTCAGGCAGCAGCAAGTCAAGGCGCGCCCGTGTCTGGGGGCGACGTCTTGGCACGCTTGATCGGGAAAGACTGACATCGCATGGGTAGCACGCACAACCGCCACGCATGACCGCGAGTTCAGGCGCAGGTGGCCCCCCGGCTGTGAAGCCGCCCGCGGAAGGTCAAAACCGCCATCCCGCCAGTCAAGGCTCTGATAGATCGATGCGCTTTGTAGGGTAAGGTTGACTACGACAATAACTAACGCCGATATTGCGGGGTAGGTCATATATGAAAAGCTTAACTACAAAAAAGCCAGTGACTGAGGGCGTGGGCCTACCAGAACTGGGGAGCTTCAGCGATACCTGAAGATCTGTTCGACTTACCCTGACCTACCTACTCATCAAGAGCCGCGGCCTAGACAGTTTAATGTTATTCAAAAGGGCTATGTGGAGATAGTTTTGAGGAGCAATTTTTCACCCCCATTCCTCTCTATTTTTATATAACACAAACGATATAGGAAAGAACACAAAGCTAGCACTTGAATGTCTTGAAGTTTAGATAGATAGCAGTGTTTCTTGTCCCGATGCTTGCATGCGAAAAATTTTCGCGCAGGCTTTCCTTACTGCTATGCGTATGCCTCGTACCTTGCCTTGTATTTTCATTATTTTACTTCCCGATCACTATTCGAGCCTTTGCTGAAAAAAAAAAAAGGAAAGAAAAGTCCACGTTTGTATTCTCAAGGGCGAGTAGCATAAATAGCAGCAGCGTTCGTCATTGAGCAAAACAGGCTTGAATGGCCGCCGCATCCGGCACTATCGGCACGCGGTGAAGACGTAGGCGGAGGCGGATCAATCTAGCGAAGGATAGCTCATTTTCTCTGCCAACTCAGCTGCATTCCCTTCCACACTGGGATGGGCTGAATGCTAGTATGTATCTTTGTCGGGAGGTTTCCATTAGAGCTGCAGCAAAAAAGCAGTGCAAGAACAGAGAAACCATGCACAAATACTGCTTTACGTCTCCTGTGTACTTCGCCATGCTTAGTTTCAGCTTTAATAAAGTACAGCCAAAAGCCAAGAAACCAGGAAGTCTTGTATACATGCTGTTCACGCTAAGAAAATTTAGCCTTTTGCTTGCATAATATGCTTGCATGCTAAGAAATAGAAGAGGTTTCGCACCTTTTTGCAGTTCGATGCAGGCTTTTTTCTTACTTTACTTCTGCAGTGCAACTTTTAGAGAAACTGCAGAGCGTTTAGCCACCAAGACCTCCCTGTGAATGCTTTGGTTCATCAGTTTTTTGCTTTTTTGTGTACATCGCCCGGAAACTGCAGCTTTTGCGCAGGTACCAATACGTAATTGCGGCCAACCGCAATGACCCGAGCGTAACCTGTGACGAAGACTTTATGAGCGCCGGTCTTTCCTTGTGGTGGCCCCGAGGTGTGCCGCTTCGTGACACGGAATCGGCGACGCCTGCCGCTGTATTCCGGTGTTTGCATAAGGGAGAGCGAGGGCGGCCCTTTAGCGCCGCTTTGTGCGCGGTCTGCGGGCGCGCGGAGAAAGGCCGCACGGTGCATTTACGGGTCGCGGCGGAAACACGCGAAAATTTCTCAATTTCTTCGAGATTCGGCAGGAGCGAGGTCCTGGGAAAACTTTCACACCACCGCAGGGAGGAGCTATGGGCACCCTCTTGCTTGGTGTTGCTTGCCTCTGAATCACGCGTAAGCTTCGCGACCAAGTGGCTGTCACTGTCACGCGGCTAAATTCTTTTGTTATTTGAAACGCCCTAAAGGCCTAGATTGGCCTCATATAATACGCCATAAAGCGCATGATGAACGCAGTGAACTAAAACAAGATTCAGAAACCGTCAAAAAAGTTTGCGAAGTGAACGAGTCTAAGACACATATAGATTACACAGAATTAGGAAGCAAGAAAAATAAAATATACAAATGGCATAGCAAACCGCCCAGTTAGATTACAGTGCGTCTAAAAAGCTGACAATGCTGCTCGGAGCGATGATAAATCGACCAGAACGGCGATTTCAGGCAGCAATTCATTCCATTCACTTATTGGTTTGGTTTGTTTGCTCATGGGGTTTAACGTACCAAAGCGACCCAGGCTATGAGAGACGCCGCAGTAGAGGGCTCCGGAAATTTCGACCACCTGGGGTTCTTTAACGTGCACTGACATCGCACAGCACACGGGCACCTTGCTTTTCGCCTCCACCAAAAAGCGCCGCCACGGCCGGGATTCAATCCCGTATTCTTGGGCACTGCAGTCGAGCGCCCTAACCAATGCACCATCGCGGCGTTTTTTTTTTTTTTTTATTTCGGGTCTTGCTCATCCAGCGCAATTTAGCATACACAAAAAAGATAAAATCCTCGCGCCAGCCATTCACTTCCACGGCTGCTTCTATAAAATGTTTCATCCTGCAGAAATTATCTAGAACAGGCAACCGTTTTAGGGATTCAGTTTGTATACTTCGAAAACTTCTCGTACCTATTCGATACTCGCGATTAAGTTGTCCCGGACAGGACGTGCATCAAGATCTGCATGGCGAACTGCAATTCGTGTCTCCCATATACTTTGCAGAGCTAGAAGCATGAACACGTCATATGGGATACAATCTTTGTTTTCTGTTGGCAAGAATCGGCTCCCGCAACCTGAAATCGGCGGGTCTTTCTTCAAAGTCCGCTGGAGGATGTCCCAGTGGAACACTGTGTCCCAGCAGTCAATGAACACATATTCCACAGTTTCGGGGGGATTGCATAGGAACCAATTCGTCGTCCGTGGAACGCATATGGCTTTATCAGCTCGCCATTGTTTCACCGGAAGGGTGCATGAATGAAGTTTAAAAAGGAATGTCTTAACTCCTGGCTTTACGCTTATTCTTTTCACTCTTGATAATTGAGCGTCCTGTCCAGGTTAAAAATATATATCGATCTGTAGTACATTGGTATCGGTAGCATTATGTCAACCAGATCTTTGTACAAATTCGTCCTTGTCACGGTAGAAAGGTAATATTATTAAAACCGCACGCCCAAGGTTTCAGCCGTCTGTGCAACTTCACGATGGAACGCTATAATGAGGCAGCACATAAATTCTTTCGAAGACATCGCACAAATCCTGGCACATGGCTGCAGAAGTGTAACGGGGTGACTGTGCGTAGAAAAGCGTTCTGTTAATCATGGAGGAAGAAAAAAAAAAAGACACAAATTGTTTTATAAACAACAAAAATAAAAGAAATTGTGTTAAGCTGACACCCCCGGATCGACCAGAACAAAATACATTTTTATGGCTAGACTTTTCTCACACGGAATACCACATAAAGACTGCGAAAGCTGTGCGCAGTTTCTGCATTTCGCGCGCGCCATGCGGATCACTTGCAGCACATACCATATTTTCGACCCCAAGAACAGGTTACATACTGTTGCGTGGGCAAACACCGACAGATCACGGCCACGCCACGCGAGAGTTTTTTCTTTTATTTTTTGTGCTTCCGTTTTCCAGTACTCTTTCGTCTCCTCGCAGATTTCTAGGGGCACTCCAAGATATTTGCCGCTTAAAGGCGACCACTGCACGCCTTCGAACACCTCTGGTATATAGCGTCCCAATTTCCGTGCCAAAAACCGGTGCTATTTTTTTCCGAGTTGATTGCACATCCCGTCTGAGTGCAAAAATACTTAGATAGCCTGATTACTTCAATAACGCTTTCACGGCCATTACCAAGTACCGCCACGTCATCAGCGTAGGCGAGTATTTTATTTTATTTATTTTATTCTTTTTTTTTTATTTATTTCGATACTGCAGACCTTGCTCAGGTCCAAACAGGGTGGTAAAATACAACAATATTACAAATGAACAATACATCAATCAATGGAAACAGGCAACAGCGAGTTATTCCAATCTGCAATAAATAGTTCGGGGGAAAACGAAAACTTGAAGACATCAGTGGAGTTAGTTGTTGGGCTAGTTGGTATTCTAGATTTAAGGACATAGTTTTCAGCGCAAAGGCACGCGGCCAAAGAAGAGCGCTGTGTTCGTCTCTATAGTCTTCCTTCATCTTCTTTCCTTTGGCCGCGTGCCTTCGCGCTGAAAACTATGTCCTTAAAACTTGAAGACATCCGTCCGTGCAAAATAAGGCGTTAGTGAATTCGAATGATGGTGTCGAGTAAGCCTAGATGTTGGAAGATCGAGGCAGTAAGATGAAGAGCCAAATGCTAAATTTCCTTTACAAAGCATGGAAAGTAACCGCAATCGTAAGTTTTTTCTTCTATGTTCAAGAACTTCGATACCATTATCACGCATTATTTCAGAGGGAGAGTCGTATCGAGAGAATTTGGAATAGATAAATCGTACTGCTTTTCTCTGTACCCTTTCGAGGCATTTAATATTTTTTTAGTAAACGGGTCCCAAACTACGCACGCATATTTAAGTTTAGGTCTAATTAAGGAATAATAGACAAGCAATTTTATGTTAGGTGGAGCACTTTTATGTTTGTGCCGCAAAAAATATAATTTACGCAAAGCCGAAGAACAGATATTATCAATGTGTAAATTCCATGATATCTTGTTTGCAATTGTGACACCCAAGTACTTATAATTGGTTTGATCCTGCATAGGCGACGAACCTAACGTGTAAGTAAAGGATAATGGAGCTTTTTGACGAGAGAATTGAAGAAAGACCGTTTTTTTCAGTGTTAAGCCGCATTCCCCAGATTTTGCACCAATCAAAAATGGCTTCCTTGCTAAAGTTTGTAGTAAATTTATATATTTCTTTGTGCACGCAAAAATTTGGCAGAATTTGTTTGCATGACCACGACGAGATGAGACGTACGTGACAAGAAGAAGCTGAGTAGCAAATTCCGAATTAATATATTATAACGAGTAGAATAATAATAATCGGAAAATTTCCTCCTGGAAGCGAGATATCGTAGTTAAAAAAAAAAAAAATAAAGGAACGATACGCTCTAAAATCTTGAGTATGATGATGAAATCAATATTTCTTGCTGCTTCGGTTTGGACAGATTCGAGGAGACTGGAAGGGAGTCCTGATGAGGATGTCATTAAACATATTCGTAGGTTGGTCTGATCGTGTAGTGTATGCTTGGTATCTTTGGTCAGAATTTGCAAAGTGTAAACGGCGCCTTAACATGCCAAGTTTTTCTTAAATCTTTACCAGTAATTTGATCTATGTGAGTATTTTGGGAGAGATCAGAGTTCAAGTGAAATCTGAGATATTTTATATATAAAAAAAACAACAGATTCAGCACTTCTATCACTTATTGTATAAATGTTAATAAAGGTCCTCGAATAGACAAAAATCTGACGTGCTTAGTTTTTTTCCGCACTGATTTCTATTTGACAAGTACGATACCATTCAATTAGTTACTTTAAATCAGAAAAGCAACTATACGCCGTTCAGGCTAGTTATATATATATTTTTGTTCAAAATAAATGTTTAAATGCACTGGCGATTTGGCGAAATCAGGCGCGCGTAAACATCAGTGACTGGGCCAGATTCAAAATGTATAATTAGTTCTTCTTAATCTGACCATCCCTTTTTTTCTTGGTATAATTTTTTTCCATGTCCATTTAGCTTGGCATACAGATGGACCTCCAACTTTCCTCTTCCGCAAAAAAAATAAAAAAAAAATAAAAAAGAAAAGCCAGGTGCAACTGAAGAATGAAGCGGCAAACGCCCCTTAAAAGAGGCATTGCAGCCAATGATGTCGCCAGACATTTATGACATAGTTAACCTGTGGCTAATAGCCTTCCACACTACCATGGCCGACCATTAGCCTAGCGCCGAGCGTGACGTGGGGATAGCCACGTATTAACCGGACATCATGAGGACTCGTCGCTGCCAATGGCTGAAATGCCTCTTTTGAAGCGCATTTACCGCTTCATCCTTGAGCTGAATTCGATTGTATCTTCTAGTTTTATTTATTTACATGCCACGTGCACTGCTGTGGGGCTTCCGGTGCAAGATAGTTCGCTTTTTCACACAAAACGCGAACGTGACAGTTCGGCATTTTATTGAAGCGGGAGATTTTCTTTTTAATTTTGTCTCGCATCATTCATTGGCGGAATTCTGCCGAAGAGTTTCATTTTTACAGCGTTTGCGATGTCATTTAAAACGGAGTAAAACTGTAAGCGTATGTAACAACAGTCATGAGGTTGAAGCCAATATTATATTTATGAGCAGTTGCCTGAGACCATAAGCTAAGGTAGTTAAGTATGAAATTTTAGCGCACTATTTTTGATGTCAACCATAGCGCAAATCTGACACAGACTACAGGCTCCTATTAAAGAAAATCCACTAGAAAGAAAAAGAGAGTCATGAGCTACTATCGAGATGAATTTCGGTTTGATAGCGTTAGCTCTACTGCTGCATTCACGAAGGCCATCATGACGTCAGGATTTGACATCAGGTGCGGCGCGAGGAGTCGGTGGCGATTGCTTCTTCTTCTTCTTCGCACACCTGCTGCTTCTTATTCTTCTTCACAAACGATCCTTGATATTGCTTCCGCTATATCAAGGATCGACTTCGTCAGCTTGAGCTCAGGTGCCGTGGTCGATTCCTGGGACAACGAAAGCAATGAACAATCGGTTTGGCTTCATGGACGAAGCTTCGGGCCAGCAAATCGCTACGTTCGCGGCTCATTTCTGTTTTGACCGCATGGGAAGTGACGACCTTTCGACCATGCTTCTGCTTTTGTTGTACTGTTACCGTTATCTTAGCTTTTTAATTGCGTGTGCTGTAAGAAAAATGGAGGTAATGGTTGTCGTCGGTGACGGAATTTGGCGGGACGACGAAGGAATTTACGTGGCGTCTGAAGAGAGGTTGTTCTTTTCACTGGGTTTATTAGTTCTTGCATGGGTGAAAGCGCAAACTAAATTAGGTGTAATTGCATTACACAGCAGAAGTAACTGTAACGTAAAGTCATTACTTTTGGGGGGAAGTAAATAGTAATGTAATTTAGTTCCTTTTGAATTTCCGAAAACCTGCTCCTGTCGCCTGTATAAATTGTTCATGGTTTTTTGTGCACCTATTTCTGCTTACAGCTTTTTGTTTGCTTGTATTGTAAATTATTTGTGTTTTTTTGATGAATCCTCCCCCCTCTTATGTAATGCCCGCAAGGCCCTTAGGGTACTTGAAATAAATAAATAAATAAAATGTAATTTTTCTGTATGCTTCAAAATTTCCCCGACGCTTTCTGTCGTCTAGACCCGACTGTGGTGTCTTTGAGGTTCGCAGACAGCCATGGGGGAGTCGCGCGCTGAAACCAGTGGTTCGGCTGCGTTTCCTTGACGTTCGCAGACAGCCTCGGAGGAGTTAAACCGCAGCAAACCGTGTCTAACATTCATCAATCGAGGTTCCGCTCTGTAAAAAGTAGGTTGAGTTGGGTTGAACCCGAGCCATATTTTTTAAATAGCTCACTGGCGCTGTAGATAACAGAGCTAGCAACGGTCTACATTAACACGAATTTCGCCTATATCAGATCATTATGACTGCCATGTATATTCACGTGCTCTGTAGGGAAGCCTCATTATCCCCACCTCCCGACGTAGAGTTGATGGGCGACAAATTAAATTAGGTCTTTCTTCCGTACTAAGGTTTTCTCATGTTGAACTCTGTCATTGAAAGTACGAAATTTATGGGCAGCAGGTAGCATTATACCCTTCAGTCGGTGTACAATAGGTGTATGCTCGAATCACGCGCCCATATTAAAATTAAGCCCAAAGACTTTTGAGCACTGCTCTTATCCTGGAAATCGGTACGTCGCTAATGGACAAGGCGGAGCACTCATTCTCTCCATTTCGCGCAACTGTCGAGGTTTGTGAAGATGAGCTTGAAAGGTTCCGGGCTTGACGAAAATCGCACAATGAGAATACAGCATTAGGGTTAGTTGTTGGACTAGTTGGTATTCTAGATTTAAGGACATAGTTTTCAGCGCAAAGGAAAGAAGAGGAAGGAAGACTATAGGGACGAACACAGCGCTTCCTTTGGCCGCGTGCCTTTGCGCTGAAAACTATCTCCTTAAATCTAGAATACAGCATGTTTGCGGGGTAGCTGGCGCGAGTCCTTTTGTGTGGCCCAGCTTGAACTGTTCGTCTACCTATACGTCCTCGTACCCAAGTTCAAGCTGGCCAACACAAAAGGAGTAGAACCATTAAATGTGCTTTAAATTACCGCCCACTGGTAGCCTGCCGCAAATGAAGATGCAGTGTACTTTTGGCATAATCCGAACATAATTCGAATTCGTGACACTGGGCATTTAGGGAAATGTCTTGCTTGTTTGTACGCATTATTAGGAACAGTGGGACATATACTTTCAATCGCTCGAGTGTGGGCCGCAAGCTTCATAGTTTGGTTGACCTGACATTCTGCACAGTCTGCCTGATTTGATGCTTATGAGTATCAGAGGGCAAAACCTTTGCGGGGCAATTATTAAACGCTGTTGTTGCATTCCAAAGCTTTTCAAAAGTGTCTTGTTACCTGTATTAGCTCCCTGATACAGCACGCTAACGCATTTTTGCTGACTGCTTTCAGGACACAGGATGGCGCTTCCTCTTTTGTTGCTCTTCTCTGCGGCTCTACATCGTACGTATGCGCTTCTCCTCCCGCGTTAAAAGTATTAAAACAATCTCAGGTGCCGTTTAGATTTAAAGTTCGCTTGATAATGCACATATGCACTTTTTAGTATTATATTTTCCTCCTTTAATAACAAGGGCAGGTTGCGATCCGTAATAAGCTGATTTTTTTGTTTTTTCAGTAACCAGTGCAAACTCACCGCCAAAGTTTACCAAAACCATTGACCTCGCTGTGATACCTGAAAACACTCCCGTCGGTAAGTAGCAAACGCTGTCTGGCGATCATGACAGGAGAAACGAAGAACCCAGTCTCTCTTGCGTTCGCGGCATTCAGCTTCTGTCAGAAAAAAACAAAATGAGAGAAGAAGCTTGATAACTGGACATTTCTCTGCAGGTACATCTGTATTTCGCCTTGAAGGATCTGATCCTGAAAATTCGCCGGTTTACTACGGTCTCGAAGGAACGGACCTACTTGCGGTAGACCGGAGCACCGGTGACGTCACTGTGATAAACAACATCGACCGGGAGGTATGTTACTCGAGTCCTCCAACGTGTACTTCTCGGTGGGAATGAAGCAGGTACCGAAATGTAGCTAATGTGCATTAGTACTCTATAACAAGAAAAGATCTTTATCGAAGCAAAAAAAGTTTAGGGATTCTGAGCAGTTGAAAAGTGTGAAAGCTGTACGCGTTACCAGAAGCACGGATATTTATGGAGTGGTCTATCACAATCAATCAATCAATCAATCAATCAATCAATCAATCAATCAATCAATCAATCAATCAATCGCTTGTTTATTGTTGCTTAAAACAAAATACATGTGAAATAATATTTACCAGGAGGTCCCTAATTGGAACGGCAGGGCACCTCCTATACAAGGCATACGTGAGAAAGTACAACACACTGTGCGAACGTGAGCACAATATGGAAAAGACCGTTCAAGCTCATTTATTGTACAAACAAGTAAGAGAACAAGCAACAGCACGAAAAGTACAACAAAACGATTGGCTCCAGCAAACGATAAATAGGCTCAATGCATACTGAATGTACAGCAGTTACGTCCAGTTGACGTTACAAATGATATCGCGAATGCGCAAACAATCATTATTACTGAATATATCAAAGTGTGCTTGAAAAGAAAGGAGTTTCTTAAGCTGTCTATTGAAGCTAGATTAGCAAGTGTCGTTAAAATAGATAGAATAAACACTGAAATGCGAGCTAAACAACAAACCCAGACTGATCATTTTTGCAAAAGCCACCCAGCGGGCTAGGAGGCCCACAAGGACGATGAGAAATATTTTTGTGAATGGCTCTCAATTCGAACCTCATTTCCAAGTACACATTGTTTCTGGGAATGTGCGCAGTATATGGAAGTAGCTCTAAATACGCCCTGTAAAATCCAACCAATACTTTTAATTCCAGGTAACAGACACAATAAAGTTCTCTGTAACCCTCGAAGACTACGTCGGAGGTCTTGATCAAAATAACATCGTGAGTATTTGAAATTTCTGCTTTTTAAGAAATCTGTTCTAAAATATTTTATACCTGCCATCATTTTTATCAGGTGAAGGTTCCAGTGAGTGTCATTATACTGGATGTCAACGATAACATTCCAAGGTTTCAAAACGTTCCGTACGAGGCGAAGGTATCAGAGGTAAGACCACTCCTCCTATTTTTGTGCAGGACTTGGCCACGGAATTTGCGCATTAAGAATGGTAGAGGGGCCACGTTCTTAGCAGCCGAACGGTGTATTTCCACTGAACCACCGCTGCGGCACAGTGAAGCTGTGCGCTTGCTGCGTTTGGTTCACGGTGATATGTCCCCCTTCGAGTTCTTTCATTTGCTGACAGCAGCAGGAAGCCGTGAGTCACAGTGGAGGATCCAGCGAAGCCGGAAAGGTGCAACCTATATCAGCGTTCCCTCGATGAGCTGGGGCGCAGGCTGGAGGCGATAGGTCAGCGTACACGTAGCGTCATTTTGTCCAGTTCGCGTCGCCTGTGCTTGCAGAATAGGGTGCCACTCGTGGTGATTATTTGCTGGCTTAAGCACCGATGATAAGACTAGCTGCTCAATTTACGAATTACTGTTCGTTAGCACTAGCTAGTAATGCAGATGTGTTCCTTTTCCCGATAGTTTGCGTTAGCCTGTCTATTGTGCAAGCCAGGTAGTCTCCGAGACGCCTCGGGGACAGCTTTCGGCGAATATGTTTATATTGCCAGACAGTACTACCTTGGAGATCCTCTCGATTGTGCATGCTGTCCAGAAGGGGGGGGGGGGGGGGGGCGGCAGATTGGAGGGGGTTTGAGGGTATAGATTAAAAACAGTAGTAGTCTTTTTCGTGATCATCTGTGTAAACAACAAACTCGTTACAATTCAAGGAGGTGCATCCAGAAAAACAAAAGGATCTGTCGAGAAACCACTGGCGGGGACATAGGGTACATAAGGTTGAAAGAAGCGGTTTTGGGGTGACCGAAGGCTGGTTTCCTCAGGTCACTCTACGAGTCAGTCAATTGCAAATAGTACTGTCTTTTCCGGTAACAGCTTGTCCGTTTTATTCACTGCAAACAAACAGTTAACCTTTCATGGAGCTTTCTCAAGTAATATGGTTTAGCAACATCGTATCTGCAAAACGTAAAGCATCATACTACAATCATCAAAATATTTCCTCCTGTCACCCTTGAGAGGGAAAATGAACTAGTTCTACCGGTGTACACTCAAGACGACTTCATTCATTTCCTTCCAAAAGCTTGGCATCAGGGCCTTCACACTGCACCCGGCACGTTTCATCCGCGTTTAAATGAATTTATTTGCCAATGCGCTCCTCATTACGTCATCTTCGGCACCTTATAAAAGCCCTAAAGGCGAATTTTAGGAAGCAGTCCCCGCTATTAAGGGTGTCTATTATGCTCAACAATTTCATTTCGGCTTAGTACAATTCACGGGCCACAAGTTAAACTATAGTAGTTTCAATTAAAGGTCATTTTTTTTTATTTCGCTCTGAACCAAATTAAAGCTCTGGAGCTTAGTTGGACGTTACTGTTCGCCATCTCCATCGGCAGTTCCAGTCCGGAGACCGTGGTCCGGACAAATATCGCCCGCTCGCTGCGTAGGGTCACGCCATCCTCTGTGATGGCTCCGCCACTTAATTCCCACTACACTCTTATTACCGCGTACACAGCGTTTTTGTTACTTACAGCATGAAAAAATACGGATTTTCTTTTTTTGTGTGCCCACGTTACAGTTTTGGCAGCACAGTAAAGGAACACGAACACCTGCTGGCACCTATTGCTGCTCGGTTTAAGGTGACTTGTGAGGGGCGAAGCCAGGAGCCTCACCATAGCTGTTGGCCGACGAATTGAACTATTCATGCCAGAGTTTCGCACCATAGGTTACATGTCATGTTCAGAAGGAATCTCCCACAGAAAATGTTTTCAGCCGTTCTGTGTCCTTATCCGTAGAGCCTTGTCAGAATGCTAACAACACTTGCCAGTCGCGAAGGGCGTGCGATCGGCTGTCGCATGCGACCAGGGAGCCGCTCACTTCGACGATGTTCACACTTGCAAATGCGACGTACGGGTCGCTTTTCCAGATCCTACCTATCTTGACTGTTCGCCACACACAGTAAAGCTGACTTACGTTCATTTCAGCTGTTTCGCTGATTGGTTACCAGTTTGCGACCAGCAGTCGCAAAGCTGGAAAATCGATCAGTGGTCGAACGGCCTGCGACTGTCGCTTTTCGATCAATGCGACCATTTGCGACAGCCGCTTTTCGACTGAAACGGTCGCATGACCTCCGCGAATAGCAAGTGTGAATAGGCCTTTAGACAATAGCCTCGAACCTTTGCGCAACTGCGAGTTGCTACGTAAGGTGTTCGTACTTTGTAATACTGCTCCCTGTAGAGATTGTTTCAGAGAGCTTCTGATGTCTTGACGAGACAGCGTGGAAACATTAGCACTAGCATCTTCGAAAACAACTAGCCTTGAAAATTAGCGAGGTGTAAGAAAATACAAAAGGACCAGCATTGGTTCATTGCACAGTCCAAGTAAATTTTTGTCGTGGCAAGAAACGTTGGAATAAAAATAACGCAATATTATTACACTACTTTTCTGCAACTGATCACTTACTTTCCAGGGGTAGTATTGCTGACAATGGAAATTAATTACATTTTAAATGAAAGGAATGTAATTATTGGCTTACTTTCTGTAACGTGCGCAAGATTGAGCAGAACACAGCCAGAATACTGTCGTCAGCTTCACTCGTGGGCGTTATCATTACTATAAGCCGCGTAAAAACAGCAGTACTTTGTTGAAGTGCGCCATTTCATGTGCTTTTCACCGCATGCACATTCTGCAGGGCGAGTGGTTCGTCGCTGGGAGGAAGCTGATGTGCGGCGGTGGCGAGCTCCTTAAGTGCGGAGCTTGAAGGGGAAATGAGTCCCAGAAACAATGGCTTGCAGTGCTGTCGTTGGCGATGTGAAAAAGTATCCTAAAAATAAAAAGATAATAAATATTTTGAGAATCTTTGCTATGAGCTACGGTATTAGATTCAGCTTTGGTAAGCATGCTTTGATAGCGGGAGTAAAATAGCGGTAACCTTGCTGTTTTATTTTTCACCAAATGGACGATATTTATGCGTGATGTTGAGAATGACGCACGGCTGACACTCTATCTAAGCGTAAGAAATGCTAGGCACGATGTCTTGGTGCCACTGTGAGCAAGATGCCGCATGCTTTGATAAGTTATTCTCTTTTTTTTTTTCTTTTTTCAGGAGTAAGGTGTGTCAGTGCGGTGTCAACTTTCAGTCGGTCACCAGTTATAAACATAGTACATCGCGAACAAGAGAACTTTGTATGGGAATGGTCTGGCTTAGATAGGCTATGTATTAAAGTAAATCATAGTTATTCGGTCAATGGAACAGTCGCTTAAAATCTTGTTTATTTTATAAACGTACGAGAACTAATAAATGCCCCGCCGGGGTGGCGCAGTGGTTACGGAGCTCGACTACTGTGCCCAAGGAAGTGGGATCGTATCCCTGCCTCGGCGGCTGCGTTTCGATGGAGGCGAAACGGAGGGGCGTCCGTGTGCTGTGCGATGTCAGTGCACGTTAAAGAACCCCAGGTGGTCGAAATTTCCGGAGTCATCCACTACGGTGTCTCTAATAGCCTGGGTCGGTTTAGGATGTTAAACCCCACAAACCAAACCAAACCAAATGAACAAATGAATTTTAAATATTTTTTCTTTGCTTTCTAACTGCCATTACACTCTACCTCTGGTTAATACCAGCCGTGCATGTCCTTGCTTCTCGTCATGCAGTTGTGATAGCGTCTTTTCCTGTTCGGTAGATGAAGGAGCTTTCGAACGACTCCTTGGACGTCTTTTCGTGTATATATAGTCTGAATTGGTGTCGTTCGGTTTCTCTTAGGATGCGCCTGTGGGGCACACGGTTCTGAACAACATCAGAGTGACCGACTTAGATTCTGCAGGGAACGTGCTCCAGGTTCAGTGTTTCCCGAACAACAATGTAAGTACGCCTGCGTCTAACTAACCGCCAGAGCTGGTATCGGACCTGGTTTTTCGTACTTGCAATGATAGAAACGAAAAAAAAAAAATTAAAATGAAAATGGCACAGGAAACTTTTTAGCGAGGTATAGATGTCAGCAGTGATAACCAGTGTCTGGCAGTAAAAACGTTTGAACGCTGCGCGCGTTCTTATCTTTAGCGCAGTTGCCTTTGACGCATACGCAAAAAATCTAGACAAGCATATTTTTCGGTGAGAAGTCATTCATGAATGAATTTCTTTTTTTTTTCTTGCATATGCTAAAATTTCACAATGACAATGAATATTTCCATAGTAGCTTTTATCCAGTATCTTTTTTGCTATCGTCGAAAACATACTGCTTTGGTTTTTTGTAGAGGACAAAAAACTAAACGCTAGTGGAGGACAAAATTTAAAGCAATATTTCACTGCGCATCGGGAGATTCGATCATTTCCGTCAATATTTTCATAACATTATCGCTCAGTATTCCACAGGTGTGGCGCAGTGCTGGTGTAGAGATAGAACATCCGCCACGCATGCAAGAGGACCGTGATTCGAATCCGGGTGGCGTGCAATTATTTGCCGGATTAAAGAAAAATCTGCGTATCGATAGAATTACACAAACAGGTTTAGGGTGCGGCCTGATGCCGATGAACACCTCCAGAGCACATGATTTGGCCACTCTGGTGCAGGAATTGGCCACATCCTCCTATGAAATTTGGATAAATCTCTGGCCCTTATCCCCTGCGGCTGCAGAGCAACTGACCGTGGGTGGCTGTCAGAGCTGTGACGCAGTGGAGAGTGCTAAGAATCTCTCGCACCAGACAGGCTGCCATTGGAAACTGGCCCTGGAAACGTTCAACGCTAGAAAGCTGCTAGCTAGTAAGGCTAGTTTACCAGTGCTGTTCAGGGAATGAGAAATGGTAGGCGTAACATTAAGAGATAGGAAACGTGCAGAGTGGTTCAGAGAAATAACTCCAGTTAATAACATACTAGTCGAAATTCAGAAGAAGAAATGGGCACGGCCAGGTCATGTAGTGCGAATAGAGGAAAATCGATAGTCGCTAAGGGTCACAAATCGGATACCAATAAAAGGAATGGGCAGTAGGGAGCGGCAGAAGGTTAGTTTGGCGGATGAGGTGAAGTTTTCAGAGGTTAAAGGGCAACTCCGGTGGTTTTTTCGTCATTTTGTGTTTTTGATTGAATTGCATTCCTCGGCATGTCCCGACTACAACGCAAAAAAACCGTTTTTCGAAATTCCAATTAGAAGTATTTTTAAAAAGCAAAAACAGCAAATCGAAACCGAAACTGCTTTCACGGCCAGAAACGACGTCCCAGTTGACGAAATGGTGACGTCACACTCAGTATTAGAAAAACACTCGTACGTGCGCTGGATGGTTAAAATAAAGTATGGAAATCATGACGCACTGCATAAAATGTCTGAGGTAGTTCAATATAAGCCCCAAAATTTCATAATCACGCGGGAAGTGGGCAGTAACGCCGGTATACTGTTTGTGACGTCAGAAACTCACTGTTGCCCGCAGAAACACTCTCAACTTAAGCCATGAAAACGGCATAATTTAAAGTCGCGTTGCGCTCGAACGGATTATCGTACGGCGCCCAAATTTTGTAGAATGCGTCAGGACGGAGACGAGAAGCTACAGTAAAATTTTTGCGACAATATTCGAATGCTAAAAAACCTCCGGAGTTGACCTTTAACACAGGACCGGATTAGTTGGAGAAATATGGGAAAGGCTTTGGCCCTGCAGTGGGTTATAGTTCGGTTGATGATTGTGACTATTCAACAGTCGCCTCGCAATTAAAATCGACATCCGTGAAAGCTGGACTTACTGGGTCATGTAGGCACTTCGATCGCTGTGTAATTAGATCGAATATTGGTAAAGTGGCAGCACAACAGCTGTATATATCTCATGTATGTACGAGCACGGTTTACAACAAAACGCGCTGCATACTTCAGACCTCCAATGTTTCAGTTTAGCGTAAGGTACTGTTACTGAGTGGAACCTCTAGCGAAGCACGAAGTGCACTTGCATGGCATGACATCTTTCGTCGGGCTTCTCTTTGCCGATCTTAGTGAGAGCGTAATAAAGCGCACGCCCATATTAGCAGCGCTTTTCTGTGTCGGAGTCCTTTGTAAGTAGCAACAATGCGACTCTGAGAAGCAACACAACATGCGTATTTTTAGGTGTCGAGTTCCATGCTAAATTTCAATTCGCACAAGGCTCTCGTACTTGACAACACCCGCGGACAATACAATGTTCGTATAGTGCAAGATAACACTGCACCGCATTCCACGTTTCAGGTCCCGGAAGCCTGCTCCACGTTCTCTGTGGTGGTCACAATGTCTAGTCCTCAGGAGCTCAACGCATCTCTGGTACTGCGGAAGCCGCTGGATCATGCTCTCCGTCATGTGTACGAAGTGAATCTTGTAGCAGATGTGAGTCATACATTCTACTATATAACTATACGCGCTCTCGTCGAATTGACCGTTTTAATGTGTCCACCAGAAAACACATTTTCAAATCAAGTAAAGTTTACGTGCTCAAGCTGTCTCGGCAATGCGCCCCACCTCCCTGCGAAGAGCTCCGAATTCTTTTCGACAACTTGAGTTTCCTCAATGTGCACCAAATTTTTAACAAGGCGCCTTCCCATTTTGCCGTCATCTAACTGTGACCGCTGCAGCCAGGAATAGAACCTGCTAGCTGAGACTCAGTGCAACGAATCTTAAGAATTTAATAACACAATTTAAGCCCTATCGTGCATGTATAAACATTAGTCAGCAGATTTTGTACCTATACAATTGCAACCTTTAAGATTGATGATTGCTAGCTCACCCCGAACAACGCTTGCTGTAGGGCACATGAAGCTAAAACTGCTGTATTTTTCTTTCTTTGTTTTTAGGATGGTTCCTTCAACGCCACCACGACGGCCGTTGTGAAAGTGGCAGACATTCAGAATCGGCCTCCTGTGTTTTTGGGCTCGATGTCCGCCATTGTTAGTGAGAGATGTCCCCGTAGTAAGTTGAACACAGTTTATATACGCATATGAAGAACCGTATATAAACTATATATATATATATATATATATATATATATATATATATATATAATATATATAGGGAAGGGGTTGAAGCGGGTCAGGTAGGGCATAAACGTAAAGGAGATTACACACGGTAGAAAAACGGTAAACTTTAATCCAACGTTCGGCCGGGGTCCGGCCATTGTCAAGGCCTTAATGTTTACCGTTTTTATACCGTGAGTCATCTCCACACATCCTTTACGTTTATATATATATACACAAGTACTGCCAACCTTATGCAAGGTCTTGGGCAGGAGCGGGTGGTCATGGTCATACAGAAAGTGTATATATGGCAAGAAAGTGCACATCAAGTTAACAGATGGTCACAAAGACAAAATTCGCACGTTTCTATTTTCAATGCTCAGTTGTGACCAGAAAAAAAAAAGTGTCATGGGTGTAACTGGTAAACGTCATCTACACACGCGCGCACGCACGCACGCACGCACACACACACACACACACACACACACACACACACACACACACACACACACACACACACACACACACACACACACACACACACACACACACACACACACACACACACACACACACACACACACATACACACACACACACACACACACACACACACACACACACACACACACACACACACACACACACACACACACATACATATATATATATATATATATATATATATATATATATATATATATATATATATATATATATATATATATACATAAAAGTAAAAGCAGATTGTAAGTATTAGCTTAAAATAATGTGCCAGAAACCAGAATTCCGGAGAGAAGTGCAAGGAAATGTAGCTGCGAAAACAACTGTACATGCCCTATAACATAACTTTTGCGAAGCAAATTTTCAGACCTAGCTTCCAAGAAATGATAGAATAATAAACGAAACAGCCAAATGATCAAAACTATATGATCAAATAAATGCCTTGAACCGTAAAGAGACACAGGAGTGTAAAACAGTCACCAAAAAAGCTACGTATTTTTCGTCGTTATTATAATATTTTTCTTTACTATTTACTGACGCGACTTGTGCAACAGATCTTACTGCGGACTTAGCTACTTTCTCGCTGTAATCAGACTTGCCTTTTTCCTTTTGTCACTCCTAGGGGACGTACGTTATGACAGTAAAAGCAATCGACGGCGACAGAGGAGTTCCCAGGAACGTTCGCTACTCTCTCGTTTCAAGTAAGCGCGCGCAATTGAACGAATATAAATTCTGCGTCTGCAGATGTGTGTTCCATGCCATGAAAACATGCAAACCACAGTGATGTTGTTCGAGGAAAAATACAAATAGAAGAAAAAAGGAAAAACAGTTGCCCTTCGGCAATGTCAGGTATGTCCTCGCTTAAGACTAGAAATCAGAATATAATGCGACAATAACGGAAGACACCAACACCAACCCTGTTCTTGAATATGCATGAGTGAGCTTTACCGACAGCTTCTTTGACGAAAGCTTCAAATAATAATCTTTTCTCGAATCTTCTCTGCTGTGCACAAAGCTCGCCACACGCACACGAAGTGTCGCATTCTGGTGATAAGCGAAGGCATATTCTGATTAACGATTTACAAAATGCGCGCAGAATTTCCGTGTTATTCAAGAAACTTTCAAACTCCGTGGGACTTACAATGATTAAAACGTAATTTTCAACCCTTTTCTCGATGATTTGTAAGTAGTGGAATGATATTAGTTTTTATTGGTGGGGGTAGGCCTTTCCAGTTCTAGACTGAAAAAAAAAAAACGAAAAGTACTTCGAATTCAATTTTCGGCACCCGTTTTTAAACAACAAAGATCAGTAAATTATTGACATCTGCACCGCGACGAGGTGGCTAAGGAGAAAATAAACAATTTGCGGAAACAAACGGAGTAGTGAGATCGCGCGCTGTTGGATTATGTAGCGCAGTTGTGCGTTTTGCGTTATCATTCCATACCTTGCAAGCCTGTCCAAACTGGGATGCTCCAAAGCGTCGCCAATCGTTGTCTTATGGCGTAGCAGTCTTCACTATCATCACCGCCTTGTCGTGGCCAATCTCCCTATCGGTTATGCGCCATTTTCTATGAGGACAACAACTCCATGTCCAGTCGGTGCGCGGTCATATAAGATGACACATCCCACCTGCCAATGCCATGCTTGTCATTTTTCGCTTGCGACGCCGACGACGACGTCAACAGTGAGGCCGGATTTTCTGGCGAACGGGGCCTTTAATTAACGCTATCGCGTTGAAATAGAATGCCGGCGTTTATGTTGTTGCTTGTACCAATGCAGAAGTTCACATATAGCTTCATAAAGAAGAAATAATATAGAGCATGCTTACTCATATCTGGCTGAAGGATCTCTGCCTTTCATGTGCTTTACCGGGCCCGCCAGTGTAACGTCGTGTCCAATATCAAGTGTGCTATGAACTCCCGGCGAGGCCATTGGGTACAGTGGCTGAGCTTCGTGCGGCTCAGCAGCGAGGACCTCCACAGGTGCCCCTGACTCGGCGCTGAGGCGCGACCCGATTAGGCCGGGATGTTCTCGCCGTATGTCTGCAACGACGTCACCGAATTCCCTGACTTTCTTGCAGGGCTGTCACCTTGGGAGCATATTAGGAAGCGGCGCATTGTGAGATAGATTGGGATCTTCCTTCACGGAGGTTGGAGCGTACGAAGTGGCTACCGGAAGGCCGCCTGGAATGCTTTCACGAAGAATTAATTAACGTTGCCCAGTAGCGCGGTGTAACGCCGATTTGAGCATCACCCCAAGAAACTCATAGTTTCAAAGGGGCGGAACTCATGGCATATTTGAGGCTACCCCCCCCCCCCCCCCCCCCCCCATGCTACTCCCCACTTCACCAAATGCGATTTAAGTACTAGTCCGTATATACCGACAGTCGAAAGAGTTTGCGGTAATGGGGCAGGAGCGTTACAACTAGCCGCGTTGCGAGCAAAGCAAAACTATTGCCTCAGATCTATGTAAACGAGGCAGCCACATGCTCAAGGTGGATCCATTATATGAGTATACAGCACTAAGCAGAGAGGTCCACCATGAGCCACTGGTGATGATGAGTGTTTATTGAGACCCCATTCAACGTGTTTTCTCTTCCAGCTACATTCAAAAACGAAGCTCGGCTTCCGCAAGACGGTCCAGTAAACCCACGTAA
Source organism: Amblyomma maculatum (assembly GCF_055883805.1). NCBI lineage: Eukaryota > Metazoa > Arthropoda > Arachnida > Ixodida > Ixodidae > Amblyomma > Amblyomma maculatum. The sequence continues at coordinate 158,866,239 of NC_139344.1, read as the reverse complement.
CGCGGATGATCCATCTTCAATAATGCGTTCGGGGAAAAAAAAAAAAAGATAGCCATCCTATACACAATGACCGGTTGGATGGCCAGGGTAACGCTGCAACGTCTACGAATAGCATCTATTGAGGGACGGGAGGCTGCACTATCCAGGTCAGGACTCGAAGCCCAAAGAACCCCCGTGACACGAGCACGCATAGCAGCGGCAGCCGCTGGAGTCCCGAACTAGAGGTCCCACCCACACATCTCCGTTATCTTCCAATAAAATTTTTCAGCCAGTCAGTCTTCGAACCGCCATGGTTGGACAGGGACGCTAGTGACAGGGATCTGAGTTCGGCTAGGCGGCTCTTCAGATGAGACCGATTAGCGCTCTCTTTAGCGAGAATGTCATAACGCAATAGTAAGGTTGACTGGGTTGCTACCTTGTTATGCGGTGCTCGCACGAAAGTAAACGTTTTGTTACGAGATTGCGAGAGCTCTTCCTTCGACGTACTGTTTGTTGTGCCGGTTAAAGAACTAAGCCGTCCGCAAAAAAAGATAAAAATAAAAAACGCTGCCGAACCAAACGACAGCTCTGTTGATATAAGAAGTATGCACCTACGTCACACTGACTGAAAATTTGTGGTGCATGTAGCGCGGCGAAAGGCTATATTGTCACATCTAATCGCCTTATCGCCACTTGCACAGCTGAAGCCGTGTTTTGTACCACAAAATGAAGCTTGTGACGCCACCTGGATACCTCCTATTAGACAGAGTAGACTGAGATCCTAAGTGGGATCTCTCCCGCACCACTAATGTATCGCGGGTACCTCCTATTAGACACAAGGCTGGTCTCAATGTTCATTTTATTGATTTCTTTCACGCTGTAACGATCCCGAACAGAGCCTTGAGCTCACTGTAGTCCGCGGTTTCTGTCTATTAGTAAAATTGTAAATTGATCTGCAAGAAAGGAAAGGCACCTGAACCATGCCGTAAAGGAAGAGAGGAAGAAGAGCTTCAAAGACGAAAGAGAGGAAGAGATGCCATAGTGGAGGGCTCCGGGAAATTACAGCGGCCTGCCGTCCACACAGTGTTTCTGGCCCACCAAATCTGGCGCCTGCTCGCTCCACTCCTATTTAAGTTGGCACCCCTCTAAGAACGGCGGCGTATGGAGGCTCCATAGTTCGAACGCGGGTGCTCATGATATATCAGTGCGGGTTAATGATCCCCAGGTTGTCGAAATTATTCCAGAGCCCTCCACTACGGCAACTCTCTCTCTCTTCTTTCGCTCCCTCCTTCTTCTCTTCCCTTATGGTGCGGTGCAGATGTCTACCAGGAAGTGTAACAGATACTGCACCTTCCCTTTGAACCACTCTAATAACGGCGTTCGTATATATGGAGGTTCCCTGGACTACGATCCCCGCTCCGCCTTTCCACAGTGGCTGGCATACGGCATACGTGACTACCTTGTCCTCTCCTCCTTCACACGGCAGCTGGCGCACAATTTCCCGAGGTCACGTGGCACGCACTTCTGCTATACGATTGCTCAAAGTTGAGCTAAGCAGTCGAGCTAACGCTCTAAAAATTCACGCGACTCTGCACACTGATTTGATCCGCGCCATTCGCCTATTCGCACCACTTGCCACGGAAGCAGTGAAATTTGACGGGCGGTTCCTGGCTCGTCATGAACTCTTCGGGCTGCTGTGGCACAACCCAATACAACAGTAAAGATTTCCAGCTTTCAGCGAAGATGCAGAACTTGATAGAAGCTTAGTTTGGGCTAGTTGGGACAGAACTCGATGCCATTGCGAAACGTGCAAGAATGTTATGCGCCGCTGTCGGCGCTGGCTCCACATGATTTCTTCTCTCGCCGCCAGTGGAGAAACGCAGCACTGCTGAAGCGTCAGCACACTTCAGCGTGAACGCAACCCGTCAAGACAGAGTTATTAGCCGACCTCAAGCAAGAACCCGGCGATATCTGCGCCAGGTTTCACTAATGAATACTAACCACCAGTGGGCACCCATTGTGGGAATGCTTCGCCTAAGCACTTCTGAAAGACCGATATTTTTTGGCATTCGCGGGGACATCAAAAGGCCGACAAGCTGCGAGCCATGGATCCGCTGAGAGTGACCCGTGCGACACCGCTAGACCATACTAGATTCATTTCTCAGGTTCCTCCAGCAGTCGCAAACAGACTATTGCAAGGCTCATTTCGTACATCTTTTCGCAGAACAGCGTACGTTTGCGCCGAAGAAAAACGTTGCCCAAGCGTCTACGCGCCGCTCGACCCGAGGCGGTCGGCAGGTGCCATGCTTCTCAAACTGACCCTGGCAACGTTTAACGCTAGAACTCTAGCTGGTGAAGCTAGTTTAGCAGTGCTGTTACAAGAACTAGAGGGTATGAAATGGGATGTCATAGGGCTTAGTGAGGAGATTAGGAGGCCGAATGAGGCATATACTGTACTGAAGGATGGACATGTACTGTGTTATCGAGGTTTACCGGAGAGGCGAGAACTTTAGGAGTAGGTTTCCTTGTCAATAAGTATATAACGGGCAATATAGATGAATTCTATAGCATAAATGAGAGGGTGGCAGGCATCGTAATTAGGCTTAATAAGCGGTATAAACTGAAGGTTGCACAGGCCTATGCACCCACATGTAGTTATGATGACCAGGCAGTTGAAAGCTTCTACGAAGATGTAGAATCGGCAATGCGAAAAGTAAAGACGCAGTATACTGTACTAATGGGCGACTTCAATGCCAAGGTAGGGAAAAAGCATGCAGGAGACCAGGCAGTAGGTGACTATGGCATTGGCTCTAGGAATAGCAGGGGGGAGTAACTAGTTGAGTTTACAGAGCGCAATAACTTAAGAATCATGAATACCTTCTTCAGCAAACGGAAGAACCGGAAATAGACATGGAAAAGTCCTAACGGGGAGACTAAAAATGAAATTGACTACATACTGTGTTCAACCCCCGCCATTATGCAAGATGTAGAGGTAATCGGGAAAGTGCGATGCAGTGCCCACAGGATGGTGAGGTCTCGAATTAGCCTAAATCTGAAGAAGGAACGCAAGAGATTAGTAAGAAAGAAACCCATTAATGACTTAGCCGTAAGGGGGAGGGCAGAAGAGTTCAGGGTCTCGCTACAGAACAGATATTCAGCTCTAACCGAGGATGGCGACATTACCCTAGAAGCAATGAACAATCATTTCAGAGATATCATTACTGAGTGCGCTGTAGAAGTAGGTGGTACAATAGTTAGAGAGGATACCGGTAAGCTGTCTAAGGAGACGAAAGATTTTATTAAGAAACGCCAGAATATGAAAGCTTCCAATCCAACAGACCAGATAGAATTGGCCGAGATATAAAAGCTAATCAATAAGCGTAAGGTGGCCGATATAAGGAAGTATAACATGGAGAAAATTGAGCATGCTGTAAAGAACGGGGGAAGCCTTAAAACGGTAAATAAAAAATTGGGCATAAGCAAAAACCAGATGTATGCGATAAGGGACAAGGCGGGCAACGTCACCACGAATATGGACAAGATAGTCAAAGTAGCCGAGGAGTTCTATACAGATCTCTACAGCAGCCAAAATAGTCAGGACCGTAATGAGATTGGTGGTAGGGAAAAACAGGCAGACGTTCCACCAGTGACGAAGGACGAGGTCAAGAAAGGATTAGAAACTATGAAAAGGGGGAAATCAGTTGGAGAGAATCAGATAACTACAGATTTGTTAAAAGACGGGGGGGGGGGGGGGGGGGGATATCGTGCTAGAAATCTGGCCACCCTGTATACGCAGTGCCTGGTGTCATCGACGGTACCGGAACCATGGAAGAATGGAAACATTATCCTCATTCATAAGAAAGGGGACTCTAAGAACCTTAAAAATTACAGACCAATCAGCTTACTGTCTGTTACGTATAAGGTATTTACCAAGGTAATTGCTAATAGAATCAGGACAACCTTAGACTACAATCAAGCAAAGGATCAAGCTGGTTTTCGGAAACGATACTCTACTATCGATCATATCCATACCATCAACAAGGTGAGAGAGAAATGCTTGGAATATAACCAGCCCTTATACATAGCATTCATTGATTACGAAAAAGCATTTGACTCAGTTGAAACTTCGGCGGTGATGCAGGCATTGGGAAATCAGGGGGTAGACGAGCCGTACGTGAAAGTGCCGGAAGATACATATAGTGGCTGCACAGCAACCATAATTCTGCATAAATAAAGTAACAAAGTTCCCATCAAGAAAAGTGTTAGGCAAGGAGACACGATCTCCCCAGTACTATTCACAGCTTGCTTAGAGGAAGTATTCAGAGACTTGGAATGGGAGCAGTTAGGGATAAGGATAGATCGAGAATACCTCAGTAATCTGCGATTTGCTGATGACATTGCCTTGCTAAGTAACTCGGGGGATGAACTGCAAATAATGATTGATTACCTAGGCAGGAAAAGTAGAAGGGCAGGCTTAAAAATCAATATGCAGAAGACCAAGATAATGTCCAACAGCCTCGGGAAGGAACAGCAGTTTACGTTAGGTAGCGAAGCACTGGAAGTAGTGGGCGAATATGCCTACTCTTAGGACAGGTGGTAACCGCAGATCCGGACCATGAAAAGGAAACAACAAGAAGAATAAGATTGGGATGGAGCGCATTTGGCAAGCACTCGCAGATTATGACTAGCAGCTTACCGGTATCGCTCAAGAGGAAAGTATACAACAGTTGCATCTTACCTGTACTCACCTATGGGGCTGAAACGAGGAGGCTAACAAAGATGGTTCTACTTAAGTTGAGGACAACTCAGAGGGCTATGGAACGAAAAATGGTAAGGGCAACATTAAGAGATAGGAAGCGTGCAGAGTGGGTCAGAGAAATAACTCAAGTTACTGACATTCTAGTGGAAATTAAGAAGAAATGGGCATGGGCGGGACACGTAGTGCGAAGAGAGGATAACCGATGGTCGCTTAGGGTAACAAACAGGATTCCAAGAGAAGGAAAGCGTACCAGGGGGCGGAAGAAAGTTATGTGGGCGGATGAGGTTAAGACGTTCGTAGGGAACCAGTGGATGCGGCTAGCACAGAACCGGGTTAATTGAAGAAACATGGGAGATGCCTTCGCCCTGCAGTGGGTATAGTCAGGCCGATGATGATGATGATGATGATGATGGTGATGATGATGGTGATGATTATGATGATGATGATGCCATGCTGGACGTACCGGCAACCTCCTTTATGACAATTAAGATCTGGGAAAACGATTTAGTGCTAGTAGAAGTGTGGTTATTTGGGCAAATATAGAGCCAGCTTTAACTGTATGCACATAGAGACATGCCTCTCACATTCTCTATCGCCGCTTATCGCGCATCGCCGAGTATCCTAATCGTAAGCCAGTTTATTGCTGTTTCTTTCCCTCCCGTTCTACTTTCCGCACATGAGATGTCAAGTGAAAAGAGCAGAGAGGGTGCACAATAAGCATATTTTCTCCAGTGACAGGAGAGGAAAAGGTCCAGAGGTTGCTGCTGGAGAAACTGCGCCATCAGCGAGAGGTGTTTCAGAGCCACTTTTAACCAAGAAGGCCCGAAATAAATTAATGTGCATGACCGTAAACATTTAGTTTAAATACAGGAGCGTGGGATGAAGTTAAATCACAATTATGAAGAGCGTCACACGAGAGTGATGTCTAATTTATTCAGCACCTGATAGAAGCGCCGCAACCGCGTTTGATCCCAGCCCTGTCTGTGCCTGCTCGTTACTTTACAGGTATCGAAAAAATGACGTAGTACGTGTTCCAGCCAGAAGTGAGGGACCCTGTACCATTGGAAAGATTTGATTTCCGCTTACTGTACTCTTCTATATTGCTGTTTCAAGGACAAAATTGCTTAGTCAGTTCGAACCGCGCAATACCGTTATAGCGTTCCTCTCAGGCGTCTCGCGTCTAAGCATCTCCTGAACCTAGTTTTGATTGTAGAATAGCGTATTGCTCTAGCCGCATGTCGTGTGCACGAATAAATAAAACTTCTTACTTTCTTTTTCCTTCTACCTGCTTTCAGATCCAGAAAATTTCTTTACGGTAAACAAAAACACTGGAGTTATAATGACGGCGAACCTGCTCGACAAGGAAAAACTGGGTTCATCTAACGGTGTGGTCACCGTCAAAGTCAAAGTGAGTGCAGTGGCTGGTACACCTCGAATGGCTGCGATAGTACATGACGTCGATACTCTTAACACATTCAGAAGCGAAACGCTAGTTCGACGTATTTACACTCTTCTTGAGCATTCTTGTCAGCTTGACTAGTGTAGCACCGAAGCTCGAATGATTTTATTAGAAAATACGCCCGTCTTGATGTGGTTACATCTAATACATTCTACGACGCACATGTAAAACTGCACCCATGCAGTGGCTTTATAATGCGTTTATAACGCAAACGAGAACAGCGCATGAAACACTGCGTTCTAAGGTTGCAGAAAACTGTTACTCGAACTGTTAGCAGCTGCATGTTTAGAGTGTGTAGCATTTAGTAAGAGCTTGCAGCGATGCTATATTCAAGCTCAGTGGATATCATATAATGCGTCTTATGCATTTTATGCATTTTATTTGCGCGTCTGTCTATAACCATGCATAAAAGGTAATTAATTTTACCCTTAAAGGCCCATTGTCCACCCTCAGGTCGAAATTTTTTTTTTCCCCGGTGACTGTGAGACTTCGCCCCCAGAACTCAAGGCCGCAATGTTTTTTTTTTTTTTTTTTTTTTTTTTTTTTTTAAGAGTAACTAATAACGCAGTTACAGCCACCGCAATCATCCGATTCTGTCGTGTTTCTCTCCTCCCGTTCCCTCGCAAAGGTTTTTCAGTGTCCTGCCCGGTCGTCTAGCCTCCGCAAGACAAATTCCCCTTCCTCCTTCGCGTCTGGCGGGAGGTGGGGCGTGGCATTCCGCGTGCGCGAAAAAAAAAAAACGAAAAAAAAAAAAAACGGGCGAAGGAGCGCGCGCCGCTGGATTCAGTCGGGCTGTGGCGAGGGAAAAGCGCGCCGCGAGCGATAGCGATAGACACCCATCCTTCACCCTCAGACAGCGAGACGGACTAATGGACGTCGTTTTCGACAAATACGTCATAGCTGCGGCTAGACGGGCCAGCGCAGGGAACGGGGAAGCTGGCTTCCCGAAGGAGAGCATGAGAGAGCTTTGATTTGTATTTTCGTTGCTTTGCGGCGCGCGTGTCACTGTAGCATTTTGCAGAGACTATCTCCAGTACACGATAGAAGCATTGAGCTCCTTTGCTTAAAACGTCATACCGTGGACAGTGGCCCTTTAAGTATCTTCGAAGGTGAACAAGCTTTTTTTTTTTTCATTTATACTTATTGGGCAATTTGAACTTTTTATGCGATCATGATGAAGACGTTAAATTTTTTGGAAATCGAAACCCAAGCTCTGAGATCGATTGCATGGCGAGATTGTAGCGCTTGAGAAAGGATCCAAATAGCTGTCTCTTCCCGATCACGCCCAGGCAACGGAGGTGGAAGGCGACCGCCTTCTGGACGAACCGGGAGCGTCGACGACCGCCGCGCTGTCCATTACAGTGAAGGACGTGAATGACGAGGCGCCCACGTTCAGCCGGCCCAGTTACAGCGTCAGCGTCAACGAGAACATCCCGCCCGGGAGCCCGCTGCCGAACCTGGACATGTTCGTCCAGGACACGGACGCGGTGAGCTTGCTGCTCACTAGACGTCTTCTGCGGATGCACCCATGATCTCTGCGGCCGATTCGAACTAGTTCATTAGCCGCTAACTCCCAAAGTTTGCATAAGAACTCGCGTGTAGCTTTTTCTGCATAGAAAAAAAAAACAAAGAAAAATAATGAGGCTCTCTTCCATGCGTATAAACAGAGAGCATAGGGACCAGCAAAAATCGGCACGGTAAACCTATGGGAAGAATAATAACTTGCGTCATATCGCTTCAAAAAAGAAAAAAAAATTTACTGTTGTGGCACCAAACCACCGAAAGTGTCCGAAATGATAAACATACTACTTTCCGTAACTTGGTACTGTTAAAGCGTATTATGTTGCTAAAATAATTATGCTAGCTAGCATGCTTGTGGCGTTATTGATATTTTTTTCGCGTTTGTTTGCAGGGTTCGAACTCTGTTTTTAATATAAATCTGGTGGATTCATCCGGAATGTTTTCTGTGGAGCCCACCATCGCGACCGGATCAACGTCTGTGAGCATCCGCATTGTGAAAGGACCACTGGACTACGAGAATCCGAACCAACGAAAGTTCATTTTGTTGGTATGTTCAAGAAACAGCCTTCATCACAACCGATCACAATATGCTAAATTCAAAAGCTTAATAAAACGAAGAAACGGGAGACTATTCAATGATATAGTTGTCATCAAAACATATGAAAGCGCCGAATAATAAGGAAATTAAATTGGCCAGTGATACAGCCAGCAACATGGACCCTTCTAGGTACCGCTGTAGAACCTTCATATTGCATTCGTGGCATCCCTACTTTATCTAACGGCAAATGGAAAGCAAGTTAACAACTTCCAATACTTGTGTGCGCAAGTAAGCTCACTTGAGACGAGTCACCAGACCACGGTGATAATTTCAAGGGTACTTGCTGGCGGGCTGACTGGTCTACCCTAAGCCTTGAAATGATCGCAGTGCGAAACTAAAGCATAGGAAATGAACGCGCGAGGTGCTCCCTAGTGCTGAAAACCAACTGTCGATAGTCAGTGGTTGTATGTTCCTCATGGGCTCCTTTCCTATGTCTTTTCTCAGTTCGCACTACAAGTACTCTAAAGGAGAAAATTCCAAAGTATTGTGTGGTAAAATGGGCTACTTTGGCGCAAACATTTGCCTTGTACAAAGAAAGAAAAAGGGCTGAGGAAAAAGGTGGAAACAGCCAAGGTTAAAGCTCAGTCACTCACGGCAGGATGCTTCAGACGCTCAAGATAACTTTAAGCTTTCCTAGTGTTTTATGAGCTTTTATACAAAAGTATGATCACAAAAAAAGAACTCAGCAAACCCTTCTGAACATGGTAGCACCGAGGGGCACCAATTTAAAACAATTGAGAAAAAGGTTGAATAAAACATGAATATGCATGAGTTCTGTTGGGCACCAAGGTTATATTTATTTGCGCGATGACGTTCTCTAGCAGCATGTCTGTCTCTGATAAAAACAAACAGATTTTTCAAGTTCCCCTTTCTCTCTAGCAGAGCAAGAATGCAGTTTAGGAAGTACTCTCATGCTGCTTTTCCGAGGAGCCATTGTTGTGCATGGCGTTACGGCAATGGGCTTTCGTTTACCATAGCTGCAAGTCTGCAATACTAATACACACACATAACACAAGCCAAGAGCAGGCGCACCAGGAGAAAAAAAGAAGGGGGTGGGGAGAGGGAAAAAAAGCCAATGGTTGTAACAGCAGGCTGCACCTGCGTAATTAGGGGCGGTTACAAACGAATGTCTAGCACATCTTTTGAAAGCGTAATTGAAGCCTGGTTAGCACAGTGATAGTTGTGTCTTACTAAAGCTGCCATTCTCATTGGAGCACATAGATCAACGCACCCGTGAAACAGCGATAAAATTGCAGATTATTAAGCATCATAAGTAGTGCTTTAACCAGGCCCAGTGGGGCTTTCTTAATAATTCCTAATCGTTCTTACCGGTGCACGCGCAGCCTGTTACTGGCTAAAGTTGCTTTTTTGTTTGCCTTTTAAGGATTACTTAGCCTCCATTTCAGACCCTTCAATTGAACTAGAGCATCTGCACTGGCTCCATTTTATCTCGTCGTCGAAATTTTACGGTCGTAAAAGATCAATTACGATTCGCGGATTCTTTTTTGCGTCTTATACCATTGCCCTATTCTTTTTATCGTCCTGAGCTCGAGGTGAACTCGAGCCCCATGTTTGTGGCTTTATGCACGTGCTGTTCCAATTGGCGGGGCAAGAGACGCGACATACCAAATGCATTGTAATACACTGCTTTGTGAATTTGTAGGTGCGACACAAAAGCTATACACTGTTGCGACCACAATGCTACAACAATAGTTCTGTAAGCACTGTGCGTGAATGTCATCTTCATCTGTACGTATTCATCATCATCGGTCATCTCGCCCTGAGAAGACGAAGTGTTGACCGAACGGTGCTAGTTGGCAGCTGCTGCTTCGTCTTGTCAGGCAAGAAACTTTGAACCTGCTGGTGCATCGTCTTGTCTCACAATACACCTAGTTATAAATTACGCACTCACAATTTGCGCGCGGTTTTACGTCATCACTCTTGTCTTCCTTGCCTTACGTCTGGTTGTACTGCTTTAATATCTTTCAAATTATAAGCTCTGAACTAACCACGGCTACACAGAGCGGGCATCTATCTTGCAAAATTGAAATCACCGTAACTGCTATAACGATTAAGGCACGTGAAGTACCCTGCTGTTGTTATGATCACGCGGAGTGAGTCAAACGCTTCGTGCGGCAGAGCGTACAGTCTTACGAATTTTTCAAGGCGCAAACTTGGGCCTCATGCTAAATGTGGACGCTCTGCATCTCTTCATTTCTCTACCCGACTGAGGTTACATTCAAAACTGCTGGCAGAAATCAAAATCTTTCGTTGTCTCAATTTTGTTCTGCGTGTGTGACTTCTTGGCAGGTGGTTGCAGAGGAAGCGTTCACGAATCCCAAGCTGTCGAGCACGGCTACGGTAACAGTGAACGTGCTCGACATCAATGACAACGCACCAGTGTTTGAAGAAGAGAGCTACACGGCAACAGTCGTTGAAGACGCATCACCTGGGAGCGTGGTAACGACTATAGTGGTACGTACCTTCGACAGGCGACAGATGGGTTCCGAGGACATTTTCTTCCCTCGGTTTTAATGTTGCGCACTCATTTGTGTGTGTTTTCTTTTCTCAGGCTACCGACAGAGACACAAGCCCCCACGGGGAATCTGGTTTAATGTACTCTCTTCTTGGAAATGGCGCAGACAAGTAGGTACCGAGTACAAGAATGCAGAGGTGAACTGTTCACATCAGCATATGCGCGTCCCGTCAACAGAGTGCGGCGCGTGCGGCGTTTGGCAGGTTCCACGTGGACCCCAGTTCGGGCGTGGTGACGGTGGCACCGTGCGAGACGCCCGGGCGTGGCAACTGCCTGGACTTCGAGGGACGGCCATCGTACTTCCTCTCTTATCAGGCCACCGACGACCGGGGCCGGGGCCAGAGCGCCGTGGTTCCGCTCACGGTGCGCCTGACGGACGCCAATGACAACCCGCCGGCCTTCGAGCAGCACCTCTACACGGCGCTCATCGATGAAGGGGACGTGCGCTTTGATCCACCACTGAGAGTCCAGGTACGTATGCACCTCTCAGTTGCTTGACTACGAATGTTTACTTGCTCATTCTAGGAACAATTACTCTGGAGAAATGAGAAGTGTTTCATGGTAAGAAGTAAAATAATTATAGATTACAATCCGAATGATGCGGATTAACTGGCGCGCGGCTCTATGCGCTACCGATTTGTGGCCACTAACTGATATTACTGACACCAATACTCTAAAGACTGAAGGTATAGAGTATCCATCAATTGTAGCCTCCCTGTTAGTTCAGGTTTAAACTGTAACTGATCACTCGAAACGACGCTGATTTTTGCCTATACTGACCTTACTAATGCTAGCGTATTAATCGCCACCCGCCTCTCGTTTTTTCGAATCACTGTTCTCGACGGCGCTGTTGTGGCGTTCACCTATAGACGAGAATCATTGCTCCTTTCCTCAAAACTTGTTTTCTTACCGTAGCCACCTTTTGGTCCCCCCCTTCAGCCCTTCAATCACGGCGCGGTTGATGTGTCTGCCGAGAAACCACTCAGTTTCCGTGCATTTTCTTTCATTGGCCGCTCGTTCGAACTCGGGCTTGCACCTGGAAGTGGCCGCGGGCTCTGGTATTCGAGTGGGGCTGCACTTGTGCTAATTTTCAAACAGATCCGGTGGTCAGTTTTGCGAACATGGCAATACTAATACTGCTATTGGAAATAAAGCACTTGCCATCATCGCAGCTTGCTTGTAGAAATGGCCTATCGCGGCTATACCTGGCATCGATTTTTTTTGCTCTTTCTTCTTATAAAAAGCTTCGCCTTCAGAGAAAGTAGGCTACCGTATAAAAGGATAGTCAAACAATATATTCGAAAACTCCAATTTGTTTGTCCTCAGTGTCCTTGCAACTGTGTGGCGTCAGACGAACATCGAACTTCCTGAAGCCATGCGCTATTCGAATTGATTCGTTTCGTTCCGTGAAGGCAGTGGAAGGAATACTTCCCCTGCCTTCAGTGAACGGAAACATTCACTCTGAAAAGTATCACGTTCTGTTTAGAAAACTATATATAAATTCCTGAGAATTGCGTCTGCATTTCCGACATTCATGTATTCAGTTCAGCCTCGCAGTTGTTGATGACAGTAATGATAATGGTTCAGCATTTAACTTAAAACTTTCTTAAATCCTACTCCTTTTGAGTCAACCTTTCCTGCCCCAGCTGCGGAGCTGGTTACGAGGGACAACGCCGAAGGCGACTGCGACAACGACGCGGAACGCAGGAACGGGCGCCAAAGAGCTGCGCTCTTAAAAACGCCAGAGCAGTGTGTTGGGGGCGAATAAGCGCACGTTATGGGGTTGTGGAGTGTTTGATAGGTACTATACGTTTCCTTCTTTTTTGGTAAACTTGCCTCGTGCTCTCGTAGTCCACATTTCTCAGAGGTGAGATATAGATATTGCGTGATTCACCATTCTAGGCCCGGGATCCTGACGTGACGTCCTACGTTAAATACAGCATCGTTTCCGGAAACAGCTACAACCTCTTCACCATCAACCCACAGACGGGTGACATTACAGTTACGAGTCGCCAAGGGCTGGATGTTTCACTTCTTAGAACGGACACGTAAGTGAAATGATACTGATATGCAGCAGATATTGTTTTAATCTGCCTCACGGCTCAAAAGCCAAGGTATAGAGGGGAACCTTGACTTTTTTTTTTATTTAACTGAGCAAGAACAGAAATATGGACTATTTTCAGAATTTCAATTTTATCATTTTATTTTGTAGAATAACGCTGACCGTACAAGCCTCTGATGGTGGTTCAGGCATCGACACTGCAATAGTTAAGATCACCGTTAGGGTATGTAGCTTCGTCGCTGCAACTTGAAACAGTTTTTTTTTTATGTTTTACGCTGTAAACATGCATTTTGTTTTTCAGGACGCCAACAACAACAGTCCCGTCTTTCAGAAAGATCGCTATGTCGCTTCTGTGCCGGAAGCGTCGCCACCAGGTAAATGAACGTGTTTGGATAGCGTCGATGCTTGCATCACGCAGACACCTCCGCGAAGGACTGACGAGAGACCATATTCATCACTTCTTCGACAGGAACCTTGGTGGAACAGGTGTCTGCGACGGACGCCGATACGGGAGCCAATGCCCACGTCACCTATCGCATTTTAAAAGGAGCCTTCGACGACTTCACCATAGATGCCAATACAGGAGTTGTTTCATTGTCAGCGACAAGTCGTCTAGACTACGATAGACGAAGCAGCTACATTATGGAGGTAAAGAGATAAAAGTTCAACAAGAAGCGTCGCTTTGCTGTCCCAGTAGCATCTTTTTTAAATAGCTTTGCTTGCCCTTCCTATTCACCTGCCGTCACTGTTTTTGTTCATTTCATGGCGTTGAAAGATTATTGGAATTGACGGAGGAGTTCCCGAGAAAACAGGGACGACGACGCTCAGTGTGAATATTTTGAACAGCAACGACAAGATGCCGTACTTTCAACCGACGACGCAAAGAGCCCAAGTCTCAGAAGGTACGCTTGAAGCAATCGTGAACGCTTGCCATATGTAACACACATGAACCGCTCCGACGCAGGCCTATCAGTCTGGACCGGAGGCGATGAGCACAAAGCGTTTCTGTGTGACTTTCGTTTTAAGGTGTCACAGGATATGCACCATATATATTGCCAGTAAAACGAAAACGTTCCACACATGCAGGGGCGCCAGTTGGTTACAGGTTCTACAAACTTGTGGCTAAAGACCCGGATGCCAGCTCTCCTGAGTTCTTGAAGTACGGCATTGCGGAACCTGTGACAGCTATTGCTAAAGACGGGAGAAACGTGAATGAGTCAGTTCAAGCGTACAAAGTAAGTGACTGCTCATCTTATCTTTTAGGTACAAAAATAGATGCTTCCTGCATTAAAATCAATGCTTTGATCACTAGATTTAAACAGAATAAAAGTAGCTAACGTGCGCTAACAAGATAAATGTGCAGAAAGGTACTGTCGAGGGTACACACTGTTTAAAAAAAATTGACGTAGAGATACACTCAGAATGAGCAATGCCTTGCATTGATGCCATTAATCACTTGGCTGCTATGACGTTTAAACTGCCGGAAGGATTGTTCGGGTCAGGTTAAAAGAAAAACTCATCGCATGCGAGGTGCAGGCTCAGACATTTCATTCGCCTCGCCACGATCTTAAAGATCAAACGTTCATACGATTATTTGGTAAAATATCTCCGTGAGGAAAGCTGAAAAGTCGTGAGGCATAAACTGTCAAAAAAGCATGTATAAATGTATAAAAAAAAGCAATAAATAAAATTGGAGCCGGCTCTAGCGCAACAAAATGAGCCTTGCCCCTCAGGGCCGCTGATGGCCTAAATTTTTGTCTGCTGACCCTAGGCCTTCTTCGACGTGGACGCGGACACTGGCGAGGTCAGAGTGGCATCCAAGCTCGACCGCGAAGCTGCAGCTGTCGTCATGCTAACAACCGTGGTATCTGACGTCAGCGCCGTGCCACTTCAAACTGGCTTAGGTAACGTGCAATGCCCCTCTGTTCCAGCTTTCAAAAATGAATGTCAGCTTAAATGAAAACAAAATACTCCGTAAATCTGCAACCGGGTAATGTCAGCGTCTACCTTTCATCATCCCAGGCACCCTTGTGATCACGATAGTGGACCTCAACGATTTTCCGCCATCGTTCCCGCCACCTTGGAGTCCGGACCATCCGGAGCTCTTTATCAGTGTCATGGAAGAGCAGCCCGTCGGCAGTGTCGTCGCGTCGTTCGTTGCCACGGACCCGGACTCGAACATTGCCAGTTATTCCATCGAGCCCGAAAATCCTTACTTCGCCATTGACAAACTTTCCGGTAAGCAGTGTATACTCTTTAAAACATAGACGACATGCCAGTGGCAATGGCATCACTGAGACACCCGACCTTTCGTCTTCCTTTCCCAGGCGTGGTCACGATACACAAAAGAGTCGATTATGAGCAAGTGCAAGAATTGCGGTTCTCCGTCGTAGTGCGAGACACGGGCATTCCTCAGCTGTCAGCGGTCGCAATGGTGACGGCAACTGTGACCAATATAAACGACAACGACCCGACGTTTTCGCAGGTACGTCTGTACTCACGCTTTTGTGTGTATTCTTCTGTGTTCGTTTTTAAATTAAGCCGTTTTAAAGTTCTTGCTGCTTAAACATTGCTTGCCTGTAGTGCTACCAATTATAGACCCATATTTCTTTGCCCGAGTGTTTCAAAATCCACTGATGAAAACAGTATATAGAAACTCTGTATGTAAGCGAAAAAAAGTAATCTCAAGACACCACCGAAAGAACTGTTCTTTCTTCTGTAGGTAGGGTGTTAGAGCGTGCTAATAAAACAGTAAGCCACATAACGCTAGTATCGCCGTTGCAAAGCCCATTGAATAGCCCGCATTCGGCTCCAACAAATACCTTCCAGCCTAAATCCGCACGGCTTGCCTTCCAGTAAATATATCCCCTTTTGTTCTTTTACGAAACGAGCTGATTCACAGTCTTTTTCATGCGCACACTGCCTTCACTGTGAAGCTGTCAGAACCTCTGTATTTATTTATAAGCATCTCAATGAATACCTATATATACTGCGCGAGCTAAGAGAAGGGAATACAAATGTGAGCTCGCAAAAGGAGTCGTACCAACAAGTTATATTTTCATAAAAGCGTATACGGAACAGCAAACCGTGTGTTCAACTACCAAAGCATCTGGCTTGCAAGAACGCTTCGCAGTTGCTGGCACCTGCCACTTCGACAACCATGATCGTTCAGCGTGCGATGGGGAAGATACCGGCAACTCATGCGGTGTTCTAACGAACGAAATTCTTTGATAACCCGGCCTCTGGTTTGCAGGCAGCAGCTGTAGCTTCAACCTCGGGGCCGAAAAATCGCCATGTAGTGCACATAACATTCAAAGTTTGTGTACGACATGTTCTGCTACAAGAGGGAAGTGGTCGGTACTCTGGTCGTATAAAGGGATGTGCCAGCAAACCATCGCCACTGCTTCCGTGGACGCTCGCGCCAAAGGGCTAGATTGCGCGCCTCACGAAAGCATTCGCTTCAGTTCGCGCTGATTGGTTGTGTGCTGTTTGATCACTTTCAGAAAGCATACCACGCTTCAGTCCAAGAGAACGCCCCGCAAGGCACCTTCGTGACGAAAGTCGAGGCGAAAGACATCGATGCCGGAGAATTCGGCGTCGTTTCGTATTCTTTGCTGGGAGAAAAAAGCGGAGATTTTCAAGTCAACAAAAAAGTAAGTGCGGAAGGAAATGCCCAGGGAGAGAGACGCGCTCAGAATGCTGCGCGGTGACGTTTAATTGAGAAGAACGTTTTTGGGCGCACTGTCACTGCTTTCGTTCTTCACTCTGCTGCTTTAACTGAAGAAAGCGCTTACATTTTCAGGGCGAGATAAGTGTCGCTGGAATGGCCAATTTAGACAGGGAGATTACCCCCGCAATCACCCTTCAAGTGGTAGCCACTGACATGGGCCACGATACAACGACGAGAAGGTCGGTTTCCGTTCCGGTGAGTAGGCATGTTTTGAGAAATGGGAAAGATAAGCCACAGGACACGGCTCGCCCGGATAGTCCTCTGATTTTTCGTCATGACTAGAGGGACGACAAATGCGAGAAATTCCTCACATATCCCGCAGGTGTACCTTACCCTGCTCGACGACAATGATAGTCCCCCCGTATTCACGAAAAAGACTTACGAGGCTTCGTTCGTCGCCAACAGCCCACTCGAGTCTGCACAGAGCATCGTTCAGGTTTCGGCGACGGACGCGGATGAAGGGATCAACGCAGAAATTCGCTACTCCATCGTTGCTGGAAACGAAAACGGTAAGCCGTGAACGCACGCGGCATGGCCAGACTTTCACACTCAGTACCCCTTTTTCTTCTACAGTCTAATCAATTATCATTCAGCCATAAATTATTGCATTATTAATTTTAGATGGATCAACGCTCTAAATTAAGAAAAAGAAACATTGTACTATGTTTTCCTCTCTTCGCTTACTGTGGGCTTCCCTCATATCTACAATACTTATACCCAAGAATGTTGGTCACTTTCTGGGAAATAGTTTTAATGTATTTTTTTTTCCATATTGTTTAACATCACTATAACAATCAGTATGTTCGCAGATCTTCCCTCGGCAGGATTCTATCCTTTATTTTATTGTTTTTTTGCTATTCATTTTCAAAAGACGCTCACCACTAGTTTTGTGCTTATTTTCCTACTGTTTCTGGTATTTTCATCTTACTATTCTAGTTGGCCGAAGTTTCGGAGCGCTGCCTAGAGCTTTTCCTGCGCTGTTTTCTGGTCGAAAAGAAAGTTCGTTCATACGACCTCTTTTATAAGGTCATGCTCATCCCGAGATGAACACAAAACAGCCGGGGGTCTTCTTTAGTGCAGCATAATACAGGCCCCTTTTCTCAGTCCAGGCACAGCATACCTCTTCTCGCTGCGAATAGGCAGTACATATGCAATGCACATAACTCTGCCACTGGCTGATCAAGATGCCGCCAGTTCTGGGCTGTGCCAGCGTCGATAAATTCAAGTGGCTTTGCTCATGATTGCACTTGTCAAAATACAGCAATTTTCAGGACTTCCAGAGCAGCACTAACCCTGCAAGCGTCCTCTGCAGGCGTCCTCGCCGTCAACCCCAAGACTGGAATCGTGTACCCCGTGAAGAAGCTCGAGAGCAGCCGCAAAGAGTACCGCATCGGGCTGGAAGCACGCGACGGAGCTGGCACTGGAGCCAATACGGACAACTGTGTGGTGCTCATCAGGCTGATCGAAATCAATCTCGACAAGCCTCATTTCGTGACGCCCTCCCTCCCCAACGCCACTGTGGAAGTGCTCGAGGTTAGAACGAGCGCGTGCAGCCATTTACTTCTTTTTCACGCCTTGCTACTAAAATCTGCGCTCGGAAATCATGTAGCCGTTCTGTTCCAAATGCACTGTCCGAGGATTCTATTTTCTTGGACAGTTACTGTAGTCGACATCGAGCAGACGGCACATAATGTGGAAAGTAGTGCCGAAATACTAATTGTTGAGATAAACTGGCCTTGGAATAGTCATTGATTTTCCTACTCACCCTAAAGGAGGGGGGGGGGGGGGGGGGGGGGGGGTGCGAAGCTTTGTTTTTGTGAAGGCAGCAGCCCCTTCATTCGTAACGGATTTTTTTTTTCTTTTACACACTACGTGTAATTTTGTTTAATAGCACCGGAAGGCGGGCGTGCGCGAAGAGACGTACATGAGGTATTGCTGTTAGCTTACATTGCTGCGTACTTTCTCGACACATTTTATGTAGTCATTGTTCTTTAATTTTTTCTTTTCTCTTTATAAATACGACCTTTGCCCTTGTGTAAAGTAAAATAATTGTTCGCAATATTTTTGATGAGTGTCGGAGTCATAAACATGGCTAGTCCGACGCGACACATCGACACAAAGACAAAAAGAAAAAGACTACTGTTTCTTCTCTACTATCCATGTTTCATGCCTCCTCCACCCTCTTTGAAATTTAGACACCTCCCCCCCCCCCCCCCCCCCCCCCCCCCATTTCGATCCCCCATTTCGATTCTTGGGGAAACCCCCTGGGAAGAGTACTACTCGCGTGGCTTCGCTTTCAGAAGTATAGCAGGTGGTCGCTCTCGCCCAGTGTTAAGCTCACGGCGTCACAAAGAAATTTCTCAGTAAGATGTCACACGCCATCGCGTACGAGCTTATCGAGAAAGACAGCTGTACTCCTGTAAGCTCGCGCCAAACCAGATGAGAGAGAAAAAAAAAAAAAAGGAGCAACGTAAAGCGAACTCTCAGAATGAAGAGCACTGACGATCCAACACGTCTTTTTCAGAACCAAACCCACTCGAGCCAAGTAATAATGACTGTCGAGGCCATGGACAAGGACCACGGCGACAATGGGCGCATCTCTTACTACTTCAAAGTTGGAGACAGAAACGTCGCTGAAACGGAAGAGTTTCGCATTGATGAAGTTACTGGAGAAATCCATGCCAAGACCGTCCTCGACAGGGAACTCAGGCCACGCTATGAGGTAAGCTAAGCTCGCTTAAAGAGCTCGCGCAACTAGAGTTGCTGCTGGTACTAACAATAAAAATATAATGTTAATTTTAATTTTTATTCTTTTGGCTTTTCGTGACCTGACTTGGCTGCGGCTTACAGAGCGAACCTGGAAATCGCTACACAGTGATGTGTTGGAATATATTCACGTGCGCTGTAATTGCTCGAAGTGCACTCCCGCAGTTTTGCCGTGGCATAAAATACAGGACACAGAATACAGCGAGTCGCCGGAAACATTTCAACGCAATAACACTGTCTGTCCGTGTGCTGCTTGAGAGTGATGCGCCATGTGAAGTTCTCTTTGGTTTCTTATAACCGTGCCACATCTGCGGGCTCCTTGAGTTACGAGGGGTGGTTCACAATTCATGGGCAAAAGAGGGCTTTGGGCGAAGCGATGCCAGCACACAGATGCCCACATGCGTCATCATCTGGTCGAGATCTCATCGGCACGAAATCCGCATTAAGAGAAAATTATCACTGAAGTTGAATGGCAGTTTCTTAGGCCATTCAGATTTAGAAGTATATGATATCAAAGCTGCGCGGAAGCTATGAGAAATGCCGTATAGCGGAAACTTCCAGATTTACTTCGACTCCCTTTAGTTCTAGGCGGATGACATCACTTAGCGCACGGGCGTCTTTAGCATTTGTTTTTTGTTTTTGCCTATCGGGGTGGAGTTACGCCGATTGACGTGGAAAGTAGATATTTGAAGGGAGGATCACTGTAAAATCAAGGCTAGGTGTTGCACCTTCGATTATGCCCTGCTTTCCTTTACCGCTTAGAAAACGTTTCTTACTAGTTTCATTAATGCTCTGCTCATGAGGTGCCACATTCACTGAGAATGGTTTGCCGTGGTCGACGAAGAATAGGTCGCTAAGGCTCCGTTAAATTAAGGTGCATATAGCGAGTTCAGTTCATATAGCGAGGTGCATATAGCGAGTTCACTGCAAATAATGATTGATGACCTAGACAGGAAAAATAGAAAGGTAGGCTTGAAAATCAATATGCAGAGGACTAAGGTAATGTTCAACAGCCTCGGGAAGGAACAGCAGTTTACATTAGGTAGCGAAATACTGGAAGTAGTAGGCGAATATGTCTACTTAGGACAGGTAGTAACCGCGGACCCGGACCACGAAAAGGAAATAACAAGAATAATACGATTGGGATGGAGCGCATTTGGCAAGCACTCGCAGATTATGACTAGCAGCTTACTGGTATCGCTCAAGAGGAAAGTATACAACAGTTGCATCTTGCCTGTACTCACCTATGGGGCTGAAACGTGGAGGCTAACCAAGAGAGTTCTACTTAAGTTGAGGACAACCCAGAGGGCTATGGAACGAAAAATGGTAGGGGTAACATTAAGAGATAGAAAGCGTGCAGAGTGGATCAGAGAAATAACTCAAGTTACCGACATTCTAGTAGAAATTAAGAAGAAGAAATGGACATGGGCAGGACATGTAGTGCGAAGAGAGGATAACCGATGGTCGCTGAGGGTAACAAACTGGATTCCAAGGGAAGGAAAGCGTAGCAGGGGGCGGCAGAAAGTTAGGTGGGCGGATGAGATTAAGAAGTTCGCAGGGCTCAAGTGGATGCAGCTAGCACAGAACCGGGTTAAGTGGAGAAATATGGGAGAGGCCTTCGCCCTGCAGTGGGTATAATCAGGCTGATGATGATGATGATGAGCGAGTTCAGTGCGTTTATTATCGCTCAGCGCGTGACTAGGAAACGAAGAGCAAGGACATTTCTGCAACCACGGCAAGGCCTCGATTCCAAGCCGAAGCCCGAAAGTCGAAGGCTTGGAAAAAAAAAAAACTAAACCCTCGGACGTAAGCCGACCGAAAAATGAGAACGCTGAGTACGGGCACAGTACAAAGCTCAAGTGACATCTATTTGTCACGAACCTGTCCCTGCTCACTCGCAATCACTCGAGTGCGTAATCTTCTGATCCATCAAGTACATTCGAAATGCGGCACTTTCTGAACAAGTCTGTGACTAAGCCTTCCAGGATGTCATACCGGGCTGCAGCAATCCAGTTCACTGCTACTCCTAGCAACGCGGGTTTATTCGGCCCGGCGGAGTGACCGCGCATTTAAGTCAACCAGTCTACTTAAACCTTTTGTAGTCGAACCTTCAAACGCTTGTTGATCCAGGCGTGAAGAGGCTGTAGCTGGCCACCAGGTATGATCGTGACATAAACATGTACTAGCTTTAGCGTGTGCAGCTTTCACTCTATCGGTCAGGCGCCCACGGTAGGAATCGAGGACGAGGGAGAGAGAGGCGAGGGCGCGAAGCTCCTAGCCCTACGCTCTGGGTATAATTGCAATTTCTTAACAGTTGGTAGTAATTATTAGTGTGACACGCGTACGCTAAATGTCTCGCGCCCACGCCTCGCAGACCTCCAAGCGCTCAGGCTGTCAGGTCACTTTATTGTACGAAGCTCCACAATGCCCACGATGCGTGGAATTTCTGCGTAAAGTCAGAGCCATCCTCTCGATTACAAGTAATTTGAGTATTTCCATCGGCTACGGCTCGGCATAGTCATTGCACATTGCTGGCTTCTTAAGGAGTTCGATGTGGGGCACCACGTGCGTGCTTTTTTTCCTTGGAAGAGGTTCTGTCGTTCGTTATGAATTATATTTGTAGAGAGAGGTAGAATGCAGTTTAATGAAAGGAAAGGTGGAGAAGTCGGCAGGCAAATTTATATGATGTTGTTCTTTGTTGTACTCGCAAATCCCCCTATCTAAGCCGACCTGAGTTTCGTATGCTATCTTCTTAAAAACTATTGACTTGGATTGGAATAAATACGGTAATTGCGCAGAACCGGGAGCTGCGAAGGTTTTCACGTAATGGATCACTGCGATCCATTGCATACGAATCTGCATTGCTTATTCGGATCGTTAAAATTTGAAAATTTTTTTTTCACCATGGGTGAGCAATAGCGCTATATTTAGAAGTGCAGAAATTTGTTTCACAGGTGGACTAATTTTTTTTATCCTCTCTCCAATTCTAGCTAGTGCTCGTTGCCAAAGACCACGGCACTCCCGCACCATTTGAAACGCTACGGTTCCTCACAGTTGTTCTGAAGGATATCGACGACAATGCGCCCTTGTTCCCTCGCACACGGGTACTGTCCTCTTTCTGATCGATTATTTTAATCGGTAGCTGAGAGACTCACTCAGCTAATTATATATGCCTTTATCTTACAGTCCACGAATCCTTACGTGTTTCACATCAAGGAAAACTTAGACCCCGGCTTTCCCGTTGGAAGGGTAACGGCGATTGATCAAGATGTCGGAGAAAACGCCATGGTCTATTACTACATTATTGGTGAGACACCAATCTCAGTCCGGTTCCACAAATGCTATCCCTTCGTGAATCTATTCCACTGCGCTTGACAGTTGGCAATAGCCTCTGCATGTATCTATATTAGATACAGCTGAAGTATTCGGTGCCCGCCACACAGCGTTCCCCCATGACAAAAAGCAGACCAACGTTAAAGCTTTTTTTGTTGCCAAACAAAAATCTAAGCTCCAGACGAAACTATAAGATCAAAAAAGTTTGAAGATTCATGATTTATTTTATTGTCAAACAATAATAATTTCTGGAACGAATGAACAGGGCAAAGAAAAAGGGCGGGGAAGTAGAGACAAACACATGCGCTGACTAGCAAACAAATGATTTATTGCGACCAGGCTGGAAAAAATATAACGAAACATTGGGAGCACGTACGCAAAGAAAATTACGAATCGAGAGGTATTACACGGCGTCGCATTTTAAGAAATGCAATTTCTCGTGTGACCAGACCCAACGAATTATGGCTGACGCACGTTTAATCGGAGTTGTATACCGGGTGCTTCGGTTTGGTTTGGCTTGTGGGGTTTAACGTCTCAAAGCGACTAAGGCAATGAGAGACGCCGTATGAGAGACGCCGGAGGGCTGAGGAAATTTTCGCGCAGCACACGGGCGCCTTGCTGTTCGCCTCCACTAAAACGCGGCCGCCGTGGCCGGGATTCGATCACGCGTCCTTGGGCACAGCAGTCGTGCGCCCTAAACCCTACACCATCGCGGCGAGGGGGGGTCAGTGAACACTCAAAGTTTCCTAAAATAGTGAATTTGAAATAGAATAACAATATTTTGAGAACAAATTAGAGGTGCGATGGACATAATTTACTGAAAATTTTTTTTCAATTAGAAAGCTAATTAACTAAAACCTACAAAATAACTCTTTAAATTTATCGCAGTTGGATGGTTACTGTTCGAAGCAGTGAATAAGAGAATGCCACGTCAGTTTTTGAAACAAAAAAAAAATATTGATATTATAAAGCTTGCAGTGCTAAGAAATCTGACACTTTTTTCAGCACGAAGCCCGGAACTGAGCGCAAGAAACGCGCGCAAAGCGCAGGAGACTCGGTACAGACGCGACGTCCGCTGGTGATGTGTTGCAGTGACTATAGGCGCCAAATTCGAACTGCCTGCTCTACTGTGCCGTGTCATCCACTCTATTTTGTTTCGTCTAAGTGTACATGACGCGTCGTGCAGTACCGCTTGCAATTCAAACTAAGCACGTATCCACGGCAACATGGTATCATCGAATGTCTCGTCTATAAGCTTCCTGAGCAGCTGATGTGCTGAGTTTCGGTTACGTTCCGAAAAAGTGCCGGAATTTTACGCGTTCCAGGGATTTAGGCAATATATGTTACTGCGTTTCAAACTCACCATTGGTACAAAACCGCGAACTGCTTTAATAAAAAGTTAGTTGGATTACGTTATTTACCTGTATAGTTAGGAGGGCGTTGAAATAATTGTGTCTGCCATGACTGAGAACTTATCAATGAAAATATTTCTTTTTCTATATTTCGAACTCAATATTTAAGGAATTTTCAAAAGGGTCCGCTGAAATACCCAGACCTTTTCACAATAAATCATTTTGTTGCTATTTATGGTATCTGTTTGTCCTCTTATCTCCCGTCCGGGTTTTTTGGCGCTGTTCCATCTCTACCATAATTATGAATCAAGTCCGAACCCACCCTGTTCTTGCTGTTGCGATTGGCGAACGAAGTGATACAGGTCAGCAAATTATTACCTACTGCTTTGTTTTTTAAGTTGTATTCTACTATACAGAAGCGCTCCATAACGCTAAGTGTCGGGAGAATTTACAAATCTCTTCGAAAAAACATTGTCTCTCCCGTAATTGAGAGTAAATGTAAGCATGAAATGGCTTCATTACCGGCGCTGTCCTGTCGCCTGGCTCTATTGCTCAGTTTAAGCAGTTCTGACGGAGATGTAATTTGTTATGCTCGACGCTTAGCGGCTTCCTCGAACCAGCCCCGCTGCAATGACACCTCTGCATGTGCTGACGGGGAGTACGTCTAAACGACGGCGGTGAACGCGGGCCACCGTGGCAGACCACAAATCGAAGACATCGTTGTAGGTTTCACGCATAGAGCCCCGCTGGCCTGTTTGTGTTTTCGGGCTGATGGCGCGGCTTTAGGAACAATGGCGAATGCGGAGTGCTGATGTCATCGAAGCGTCAGGGACAGCAGCGCTGACTCAAAAGGGCGTCTCATATCTGTCTCGATACGTGACTCCTCTGAAGGCGCGTTTGAGGGATCCACCGAGAAATGAGAGTTTAGTGCCACGAAATCAGAGCGTAGTAAGCGAACACACCTGTTGGTGCATGCGCTGCTTCAGGGTACATGAAAGTTCGTTTAGCTTCGGCATCGCCTTCATGTTCTCTTCTGATTCGACGCCATGTTCGCCCCGGCGCAAATGACAACGGTCACTGAAAACATTGAAAAATATAAGTCCAGCGGTTGAGCCGATGAAGTAACAGAAGGGAAGCAGGCATGGAAAAGCAGTCTCACAAGGTAGCATACTGTCTTTCCTATATATGTGTTGTCACCATCTCCTGAAGCAATGCACGGCGTTGCGAAGTGCCACCTTGTAGCAACATGTCTGTAGCAACATGCAATACCAGAAATACCGACTTGGAATAACAGTGCTGCATTTGCTTTCCGCAGATGGAAATTGGGACACACAGTTCACGATAGACAAGATGCAGGGCATCATCTACTCGAACGCCTCGTTCGACCGTGAAACCAAGGACCTGTTCGAACTGGTGGTGAAAGCCACAAGCAACCCTGACTACCTCGTCTATACGGTACGCTACCGTCGTCCGCGCTGAACAGTACATAGCCCATAACACCTGACGTGCGTTTTTGGTTTTGCAGAGGCAGGCTGACGGTCTTCCGCCCAGTATACGAAGCTACAGCGAGTCTGACCGCACTGTGGCTCTCGTCAGTGTTCACATCGACGATGTGAACGACAACGCCCCCGTGTTCATAAACGCGCCATACTACGCAGGTAAGATCAAATCCAGACATCCTATCCATACTTTGGTAGGCTTTTATGGTCGTATAATGGAAGCATAATTTCACGATTAAGCGTACGTTTGACAGTCTCCCACGCTATATGAGGTTTATGGAAAAGGTATACCGACTTCAGCGCTTGCTGCAGTACCAGGCATCTTGTTTTTATTTTTTTGTTCTTGAGCGCAAGGAGTTTCGGCCCTATATGCGACCAGAACTCGGTTGATTCGTCGAATCCATTTCGAAACTTTGGCGAAACCCGGCAGGTGCGATTTGTGAGATTGCAGCCTCCGGACGTGCAAGTCAGCTGATCCACGTAGCGGCGCTGTGTCGCAGGGCTGCGATTCACTGCCGTGGAAGGGGACACAGTGTTCACGGTGCGGGCCCGGGACCCGGACGAGGAGCCGGCGGAAGGCGCGGCCATCGCTTATCGCATCGAGCACGTTACGCTGTTTCTGCCAGGCTCGACGGGAGGCATCCGGCCCATTCCCGCCTCGTTCAACGTGTCGGCGGACGGCCGTGTGTGCGCCACGCACCCCATGGCCCAGTACAGTCAGGCACGCTTCACGGTCGCCCTCGAGGCCAAGGAAACGGCGCCACCGCACAGGGCTGCGCGCACTACGCTCAAGGTAGGCTCGCGTGCGCTATGGATGTGCTTCCAAATCACCACGCGCCGTACAGATCAACCTCTGCTCTCGAGCCTACTTGCATACACTGGCTCTTAACTCCGGAGTGAGCATTCTCTCGCTACAGGTTGCTCTTCTATAAGTTCTGAAACAGTGATACGTCAGATTCGAGCAAAGAGTTTCTATTTAATGTAAACGGTGCTCAGCACTTGGTGTTAAAAAAAAAAAAAGTCAGACTTATTTCACATTATCATGCAGACCGGCTTCCAGTGTTTATAGCAGTTTCGTGTGGATGATGGGTTTCCGTTGTGACCCTCATGCCAATCACGTGGCCTGTATTTAAAATAGGGTATAGCTGGCTTTTTATGCCTTGGTTTGGTTTATGGGGTTTAACGTCCCAATGCGACTCAGGCTATGAGACGCCGTAGTGGCGAGCTGCAAACATTTCGACTAACTGGGACTCTTTAACGTGCACTGACATCGCACAGCACACGGACGCCTTGCTTTTCGCCTCCATCGAGAAGCGGCCGCCGCAGCCGGGATTTGATCCCGCATTCTTGGGCGCAGTAAACTGGGTTTTATCAACATCAGGAATTACTAATGTGTGCACTGCAATGGGTGCTTGCAGTAGAAACCTTGGCAGTCATTAAAGAGTTTTAGTATTCAAACCTCGGGCCCATAATAGCTGTCACTTTGATGTTTGATTATTTTGTCTCAGAGTATTAATTTGCAATAAGCGTTTATGAAAGTCCGGCAATAAAGCAGTTGGGCTGTTGAAAACAGTCAAAAATCATATGCCGTATCCGTACCGCTACAGGTAAGACAAAAGCCGTTAGGACGAAGAAACCGACAAGCACAGTGCTAACTTCTGAAGCTTTATTTACCTGACGTTGCGTATAAATGTACAGACGAGGCTTTGACGTCTTGTGGACAAACACATTCTAGAACACACGCGCCGTAGACAAACACAAATAACAACAAAAAAGACTCAAGGTAAGAGAAATAAAATGATTATGCATCTCAGAACTGACAGCTTCTTGCAGCGGTGCTTACACACTGATTTTTCAGCCTTATGTTGAAAATTTAGATTATTTCTCTCATGTATCAATCGCGATTCGTTACCGCCACTGTGGTTTCTTTATAGCGCGGCGCGCACAGCTATCTCTATCTTTTCTGCCCATTCACAATCTCTGCAATGAGTGCCAGAGCGACCAGATATGACACTTGGAACTTTGAAACATGTTCGTTTATGCTTTCGGTAAGACAGCGTTCACTGTTCCCTAGGCGCTTCACATATTATAGGACAGCGGAATTGAATAAACTGCCTGATCACAAGCGACGAAGCGCATTTGGTGTTGAGAGGTACACGTAGCCTCCTTGTCAGTTTCGTTGTTCGTGGCTCGACACAGGCCAGCCAGACACTGAGGTTCCGGTATTCGATTCGTATTTGATTCGGTTCTGTCTCTTTCCTATTTGTATTTGAGCACATCTTCATTAGACTATTCGTATTCAATTCGTTCTGGAAAAAACACTATTCGCACAATCATGTGGCTGCTGTCTTAACTGTTGCTGTCTTAACTACGGGCGACAAGGGGTTTATTTCTGGTGAAGCACTTGGCGCGCTACTCTGGAAGAAGATCATAAAATATGGCTGTACTCACTCACAAACTCCTTTTCTGGTATTAGCTCACAGTGACACTGTTTTTCATGGTGTGATTAATTTGTTATTGATATGCTATTGCCGTTCTTTTTAATAAGGTACACAACGCGTCACTAATTTGCAACGCCTTCTTTATTTCATTCTTCTGCTCAAGGTGTGGATATACGAGCCCGAGCAGCTGGTGCGAGTAATAATTGCTCAACCTCCAGAGGAAGTGTACCGGGACCAAAGAAGAGTCGTAGCGTACGTGCCGTTTTGTCGAGAAAGCACCAACTATGCTTCCATTAGCTGTAGTGTATATGCTTCGCTATATCCTTCCTTCTTTTTCAGTGTTCTTTCAAATGCCACGGGAGGAACAGTGGTAATTGACAAGCTCAAGTACCATGTAAATGATAAAGGGAAGCTTGTCAAGTCATGGTGAGTGTTCCAAATGCAACGTTGAAAACACCAGCCCCTACTACAGGAAAATGTAGTTGTCGTGCAAGCTCTGCCACTGACACTATAGTGTGCGTCTTTATTTTGCATGAGAGTACAGCGAAACCATACAACCGCGGGAAGTGATCGTACAACGATATTAACAGCTGCGATAAATGCGGCTACTGAAACGCAAGCACTCTGCGTACTCGACATCTATTATACTGAACGACGTACAAGTGTGAGGGAAGGAAGCAAACTAGCGAGTCTATACAGTCGATCCAGGATATATCGAACACGAAGGGGATCGAGAAATAGTTCGATATATCGATTCGATATGTAAGACATGCCGACAGATTAGCTCCTCTGAAAACCAGAAGCGCAAATACGATGTACCCACGCTAGCGGCACGCTTCTTGCAGCGACTTGCTGACCGCCAGCACCCTGGCCGCTCACCGCTCGCCGCGGGTGCGGTGACCCGCGAGACTCACTGAGCGCACCTCCGCGTGCTGTTTCGTGGGAGCCAGCGCGCACGCCAAATATTTAGTATGGACAGATCAGAGCGTCGGAGCTCGCGCTGCTCGAACCTCGTATCTTGTGCCGCGTGGCACTAGTGCCCGTTGAGCTTAGGATTCACATCAAAGCTGCTGCGGACGGTGCTTTTTTGAAAAGTCACCGCTTATCATAAGAGACCTAATTATTATAAACGCAATTAAAACTAACTTAAAATAGGGTACCGGGAATTTCTCCGTTTCCTTTAGCAACGAAGACTGTCACACGAGAGCGAAAGCCGCAGCAATCCTCCGGTCAGCAAGGCTGGCTTCGCCGCTTGACAGCAGAGTCGCGTTGAAAATAAACACGCCAGACGAAAAGCCACTTTCCATATGACTCGACGTTCAACTCCTCAAGCGTTTTTTCAGCGTTAGCACTGCCAGCAGGTGCCCATGGCGGCCTAGCCAACCCGGCTAAGCGCACGAAAAGTGGTCATGTCGGCGTCATTAGGAGAAGCGGCCCTGCAGTAGTACGGCAGGCAGTCAGTTATATCGATTGTTCTACTGAACGGGAGTTCGATAAACGCGAACAACACTCCTATAGTTTTGCATGATATTTTCAATGGGATACTCTGAGAGTTCGATATAAGCAATAATGGGATATATCCTGTTTCGGTATATACGGGATCGACTGTATATGTTCGGCCAGAGGCCCACATCATTGCTACGTGTGTTCAAATTAAAATGTGCATATTTGCAGTACTACATGACGAGGACTGTTAATTGTCGACATGTTCCTGTTGCAGGACCGACTTGCACGTTCATGTTCTAGACAAACACGATCGTGTCATTCACACACCGGAAGTTCTCGATGCAGTTGACTCCAACATCAAGCTTGTCCGGTTCCAAAATCCCGAGCTGCAAATTCACAACGTCCTGGTAAGTAAATGCCCCTACTTTTATCACTTTCTATGTTAGCATATGCAGCGTGTGGTCCACACACTTGTCTAAAGCGCTCGAGCGGAGAGCTGCGAAGCTCGCCGATATCATTTACGAGCTCCCGGGGTCCAAAATAACATCTTATCATACACGCAGGTCCGCGTCAATTGCGGTCTACTCCTCATTTCCTAAATGTTGCCTAAAAGTTCCTAAAAGCGCTGAAAAGTAGCCAGCGCTGAACACAAGCCGAAAGGCAGCACTTTGAAATCGTACAGTCTATCTGGGGTGACAAAAGCTGTTTTTTTGCGGTCCCGCTCATCGACCTCAATCTGCCAGTACCCGCTCTTCAAGTCAATGAAGAAGTACTGGGCGCGACGAAGCTTGTCGAGCAAATCGTCGATACGGGGCAGCTGGTAGGCGTCTTTTTTATTGATTTCGTTCAACTTTCGATAATCAATACAGAAGCGAAGGGTCCCATTTTTTTTCTTTACCAGCACGACATGGGATGACCACGGGCTGTTGGATGATTGTATGACGTCATCACAAAGCATCTCCGGAACTTGTGTCTGAATCGCTCCACGTTCCGTCGTTGAGATACGGTACGGCTGCTGACGGATAGGGCGGGCGTCGTCAGGAGTAATGATGCGGTGCTTCACAAGAGGCGTTTGCCGTACTTTCGATGAGAACACGAAACAAGCGCTGTACTCTAGTAGGTGGGCACGTTTGTCACGCTTCTGTGTTTCCGAGAGATCCGGACTAATATCAAGACGGTCAAGGGGCGGATGCTCAGTGCTAACAGCCCCAAACGTAAAACATTTTGAAACATCCGCTAAGGAGTCAGCGAATGCGATGACAGTAGCACGAAAAAGATTCCGGGGTTCCTTGGTGAAGTTAGTCACCAGGAGCTCAGACCGGCCGTCGAGGAGGTGGATGAGGCTGCGCGCTGTACAGATGCCGTGGGTGAGCGATATGGACTGGTTGCCTTCCGCGACCGCAGGCCCGTCACGCAGTTCGTCGCAAGTAAGTCACAAAAACACTGGCGCGTGGCGGAATCGAAATGCTCTCGGCGAAAATTGCAAGGGCGGCGCGGCGTTGGCAATTCTTGGTGTCAGTATCAGCAGCTTCAAAAATGTCGATCAAAAATGTCCCTGTGCGCTTCCGGAGATCGATAATAGCTTCATACTCTCGGAGAAAGTCAACACTAAGGTTAAAGCCAAGGGAGCAGTCAGGTATAACGAGGCAGCTTGCAATGAACGTGGAGTTGCGAATTTGAACTCTTGCCGTGCACAGGCCACTAGGAGCTACGACATGTCCGCCAGCGGTGCGAATCTGCATGCCAGACCATAGTGTCATTACTTTTTTAAGAAGCGCGCTAGCTTCCCGCTTGTAATCGAAAAATCAGCGCCAGTGCCCACCAATGCGCTAACCTTATGGCCGTCGAGAACCACGGGTATGTCCAGCGAGAATCGATCTTCATGCGTAGGGACTGTCGTCGGTGCCGTAAAATCGCGATTGCTCACAGGTCTCGTTGTCAGGAGGTCTTCGACACGTCGATTGCAAGCGGCCTCGCCCCCGGAGGTCGCTGTCCTTAGTTTTCCCGGCAGGGACTTGGCGACCGTAGCTGCGCCATCCAGTAGGATCTGGGCTGTGGCGATGGTCGTTGTGGGGACGAGGAGCGTGATTGCCGCCGGGAAGTTGGCGACATACGCTGCGGAGCTAAGTAGTCCGCAATGTCACGGGGTCGTTGGCCTAATGGAGGGTGACGCATGTCCATGGAAAATCCGTGAAATCCCAGGTGTCGATAGGGGCACTGGCGATAGAGATGATCTGGTTGCCCGCAATGGAAGCACAGGCGCTGGTGATTTGGGGCGCGCCACAGGTCCGCCTTCCGCTGGGGTGGTCATCGGTTGTCGACGTATGGCTCAGTTTGTGCGGAATACAGCGAGCCTTGATCGGGTGGCTGCAATAGCGTCGAAGCAGGCGCAGGGCGACGCGCCATATCTGCATAACTTGGACGTAGGTACTCCGTGAGAAAAAGTGGCGGATCAGCGGACGCTATTGAAGGCCTCAACGCTTGAAGCTCTCCGCGGACAATGCTAGCTACAGAGCCGACCATCGGCTGGGGAGCACCCAAAAGCGTCTGCATGGAGCTCTTCGCGTAAAACTGAGCGGATGATGTCGCGTAGGATCGCGGTGGCCCCGAAGGCCGAAAGCGGCTCCGCAACCGAAGCGGCGAGCACCGGCCTGTCGTAGGTGGTAGACCGCTGCTGAAGCATCCTCTCCATTGTGACAGCTTCGGAAAGAAACTCGGCAACCGTGCTCGGTGGATTACGCACGAGGCCAGCGAACAGTTGCTCTTTAACACCGCGCAGGAGGTGGCGCACCTTTTTGTCTTCGGTCATGGCCGGGTCAGAACATCGGAAGAGGCGGGTCTTGTCCTCCACGTACATGGTTACAGTCTCATTCGGCATCTGAATACGAGACTGCAAAGCGCTTTCTGCGCGTTCTCGCCGATCCACACTGGTATAGGTCTCAAGAATGCGTCGGCAGAACTCGCGCCATTATGTTAGGGCGTCTTCTCGGTTCTCGTACCAAATACGGGTGCCATCTTCCAGGCTGAAGAAGACGTTTCGAAGCTTGGCGGCGTCGTCCCACTGATTAACGAAGCGACCCGTTCAAACTGGACGAGGCAGTCTTCGACGTCTTCCGTCTGACTACCGTGGAAGGGCTGAGGCGACCGTAGGTTCTGCAGGGTATAGTAACTTGGAGCTTGCATAGCAGGTCGAGGGGCGACTATGGTGTTGAACTCCAACGGCCCGCGCTCAGGGTGCAGGCCTTAATTCATCCGGCTAGTACGGTGCACAGGGGTGTCGACTGGCACAGGAGTTGAGTCCTGGGCGTGCGGCGGTGTATGGGACATGTGCTGGGATCGATACCTAGCGCCGAAACCAAAATATGTCGCGGACAATAGGCTGTGAACGACAGGGCTAAGCTGTAGGCGCAGACAGAGTTCCGAACACAGCGCGTGAGCCGACTTCAGTGTACTCTTCTTCCAGGCGCACTAAGAACATAGGAATACCAGGGGGCAATATAGAGTCAAGAGGGCTGCGACAAATGTCAGGAAATCAGAATGTCTGTTAAATAACGTACGGGGAGAAATAAAATTTAGCAGCTTGTAGAGGCTTTTGTACATGTGTTTGCATCTAGGAGAGATCTTGACGGTATCCATCTGTCGTTAACTGTGGCGCAGCCAGCAAGAGTTGGCATCAGCAAGCAAGAGTTCGACCTGGCTTTGGCAGTTCTAATCGCGATGCTGGTGGTGATCTTTGTCGGCGTAGTGACGATGATGGTCTGTTGTACCTGCCTTAAGTCGTGGTAAGTACAGCCTAACAACGTGTTTTCTTTCCGTTACGATTACTCATTTTACCATATTTTGCTGGCGTAATAATTTTCGCGCGTAGTGGCCTAATAATGTACATCTATCTAGCACTTTTGTCACCTTTTGTCTGCGCCAATGCGCACACAGACACATTACGTGATGTCATAGAGCTTGATATTCTTTTGCTATTATTACAAGCATAGCAAAAACTATAGGTGAACAGTAGTATTTATAGTCATTTCTCTCTCTTTAAGGCATTAACTATAGGCAAGCTAACCGACAAAGAATCTAACACACGTCTCCACTTCACACTGCAGCCTTGCGGAAGCCAGTCGGGTGTATGTGTCTCTTCCCAAATCAGTTTCTGAACAATTCTTTTCAGGTACGCCTACAAAGCCAAGGAAGCCTTAGGTAAGTACAAGGCTGTACTTTCTTGTCCCCCCACTCAGAAGAGAATAAAAACGTACGACAGGCTAATGTTTGACAACTATCACGCAGTGCGTCACGATGAAAGCCCTCCAGTGACAACCACGTGAGTACTTTCTTGCCTAGTAGATATTTACCGAAGTGGGCGGTGCAGAGCCATAATAACAAGTGTTGTCCTCACTTTTCAGTGAAAATCCACTATGGACCGAACAGTAAGTTAGATTTTGTTTCTATGGTCTCTCTGCCCGTCAGTAGTTGAAGCTGTTGTTTTATGGCTATGCATGATCTCACAAAGCCTGTTTTTTTTTTTTTTTTTTTTTTTGTGCTCCCTCTGCCTGCAGGAAGCTGAAGATCTATGAAGAGCAGGTAAGTATCATGCCCTCCACTGCATCCACAGAATATTGCTCTTGTCTGTGGGGCGCATGTGCTCCGCGTCACAGAGCCTGAATCCGACACCTGCACGCAACCGCAGGAGCTGAGCATGAGCGTGGCTCCCGACAATCTGGTTACTACGGAG
Organism: Amblyomma maculatum; assembly: GCF_055883805.1. NCBI lineage: Eukaryota > Metazoa > Arthropoda > Arachnida > Ixodida > Ixodidae > Amblyomma > Amblyomma maculatum. The sequence goes on along the minus strand of NC_139344.1, from coordinate 158,832,029 downwards.
GCGGACATTGCCGCCTTCAACTTTAACGATGACACCAGCAGTGCAGTCTACGCTACGCTGCGGCGAAACAGCGTTAGCCACCTGGGTGCCGAGTCACGAAACGGCTACTCGACCCTGACCAGCCACCGGCCCACGGCTTCGTCGCGCAGGCAGCGCGAGCCGGACGCAACCGAGGTGAGAGCCGTTATCGATTTCTCATTGGCCTCACCACCCCCCTCCTCCCTGCCGTCTTCTAAGCCGATACATAGATTGTTCAGATATTAACCAGTTAATGTCTGTCCTCGATGGCGACAGCCAATGCACAAATCACTGTGACGCGATGGGCGGCTGCAGAAATCTGGAAATAGACCACCGCTCACAAGAAAAACTCCTTCACCTATAGGCTCCTGCCTATTTTGTGGTTAGTATAGGGTCACCGGGGCACTCTAGTGGACAGAAATTAGGTACGTCGCAAGATCAAGACTTCTGTAGTGATGTCAGAATAAAGCCGCGCGTCTGTTTGTGGCCAGTCACTCACTGGCTGCTGTAAAAAACCTGTCGTGCGTAGCAGTCTTGAAGGGACATAAAGTGCAGCAGTACCAGCTGCCGCTCGCCAGGTGAGTGCAGGGCATAAGAAGCCTCCTGTGCTATACGCGAGTCATCCCACTGAGCCACTCCACTTAGGTGACGGAGATTTTTAGCTCCAGATTTCTGAAAGTAGTCTGTATACGGCTCTGTTGCGTCACAGCGGCAACGGTATCTGGGATCGTGAAATGCCTTCAACGAGTTTTTGAGTGTCAGAACCTTTCACCGTTTGTTGTACCTGGGTCTCATGTAATACTCGTAAGCGGTCTTCTCGCCCCTTCGGGGCTTTTAAATGAAATGGGTAAGGGATGCTCCACAGTATGTTCCGACAGCAATCTCAGTGGTCTGTTTTATGAAATTAACGATTCTTTTCCATGTCTTCAAGAGAAGCTAGTCCCAACTTTGTCTCGTAAAAGCGTTAGAGCGCTGGTCTAGCGGCGGCTTCCTTGTTCGTTTTTAGTTGCATCATCTTTGAAGATGGTGAAATACACAAAATATATACGATACCTCATGCGCAAACGCTTTGGCTGATAACAAAAGGCATGAAGGCAACAAGCGATACTGAAATGTGAAGCGTTCCAGAGGGCGAACTCACGGAAATGCTGCACGCTTCTCCTTGCTCACATCTTTCAGAGCCACGAGTACCACGAGCTGCACTCGAGCGACGCCCGCCCCACCGGCGACAGCACGCCGTTCAGCACGTTCCGGCCCACGGGAAAGAACACGCCTACAGAAGGAAGGCTCTTCCAAGACCCAAGCCCCTCTCATAAAAACGAGCCCGTTCTAGTGGCTGAGTTATTATAGGACGTTATTTAATCCAGAAGCGACGACGCCACCACCGCGACAGTGACACTTTGCTACGGAAAATCAGCAGCGGAAGCAGCGTCATCCTCATTGTTTTTTAACATGCATGTGTGTGCGTCTGTGCGTTTGATAGCAGACACCAAGCAGTGCTGAATGTTTCCTGGACTGGGCGCAGGCTCACGCAGACGAGAGTATTACCCGCGAAATGTTCCACAAGGGATGTGATATTTCCTTTTCGCAATGAGTTCTGGCTCCGCACAACTTGGCTTCTTCTGTCCAACCAGAAGCTGACTGACTGCCTTCTCTGGAACCACTGCCAATAAGTATAAAAATAGAATAGACTCACAGAAACACATTCAGTGGTCGTTTTTGGAACCTTAGACATGGGGGAACTTTCTACTCCGTGCTTGTTAGGCGATGCTCTGCTAGCCCGTAGTAGGAAAGAGCACTGAACAAGGGTTGAGGGGGAGCCTCAGTTCGCAAGCCGAGCCAACGTTTCGACAAGGGACTTTGTCTTCGTCTAAGTCCCCTTACTGTGTAACCATTTCCTTTCTCTTGTTCTACCTTATTTAAAAACCTGCCATGAGAACAAGATCGGGTATAGTGTAAATATCGCGCCTGTGGAGGTCACGCTTAACCTATCAAATTTCCCCAGCTTACTGGCTCTTATTCCAACTATGGACTACTACAGTTGCGAAACACACAACACGCATGAACGTGCATAGAGATAATTGTATTTTTATTTTATAGTTCAGATGTACTTTTAAAAAGGCCTACGACCACTACGCAGATTTTTTCTGCGCGGTGGCTTTGTAAAAAACACTGATTTTTTTTTTTTTTTAGTGAATTCAAGCCTGAAAATACAACGCAGAGTTGACGACTGCGCTGCTCGGGTACCCTTTCTTGACCTCATCTTCACACCGTGTCTATTAAAGTTAAAATCAGCTGCGTAAATGATATTTCTTTAAGGATGTGATCCCAAATTTACACGCATTCGCCACCAAGGCTTCTCCTTACCTCTTCTAAATATGCAGTCAAAGGGCCAAAGCCTACTTGAAGACCATTCACAGGCCTGAAAGAGGAGCAGGCCCGGGCCCCTCTAGCCTTTTGTTCTTTTTTCTTCCTTTTCCTCACATTAACATAAGGCTGTTGCATGTGACATCAGTGCCAGGTCTTGAGGGGCAGGCCTACCGGTTTCTAGTGTTATTGGCGGTTAGTTTGTCGAAATATAGTACATATGGTCGCCATGAAAATTTTAAACTTAGGTCCGGCTGGTGTGGTAATTGCTTTCAGCCTTTCAGCGTAAAGATGAGTTAGTTTGTTTTATAGGTAATTCGTAATTACTTCGCGAAAATACGACCAGTTCGAGTCCGGCGAAGACGGCAGTCGCGAAACAACCGGACCTTTTCAAATGCAATTGGTAAACGATCCCTCTGTATGTATAAATGTACACACAGCTCGCGCGCGCATGTATACATATAAAAACGCACAAACCGCGCATATAGATAAAATTTTACCCAAACGTCATTTATTCCAACTCAGTCAGCCCAGCTTATCACCAATCAAACATGGAATTTACGTTGCCAACCGACGACTCATTTGCGTGCTGTGCCAATGAGAAAAAGGTAAACGCCATCTTCTTTAGAATGGAAGTGCTATAGTTCTTCTTTTACCGATGTCGATGGCTACATTTTGGGAGACACGCGAGGAAAGCTTTCCTGGCGTACCTGGAACAGGTACCGGTTTAGCATAATATATCCTTGAGAAAGGTAGTAGTGTCGTCACTTCAAGAAGCAAACAAAAGAAAATGAACGACATTGCACCCGGCGTAAGTGCCCTTAACAGTAGTTTTGTCTACTTGGAGTTTCTTTGCGGGCGTTCCACGATGGCTTGTTTGTGCCATGATAGGATGCTACGGGTGCTGCGTGATGGGTGCCAGAGTGACTGGACCTCCGAGTGCGTGAGAACAGCGCATTTGCGAAGACCGCCGCCTCGCGCTCGTCGCTCCCACTGGAATGCGGAATCGGCAACTAGGCGGCGCTGATGAGCTGGGAACACGCGCCTGGGCTCAAATGGCCCCGCGTCTGCCAGTCCTTGTACCAGAACCACGCCTGGCAAGTGTACATGAAGTAATCTGTGATGGCCGTTCCCACCGTACCAGTTATTTATTGTACGTATACTAGACTTCTCTGCGGTGGTTCTTATCGAGAAAAAAAATTAAAATGCAAATACTTTGTTGCCCGTGACGACGCTCCTTCTGTTTTCGCTCATCAGACTGCCGCAAAGCATGCGACCTGCCATAGATGCTTACTCGTTGCCATCTAAACATATATAAATATATTTGTGTGTGTCTGTGTTTCAAGGTGAATCTCTCAGAGCAATAAAACAGTTGTACAGAGTCCCACTGTCTGCTCGTAGATTACAGATCCGAATGAATAGGGAAGATATGAGCGCCAAAACACCAACAGTACATCGCCAGTTTCCTTGTATACGGTGTTTGAACGACACAAACCGACAACTCTCTCGGAATGTAAGAGCTTTACGAAGACGGAGCATAAGCATAGCGTGATGTGCTTCCGTCGAACATTTAGAGAAGGACGTTGGCGTGCATCGAGCTATGCCAAAACTTGAAAGGTAGATCGTGTATATGTGCACTGAACGACTGCTGTAGCGTGATAGTCTCTGCAGTGTAGGGCTCATGTTGATTTGCGTGTGCCACTTAAGCTTGCTTGTTCCTTTTGAACACTTTTCTGAGCCGTTTCGTATCACGGCTTTATGCCCCATACGGGGGTAGTCATCGTAACTGTCCGGTGGGCCTCAAAGAAAAAAAAAATAAAAATAAATAAATAACACGTTTTCTTCTCCCAATGCTCTATCTCTTTCCTCCTCCAAGAAACAAGTACGTCCTGGACATACCACGGTAACTGAAATTAGGAGAGGCGGTGCGTATCGTATTATTTTGAGCTATGTATGAATACACGTTTGATGTTAACAATTGCTTTGAGCGGTTGTTATTGTACGCGTGCATTGCAATACGTGTAACGTTATGTTAGCTTAGTGTTGGGCATCGTAGGAATGTCACGTTGGTTGGTGACAGTTTTGAAATGCGACGCCGAGTCTTTCGTGTCTATAGTACTAGTACCCGGAGTGAATGTTCGTGATACTTCCCAGAAAGTAGTGAGGAGATGATAATATTGGTGGGGCTCGCGCTAAGCACTTTCAAATGCCGCGTACATTTCCTGGACTTCCCATCTTTGCTCCGCATACCTGTTTTTTTTTTTTTTTCTCCCGCGAGGATCGGGAGAACCGGTCTCCATAGTCAGAGTCGTCCGTCTCGAAGAAACCTTGGTCTCAAAGCTTTTCGACAGGTGCGATACTGCTGTATGTTTTCCGCTTTCGTCGGGCCTTTGGCACGTTCTCGATGCGATGCCGGTCGTTGGGAAGTACGTGTTTTTTTTTTTTTTTTTGTGATGCCTTGCCATGTGGCATAGAACGGGACGGTCTTTAACTCAAAGTAAGTCGCGTAGACTGTTGTCTTCAAGAAAACCAGAGCAAGCTCCAGCTCTTAACCTTGTCCATTAGCCATTAGTGCAGGTCTTGCTCCCTTGTAGCCGACAGTCCAATGCTCTCGACGCCTGCATCCCGGGGCACGTCCATAAAGGTGGCGAAAGTCCACCTCGGCGGCTGCCCTTGGACACTCAGGGCGTGTGTTCGGCATTGCGTCTTCTTGGGAGCCCGATCTACTAGTTACCAACGTAGTAAGGGCCACCCCAGCTTTAATTCATGTAAGGGTACCCCTTCATTCTCATTAGGTTATGAGGAAAGGGGTAAGTGCACTGGGGAATCAGGTCACGTGCATTTTTTTTTTTTTTTTTTAAACCGACGCTAAAATTGGGAAAGCGGAGCGGGGATCAAATGGAAGGTCTGTGGGGGAGGCACTCGTGTTAGTTGCTTGGTGTGTAATGGCGTCTGCTTTTTATGATCAATATTCTGAGCGTCTTGTATCCAATGTATCTGAGTGTGTTTTGTTATTTTCTTATTTAGAGCATGTATCTCCTGAGTAATGTTTCGTTTTTGTAACCTTCTTGAGTTATTTAATAGCGCCGCTAGAAAGTCGGTGCAAATGCGAGCTTCTTTTACAGACGGAATGGTATTTAGAGCTTTCATAGCATCGCAGATCGCGTAAAGCCCCATTAGAAGTGAGTCCGGGTGGTCCGTTACGTACTCCCTATGTGCGAATAACTCCGTATGTGTGGGGCTGGTAGTTGCCGTTCTTCCACTACTTTGAGTTACCGATGCGTCCGTATAAGCTATACATATTCCGGGACTTATATGAGCCACTGGACATGATGTTGGCTGCGTTTTACGACGGATCTTAGTAGTGTTGTTAGTCGTTATATTGTACTCCCAATGGGGGGGGGGCTATTATTTTCGCTGTCTGTGCTGTCACCTCATTGTATCTGGTTGCAACCGGCTCAACATACTTTTTCTTTAAATTTCTTGTTTCTTTTCTTTGTTAAACAATATCTGTCAGAACCTTCACCTGTGCATATTCCTGAAGTATCGGGATCGGTGTAAGTTTTGACAAACCCGTGATGGTGCGCATTGCGTTTCTATTTATTGTTTCTAGCTCCGCCCATTGTCGTTCCGTCAGTATATGGAACTCAGCTTAGTACACTGTCCTAGGTTGAAGTACTAAAGGTACAAGACGTCTCGCTATATCTGTTCGGGCCCCTCCTCCCCTAGATGAGGATCAGCGAGTATAGACCTTTTCAACACGGGGAGCGCCATCTTCCAGTCAAAAGCCTCAAACCAGGCGGTAAGAGGCCAAGAGTAACTTGCTGGCGGCGAGAGTAACGCGCCGCTCAATGTTACCCATTCCGTCTGGACTGCATGCGAAGAACATGTCGCTACTGGCCACGGCTACGGTTGCATTCATTGGCATGTGCGTGTGATTGTTTTCCGCTGTGATGGCTTCTAGTTCCGATGTCGGACAGCTACCAAGCTTCCTCTGGACAATACTGCGCTGTTTACGGCTGCACAAACAGCCAGAAAAAAAAGAAATGCGGCGAGGAAAGCGCTTTACGCAGCTCATCGCGTTGTTCAAGAAGACTGTGGGTGCAACATGTTTCAGCTACACAGTCTGTAATCCCATCAGGATGCTCGTACTCCTGATCTGTAAAAGGAAAGTAGAAGATTACTTTGGGATATTTATAATTACAAAGTACACTTTTTGTATACAGTGGCCGGAAAAAAAAAAAATTGTTGAGAAAGGGAAAATGAGTACTCTGAAGAATTGATTGAAACCCATGCACTTTGCTGCGAAACGGCAGCTGATTGCGAGGCGCTTATGGAGTGCAGATTTCGGACAGTGGTTTCTAATTCTGCGCAATTAATACCGCTGTTTACTATCTCTTTTTCTTTTCTTTTTCTATATGGGTGTACGTGTGTCAAACATGCTCTGAACGAATATTTCCTGGTCAACGTTTTAAATTTGCCCACATAGAAAATAAAGGGTTAACAGCGGTATTTGTCGCAGAACTAAAGTCATCACGGTCCGCGATCTGCGCTCCATAATCGCCTTATCACAGCTAGCGGCCGGCACCTTGCAAACAGCTGCCGCTTTGCGGCAGCGCTAGCAAGGCGAGAGTTCAAACAGTTAGCGGAACCGCGGCGCCCTTTCTACTTTGTTTCCGTCAGCGGCAACAGCGTAACGCCCCAGGTGGGTTTCGAGGGCCATGCGCTCGCGTGTTCCTGCTCATATTGCTCATGATAGTACTTGCGTGTACTCTGGAAGCACCTGCATTAACCCGATACCCATCGGAAACCACCGTCGGCAGCCGCGCCGCCGCATCGCCTCTGTGTAGTTCACTCTCCTTTCCCATGCGAGGACCGCTGGCAGCATCTCTCTCCGGCAGTCTGTTGTCATGTTCATTTATCTCCCGTCTTTTTCGCTCCTCGACCCAATCACACATCCACCTCACACTTTCAATGCGCCGAAAGGCGGGTGACTTTAGCGACGCCACTGAACCTAACCAAACATTTGTGTCCCGCCGCACCATTAACCTTCCCACAGCTTGACAGTAGCAAGAAAAATTGCTCAAAAGCGAGGCTTTCCTCGCTAAACGAATTGTGATACAGCCCACGTTATGCATGCCATAGATTTATTAACTTCCAACGTAGTGATTCGGTACACCCTTCTAATTACATTTGTTAGTTTGGGCTGTGTAAAATAAATTGCCCTGCCCGCACCGTCTGAGACACAACGGGCTCCTACTAATTGAGTACCGCTAGCTGATGCTCTCTGCTAGGCTTCAGAATGGCAAGAGCGGTATTTTCTTATTGGCAGCGACATGCATGTCGAATATTATACGCTGCAGGGAGCTCATCCACTCAAGTGCACTCGCTTACATTTTTCTAAGCGATAACGCGTAGGCAACAATCATCTGAAGTACTCAGTGTCACGGGCTTAAGATCACAAATTCTCTTATTCGGCTTCCGTAAAAGTAGGGGTTAAACACGCCGTATTGGAGATGCCACCGAAATGTGACCGTCGCAGCCGCGATCAAACCTGTGTCTTTAGGGTCAGCAGCTGAGTATCCGCGACATCTGTATCGTTCAAACGAGATGCAGAAAATAGTATGGAGTGAATAGCTATCGAAACGAAATAGTATAAGCAGTCATCTTACCTCCGATATTAGCCGAATTGGCTGGGTCCCCGTCGAGCACGACGGACGAGTGTCAAATGAATGCACAGATGCTATGAAACAAAACAGCCTGTTTTTCATTTATTCACAACAGCCAGTCTCCTTCAAAGTCTTGCGGAGCAAAAAATGCGCGTACAAGCATTGACGCGGAGATGGTTTCTCCCAAAACACGGCGAAAAGCAACAAACCACACCTAAATAAGCGCAGAGAACAGCAACGCGACGAACTTCTTGCAGTCCAATATGGCGTCGCCGCTAGGCGTCGCGTCGCCCTCGTCCTTGCTTTTCCTACCGGCGATTTAAAAATGTCAGCGCCCCTGGAGGCTTGTTGAAAAGGTCTATACGCTACTGTTGGGAAGTACTTTTTTAATGTATTTTCTTGACTCCCCACATTCTGTCAGCTCTCGCTGGACAAGTTATCTTCATGTTTCCATGTCGGTGCTACCGCCCGGTTAGTTTTGCATCGTTCTTGTTGCCTGCGTTGGTCTTCGCGGGTATTCCGTACGGCTGATGCTCTCTTATCTTCTATTGTATACGGCCGAATTTCGCAACGAGGTCACCTTCTACACTGTCGCCTTTGATGCTACGAGGCCTGAAGCTGAACAGTAGTCCAAACGACGTCGTCTTAGTACGTTATTGGTGGAAAGTACGTCGCGGACAAAAGTGGTATACTCCACGCGAATCGCAACGATTGTTTTTTTTTTTTTTTTCAGTATAAAAAAATGTGCCGCACAAAATTGCTTGGGCTATAGATGGAAAGTATATCAAGGAGGGTACGTTATGCATATCTCAGAAATAACTGCTTCTCTCTCGGAAATATACCACTTTTGTCCGCGGGGGTACGTGTTGTTAATGCCCCACATCTACTGAGACAAGATCGCTTTCGCCAAGCTTGCCACCGCTAGGATTATTGTGTGAATGTATTGTTCGACTTGCCAGTTCGTTAGCTTGCGACTTCGTAGTTTCATTTACATCTGAGTGATACGACAAGTTCCGCATGCTGCTGTCAATATAGGGTTCGTGAAAGCAGTTTTTCAGTCCATGATCACAATAGCCGGTTGACCGAATACGTTTGCGACGTTGCATAGGAATTGTTCCGGAATTGCATGCAAGTTTTTCTTGTTGCGCGGTGTTCGCAACACATCCGCTGCACCTGTGAGTGAGCGACACAATTCCTATTCGAGCGTCTCTATCTTCGGTTCACCAGGACGCTCGCGAAAACAATTCTGTCCCGCACGTATATAGACGTTTACCTCCATCTGTGGCGGTTTGAGGGGATGGTATTCCACCCCGCTCCTACTCCGCAGGTGCTGCGTCCTCGCTAGCGATCCGCGGAGGGAAATAAAGGAACAAAGGACGGGGGCGACACAGCGTTACTACTCGAATGCTATTTATTGCACTTGCAAATAATACAGAGCATGCCGGCTAGCTATACATCAACAAGGTTTTTCTTGGAAGGGCAAGGCTACGTAAGAAGGACTTTTGACTCACCGGCTGGGGAATGGGGGTGCGACTTCGGCGGCGGACATTTGCACGCGCCGCATTCTTCGGACAAAGCCATACCACGGCGTTTGCGGCGGAAGGCGGCAAGAGAGTGTGGTATTTACCGCTCGCTTCGCCGTTGGGAACCAGAAGATGGGAGGTTGTGCCCGATGGGTCCTCCCGTGTGCGCAGCGTAATCCGTGCCCGCTATCCCCCGGCATTTGCCGGGAGAGGCGGCGGGAGACGACCGCTCGCGTTGCCGGCTGAACCCAGAAGCCCTCTCTCGTCTTCTCGCGGGAACCCGCGTAGAGTCGTAGACGTCTTGGTGGCGCACGCATCGCTGATTCTCCTTCCCCCAAGGAGATTGTTACGTTTGGCCACCGACAAGTGTGTCAGCTGACGCGGCCACCGCATAGCAACAGGCAGAACCGCGAGCGGATCGGCCATTTCGGCGCCGTTCATCGGCCGCCCAACGCTTCCTCCCGCGGGCAAGTCTCGACGTGATCCTGCCACGCACCAAATATGTGTGCGTGCGTGTGTGTGCAAACGCTGGCCAAGCCTGGAGCTCGAGGGAGAGTGCGTCGCCCTCGCCCGTCTGCAGGAGGTGGAGGAGATGCGGTCGGACCACCTGCGACGGAGTCATCCCGTCTTGCCCAGACTTGTCGGGCTCTCCCTTTCCTGTGAGAGCTTTCCCTTTCCCTGTGAAGTGGCAAGCCTATAAAAAGCAGCGGCAGACTCCGCTGCGAAAGAGACTACTTTGACGCGCCGTTGACACGACGCTATAGACACCAGCTGTGTGAGAGTGTCTGTATTCTGTCCGGGTCAGCTTCTCTGCCCATTTCTTCATGATGTTGTAGTAAAGGTTGTTTCGTTAGAAGACGCCTCGTCTTTGCTGGGACCGTTGATGCCGTCCGCCTAGCCACGGAGCCACCAGGCCAACGCTACCGAGGGGCCGCGCGCCGCAAGTAACAACTGGCGTCAGCGGTGGGCTGAGCACGCGAGCCACGAACGTAATAACTTGTGGCAGCGGTACGATATCACAGGCGCGCGACCCAAACCGTAATAGGAGGTATTTACCTGCTCTCCCAGCCGGCGCTGCCATGACGCTCGTTGGGGTGGTGGTGGTCGGTCGCGGCGAAGGGGGAGGAAACTGTTTTTCCACACATCAGCGTACCACAACCAATAACAGGACATGCCCACATATTGCTTGGAGGGTCCCTCCTTACACTACGTATCGTAATCCAAACCTTCTACCCATCCGTTCACTGGAGACTTGGGAAGTTTTGCGGCTCATCTCGCAACTAGATGACCAACATTGCTCATTGGAGTGAGTCAAAGCAGTGGCACTCAGCACTGAAGTCCTGAGCCCTTTCCTGAGCCACTGGATGCTTTCTTTAGAAAGCGGGGTATTTAGTATATAGCCTCTCCGCCTGTCTACATTTTGTACTAACATCATCTGAAGATGCCATGTCACACGTAATACATATGCAGGGCCTGAGCAATCACGATATCTTTTATTTCCCGTTCGATTTATCATATACACCGTAGCCAAAACACTCGAAGACCATTAGCGACCACAACAAAGCTCATTTTGTAGCCCATATTAACTGGGCTCATTTTATATATTTTCTTACCAGGCTATCCCGAGCGCTCAGTAGAAACAAACTGGTGCATGTACCGAAGCAAAGAGTCTGAAATGATTCATCGTCTTATCCCTCTTCGGCTTGTGCATTCCAATACCGATGCTCCATGGTTTAACAGATACTTCAAACGATTTTCTTTAAAGAAAAGAAAGGACTTTTTTGAAATGCTAAATATTTATTAAAACATGCCCATAGGACAGCATGCCAGGCAGCTGCTTCAGCATATTAACGAGCACTGAAGCCTACTAAATCCACGTTCTTTAAGGTAACCCTGCTGAACATTCTGAAGACTAATTCAAAATGTTTCTGGAACATAATAAAACCTGGAGACATCAATAAAGTGTCGTTATTGCACCCATCGGCAAACCTGCTTCCAACCACCTATATGCTATAGTGTACTAAATGATACTGCCGCGAAATCTTCAAAACTGTATTTGTTGTTTTTTAGCAGCCACCGGCATACAGGCTTGTCGCTCTGATTCTGGGCCGCGTATCAGTTCCGTAATCTTTGTTTGTTAATGCTCAATGTCGCGAGTCACACCTTTATCAGTTTTGTTGTAGCGCAAGATGCACCGCGATCTGTCTCGAAGGTTCCGGCCACTCGGGTGTCTTTCCACAATGTTCCAGCCCGTGCTGGTAGCTGTTTGCGACGTTATCAAAATTGTTCTGTGCAGCATTTAAATTGAGCGTTGACGAGTGTGACGGGCATTCTTTGTTCGACGATCGACCAACACGTTTGCTGCTATCGCCGCCGCCGAGTTGCTTAGTTCTTTTGCGGGCGCAAGTCAGCCCAATAAAGAGTTATTTTCCGTATACCATCAAGCCTGTGTCTTCATTTGTGTCATCGACCCTGGTCACCACCACGTGACAATACTTTCACTAAGTCCTTTCCTTCTTCATCGACTGCATCCCGATCTCCAGCTCTGCGTTCATTTCGCGACGGATCCCAACATGTTCGACTTGAAAGGCATCATACCGATTATCGATTTGAAACTAACATCTTCTAGAGGAAATGGTAGTATAAATGTCAAAATTATATGGAGTGCTAAAGAGCAGTTCTGACATCATCAAATGCATATTCTCACAATCGTATCATCATGGCGTACCGCTGAAGATAAAAAGACTGCTTTGGTTACCCCGGTATATATAGCTTGATATAAACAGAATCCATCTAACGATTGACCCATATCTTTGAGATCAATTGCATGCAAAATAGGGATACTCATATAGGAGGCTTGAATCAGTTTAGAGTCTGAAACACGCGATACCATGTTATGGCACTTTGAAACAACCGCCGTACATTTTTCCCGGCTTACCACGCCTCGCATGACACCGAGCTTCAAGGGCGATGTTAGTTCTTTCACTACACCAGGGAGGTATAAGAAGGACTTCTTAATTACTGCACGGTCAGCTCTTACCGGCTGCAGACTCCACAGACTACTTTTCATAAAGGCTTTACACACAACCCCGAAAGCAGCGGATAGAAGGGCTCACTAGTGTCCATTGCTTACGATCATGGTGTCAGTAACTTACTGTGGTAAAACGAAATTTTGGAATCGCTGGTACATCTTTTCAAAGGCTTCAACTGCGCTGCGACGAGGGAAGAAGAAAGGACAAGCGCTGGTCCTTCTTCCTATCTGGGCTCAGCCGGATGTACGTTTTCTGTAATTAATAAATTTCTAAAACTCCCAAATCAGCTTTTAATTAAATAGTTGGGTGGTTAACGCTAATGAGAAGTCGGAAGTAGTTGACAGAACAGTGTCATATCAGTTCTTTAAAAAAAGAAGAAAGCTAAATTTTTAAAAGCTTGGAGAGCGGGGAACAACTCCGCCGCGTATTATTCGATAAAACCTACACCGAGCTCATAAGCGCAGTCAGCTCAGTGGAAACCGCCCGTCCGCTGTTGATGCGCTACAGTGAGAGTTGTGACCGTTGAGACAAATTTTACAGCGCAGTCGCGCATTTTCTTTTGCTTCGTCACTCTCAAAAACAGTGACAACGCAGTTGGCGATGACTGTCCTTTTCCATGTGGCACGCGGTGAAGCAAAATAACGTCCATGGCGTAACCCAGTAGAACATGCAGCTTGAATTGCGCGTCAGTGTCACTGCAGACGTCATCAGCGGATGAGATTTTTTTTTTTTCAGTTTCGCGTTTTTGGAAAAAAAAGACCCCGGATTTTCTCGCAATTCATATTTCAAGTCTTTTCTCGTTTTTAAAACTGATATGCACCATCATCACGGCTTCGAGCTCGATGTTTGCACTGGCCACCCAATGGTGTTAATAAAGATTACTGAATTTTAGTTAATTAAATATGTATCTATAAGAGGTTTTACAGTAAATTACGTCCACCGCAGTTGAGTTTGTTTCTAAATATATTTTTATCATGAACTGCCTATATTAATGAATTTTTGAAAGTGTTCGCTGAACCACCGGGCATTTGTTTTCAGGTCGTGCATACAACAGAAGAGCTAGCGTGCTCCTTTTTAAAGGCACCTCTAGCTCCAGTCCAGAGTCCAGAATGCGAGATTTCGTTCTCTCAACGGTAGGCTCCTCTGAGCAGCAATAAAAATAAACAACATTAATGAGTTACTAATCTCTTCCCGGGGGTAAGTTACCCTTTAGGATGCATCATGTGACGTTTTCATTCTTAATTGCCGCAAAACCAGCGGCGAAAAGAGCCAGGAGGGGACTATGTCAAACGTTACACTATTCTATTACCTTCTCAGTAATCATTTCCTGCCTTCAGTGAGCGTATCTTACCTTTAGGTTGGGTTCAGAGACACCAATCAGAAACAATCGCCGCTCGCCGATAGAATATACCCAGGTGCTCTAATATGGCAGGCGATCGCCGCATGTAGAACAATATATGAAAATTTGAGACAAGAAACTGGAAAAACGTGGTGTTGAAGAGGCGCTTCTGAAGGACGCAAGTCAACCGACTTCAAACTCACACGACAGTTTTATTGCAAGCGAGAAAGTCTGGATGCGAAGTGGATGTTGCACGGACGTTGTGGAGTCGGCACAGGGCCCTTAGAAGCTCAGACTAACGCTTTGTAAGTCTGAAAACTCGTCTTCGTCGGACTCTGGGTCTGCCTTGTTTTGCCCAGGGACGGGAAACCCCTGGGAGCGGCAAAAGTTGGCAAAATCGTCCAACTCATCCCCTCCGCCTCCTTCCGCCTCGGGTCCACCCGCAGGCTCTTTCGAGGAGACATACACCTCGCTATGGAGCTTAGCGTAGAACTCGCGAAATCCCAGAGCTGCTTTGATGGAGGCCAGTATTAAAGTCACTATGATGAAGATCCGGAGGGAGAGCATGAGGTATCCTCCCGTCGAGAGTGTGCCGAACTGAAGTCCCTTGCTTTGCCATAGGATGATGGCAGCGAAGACCACGTAGATTACCTGCGAAGGAAAGCACTCGATTGCAGTGGCTGACTCTGAGCAGCGTCCATACTGGTGGATGCAGTGACCCGAGTGAATGCGTTCGTGAAGAAAGTTTGGTGGTATATTGAAAGCGGGGATTTGGAGCTGCTCTCTGAGCCAGCGAAGGAGCAAGATATGTGTTATGGTCCAATCCAAGTCTGAACCCAAATCACCCACTGAAGCACGCTTTTTGGTTCCGCAGAGAAAATGCTCTTGATTAGGATCACCTATTGGAATACATCATAAAGCAGACAGTATGCTGTGCTTTCCGCGGGCGACGCAGTACCGTCACAAGCTTCCCGTGCGCTCCGCGGCATGTGCTGGCTGGAGAGGAACCTGCCCCTGTTCGGTTTCTGATGCTGCAAGGCACACTTTTACTTTCTCTAGCTCTGCAGCGTCAACGCCAATCGCCTCGCAATGAAACATTCGCACTTTGTGGATACAGCTCGAAAGAAATGATGAGCCAGGTGCCAAGGCTTCGAGTGAGTGAGTGAGTGAGTGAGTGAGTGAGTGAGTGAGTGAGTGAGTGAGTGAGTGAGTGAGTGAGTGAGTGAGTGAGTGAGTGAGTGAGTGAGTGAGTGAGTGAGTGAGTGAGTGAGTGAGTGAGTGAGTGAGTGAGTGAGTGAGTGCGCGCGCGTGTGCGTGTGTGTGTGTGTTTGCGTTTGCATGCACGAGCGCACTCACGTGTGCGTATTACCATCTGCCCGCACATCTACCGAGCTTTTACCTCTGCGAGCATCTATCTCTGCTTGGCTCTCGGCTCGGCCCGCTGTGTTATATTTTGTGTCTTCTGTTTCGTTCTTGTCGCCTGCCTGGCAGTTTCCTGAGTAGCATTACTGAAGCTAACGATACACTAGAGCGTAGCAATCGGCCCTGAGCAACATATAGGCTGACGCGCTGCAGCGACCACATGGCTGCAGTCGGGTGCGGTTGTAAAATGGATTTTTGCCTGTAGCTCTCGTTAGAAGAATGCGCACCAAGCTTAGATTTTTCCGCGATTACGGCTGGCTAACATGTACAGCGCAGCGCGAAAACAGACAATGAAAGAATCGGAAAAGAAGCATTCGATCGGCGAATGAGGATCTTAATACGGTGCAATAAATAAAACATTTGCGACCAAACAATCACCTTTTCGTAAAATAGCCACGCCCAGCAATTCTATAAAAGCATTTCTGGGTAGTCATATGTGTAGTTTCTAAGGCATGGGCGAAGGAGAATTATTTCGTGTGGCGATATTCATGCGGACCTAGAAAACTCCAGATACACGTGTGATGTTAATTACAGTGTGTTTAGGGACGCTTCATTCTTCTGAACAGAACGAGGAATATGATTTACCTCTTTGAGTTTCAATGAGAACGCTTCCGGCACTGTTAGCATCCTATAAGTAGAATTCACGAAATTGACTGCTTTCGACCACCTCCATAAAATTTAATTCCCTGGTGTAGATGGTCTTGAATGCGTGCAGGGGATTAGTAATATTTAACTTTAATGATTTCTGGCTGTATAAATGAGAGCCTTGCTGTCAGTGAACGACAAAAGGAGCGGTATGCATTAGGTGAGTTCTGCGGACCAAACGGCGTGTGGAGCGTGGATTCACGCTTTCACTACGATAGAAACATCATTGACTGTATACATAACACGTTTTATGGGGACATCCGTTCTTCGAGAGCTTTCGCTGGCTACTACACGGAGGTGATAAAAACACTGCCTATTTGCTATAGCGGACGCACCTCTGAGAGTTACGGGAATATGCGCTTCGGTCTAAAGGGTTCGTAGTTTGCGCTACGTGGCCCATAACTTCTGGACAGGAGCGTTTTTCTTCGCCCACCTTATTATCCCAGGCTCACTGCTAAACCTCTAACAATACGGCGCAAAAAAGTAGGTACTGAATAAATCCCGTTTACGGTGAAAACGGGAGCGCGATGGTCGCTCTCTTCGTTGCCCGACCAACACCGACCCGGCCGCGCATCGAAGTGGAAGGCCAAATGCAGCACCACCTGCGGGTCCCTCTGTGCATGAGTCACTTTGCTTCGATGTGCGGACGTGCCGGACGCAACGGCGCCTCGAGGACAGCGACCACCCGCTCGCGAGTTAAGCCTAAGAATGGACGACGCTGGGCGTTCGAATCTTACATAGGCGGCCATCTTCTTGAACCTGGAGCTGAACCATTTCTTGGCGGGCTTGTCCTCGCTGGACTCGACGGCTTCGATGATGGCGATTTCGCTCTCGGTTCTCTTGAACAAAATCCTAGGAAAAGGCATCCTGAGACCTGGGACTCCGAGCGACGTCTGCGGTGGGCTTCGAACGCGCAGAAGGGAAAAGGAAGAAGCTGCCTCGCGTCTCGTGGTGCTTTCTTCATTCTCACTTCGGCGCCGTTGCCGTTTCCAGAGGTGGAAAAATATCGGTGATTCGGAAAAAAGCACAATATGCGATATGTAGGGAAAAGTTGGATTGTCCTGCATTGGGGTGCAAACGAAAGCGAAACATACAAGGACAAACATGGACGGATGTTCTAATTGTAGCCGATATTGCGAGGAAGGGAAATATTTATTGCTTTCGTTTTTTTTTTTTTATTGTTGTTCCTGTTGACCTAATAACTTAAGGCACATACCCACAGATGGGGATCGGCCAAGAATTGGATGGCAAAGAAAACTTTTGAAGTATACTTGCATAAAAAAAAAAAAAGTGATTTGAGGGGTAGAGGAAAGGAAAGAAAACGGGAATTAAATGAAATATAAAATGAAAAGTGGTAACACACACGGGTGATTGACACTGCAATTGTAGCACAAGTGATGTTTAAATATTTAGCCTAGGAATGTTGCTGTTGGTCTGACAATGACCTCTTCCTTTTTTGCGCAGCTGGCACAGGAGTGCCGGGTAAGCCGTTTTTGCCAATATTGTGGGCAGTAAATTACATAAATCAAAGAAACAAGAGAAATCTGAAAGTAATAACTCTGCGCGAAAGCACAAATATTATTTCAGACTCTACGTGGTATGAAGACCTTGCTCTTGAGAAACCTTTTTTTTTAACTAAAGCAGACTGGTATATGAAAATGTTTATGCTATCCGAATAACACCGCATTATGTTATTTTCCTCCCATATCATGCGTTAGCGCTTGCAATGCAAAGCCGGTGGTTACGCTCACTTCATTCCTTTAAACCGACACCTGTCCTCGCGACTAAATTTCACTAGTTTAATATGGATTCGTTTAGTTTGTTTATGCTGCATAGTATATTCTCGTTCTGCTCGAACTTAATTAACATATACGTTCTTTTTTATCTCGAACTTTTGCTTGCCCGACAAATATCTCAGATTTCTTTTGCAGCATACCGAGACCGAGCACTACGCTTGCGATGTCGATACCTTCGCCAAAATTGTTGCGTTTTAACATGATTATATCGAGTAGGACGCCCGAAAGCTTTTGTGCACGGATGGAAGCTGATGGAGGGCGACGACGTCTAATCCAAGGCGCGAGAGTGTCGCTCTTCAGTGCGCTGAGTTATTGGCGACTGTTACGACAATCCTCATTTCCGACGAGAAGTTACTAGGTTCGAATCCCTTTGCTCCGAAGTTTTTTTTTTTTTATTATTATTATTTTGCCAGAGCTCAGCAGAAGCAAACCATAAAATCTCTGGTTGGGTCTAACCGTGTGAAGTAGCGCTTTCGCAATAAAAATGGCGGTGTAAAAGGTCACACCTCAAGGTGATATTGCTGCACTTTTTGTATTACGTGTATACCCGTGCCAGGACACGTTTACTGTGACGTCATGATCTGGTGGTTCAGTCAGGAGTCAGGCAGAAGAGTATTTTATTCTTCGGCTCAGGCGTCCGTTTAGGTACTTTCGATCTCATACGGAATACAAGAAAATAAGAACCATAAATGATCGGCAAATAATAATAAAAATGATCGGCAAATAATAATAAAAAATACGTTAAAACACTCGCGGATGCTATGCGAGGGGCAACTTCGACCCATTTCTAAGCGCCTGATGCGTCAAATCACGGCGTTCCCCGCAATTAAATACATTTACGCAAGCCAGTAGGTTTATATGCTTTTCTTCCCTAAGGCAGCCTTTGCCCCGTCGTGCTTCCACGAAGCTATGAAGCAAAGTTAATAATAATGAAAACGTCTTCATCGCTAAATCGAGCTTTTTCAATAGATATTTCTACAGCTTGGAATAGTTTTTTTCTGAACTTTTATATAGGTCCAAACATTGCTTACTTTGGTTCATTCAGGAATATGTTTAATACGCAATTGAATATTCTGACATTAGCTACTGAAACTCATGCTCCAGGTTTAAGATTGTCGCGAAAAAGGCACTGGAGCGATATTAATTAGCTTACCATCACAAAACTGAGTGATGGATCTTGGAGAAAAGAAAAATCTATTTCACTCTATTCTGCCATACTAACTACCATGTTCAGCAGCTGCACAACGATAAACGCTTCATGCATATGCATGGAACTTAGAACAGCAAAGCATCCGGCTATCTTAAAACCAACAGAGTCAGGAAGAGCACGCTTTATAAATTGTACAGTTTTCATTCACTTTGCATTAATCTTGAAAAACAGCTTTTTTAGGCGTATGTCCGTTTAACAAAAACTGAAAAATGGTTGCCCTTTCCGAAGATGATATTTTTCAAGGCACCTTATGCAAACATAAAGCGCCGCAAAACACGGTATCCAGACTCACCGAATTGACGGTAACCGAGCACCGATTGGCACTCTCTTAACTGTGCCCAAGTCCCTAACATGTTCTAGCTTGGTTCACGAGAACGCAAGCGGGGCTTCAACGGTTTGCATGTTTTATTATCCTTTTGCTGTGCGATCTCTATTTCACACTCGCAAAATGTCCTCGAGATGTCTGTTTGTGTGAGTGCGTGCGTGTGTGTGTGTGTGTGTCTTACGAAACAGTTGTTATGGCCGCATGCAGTGTGTAGCATTTTGACTACGCAATAGTGATTGTAGACCGACACTGTCTTTACAAACAAAGGAGGCGCTCGCGGCGCCTTAACGAACGACGGGGGTGAGAAGTAGGTTTAGCGCTATTAGGAATACATGTAACAGAACGGTTTCAAAATTATAGTTTCATGGGGCACCTGTCATATCGTTGTTTGGTACAGAGCAACCATATATACCCTAGAACAGATTTAGAAAGCATGAAATGCCATTTCAGAGGCCCAGTATCGTTAAAACCCTGCAAAACATGCGGTTGTGAGTAGGGAGAGGAACCCATAGAAATACATGTAAACACAACTTACCGCAACATTCTTCTCGTTTCGCAGAAGCACCAAAAGAGGAGGTGGTCGGGGCTTAAACGTTGGCAAGAGTTTTGAGGAAATGTGACAAAGTATGCTGTGTCATTCCGAAGGCGATCCACTTTTAAACCCCCGGTAAAAAGATGTGTTGTGAAGCCGTACATACTGCCGAGGCTCGTTATCCGCTGGGTGTTTCTCCGAATCTCGCAAGCTTCTCTTGTAGTCTGATATGCTGCCATCTATACACTGAGTTTGCTTGCCAATAAGAGTCGTTCTAGCTGTACAGCATAGGAAAACTACATTGAAAAACCACCTCAAAAACGTCACGACAAGGGAATGAAAGAGAACGGCCTAATGTAACAGACAGCGGCGCAGACGACGCTCATTTCGAGCGCGGATGACGCTGGAGTCCGCGAACGCGCGGACAAGGGATTCTGGTCGTCTGCTGCTACAGCACGCCGTTCGTTTATCGTGCTGTGTGAGGTCTGTCTTCAGCTTAAAAGCTTGTATCATTTCAGCGTCAGTATTTATGAAGGAGTGTAGCCTACGCGGGAACATATCGGACAACACGACAAACTGTCGTGATTGCGAGAACCTATACTGGATCGATACTTTTTCAGGGGTATGTCGGCCTCTACACTGAACATTTATCGAGGAACTTTAAAAATTGATCGGTTACAAATTGACGTTGCATACGTTGTCACACTTTTTATTCAAAACGTTCGCTAACTTTTAACCATCTGCCGCGTTTATTGGTACTCTCTGAAACCGGACAATCATTTTGTGAAACTTTCCTTGGATGTTTTTTGATGAGCCGTGCTGCCAGTTTCTATCCCATATGTTCCGCGGTGTTTTAAATATATTCCGACTCTGTAATGAGGTTTCATAGTGTCCAACTGTGTTCCACGATGGGTCAACTACTTTTTCGAAGAATGCGGCATCGAATCTCGGCTTTGGCAGCAGCTTTTCGTTGGAGGCGAAAAGCAAGGTGCCCGTGTGCTGTGCCATGTCAGTGCACGTTAAATAACCCCAGGTGGTCGAAATTTCCGGAGTCCTCCACTACAGCGTCTCTCATAACCTGAGTTGCTTCGGGACGTTAAACTCCGAAAACATAACAAACCAAACCTACGATGGTCACACTTACTTTGCACCGAATGACATCACAGGCGCAATGTCAAATAAGAAAACTGTTTTGCAATCACTTGGTTCCATGTAATCCTACGGGCGCAATACCTTCTTTTCACCCACAGTCAGCCCAACCTAGTGACAGCAACGGCACCTCATCTTTTAGAGCGCAGCTCTTTGGCGTCCGTTCCTGGGTTTCGCGTCGGCGTCGGCGTCGTCGTCGGCCTCGTAACCAGCTCCGCCCCCCTTTCATCCCCCCAGCGCTAGCAGCGACCGACTGATACCGCTGGATGCCGCTGACGCCGCTAGAGAGTCTGTGGCGGATAGGGTGCTCTTCAGTTGCCGACGCGCCGGTTATTTCAAGTAGGTCCCGGCACGTGGACGAATACGTGACCACCTTCCCACGGCTAGACCTGGTTCTTGGCGCTGCGGAAGCGAGGGTATCATATTGTTTGCGTCGGCATCGGCGGCGTTGTCCCTGAAACCAACTCCGCAGCTGGGGTTGACTCACTATCGGCGTCAGCAGCATCAGTCAGTCGCTGCTATCTCTTCCCTCCTCCCTTTATCGCGTTGTCCGCTTGCTGCGCGCGCTTCTGCCCCCATCGTTTGCCGCTGGGTGTACACGCCGCCCCCCTCCCCCCTCTTCCTGCGAGTCTCCGGTTGTCAAAGCGCCGGCTCGAACTTAATTCCTTTCTTCGCGCGCTCTAAAAAATTCTGTGATAGCGCATACATGTGTTGCTCGATTTCTTTGCCTCAATCTATCGAAAAGGTGAAACAGCTTATTTGCTGCGCTCAAATTTCGCATTAGGAAGTAACGTAATCGTCGGTAATTTTTTACTTCACTAGTGTTGGTCACAGCTTTTGAATCATATCAGTTGGGAAACTTAGCTTCAAAAAGCGAATAGTTTTTATACCCAATTTTTTGGGTGTCTATGAATTGTCGCGCCATCTAGGAGTGGTGAATAGAAGCTTTTGCAAGTGTCGTCATTGTCTTTTGCAAATTACTTTTTTTTTTTTTCTCTTTTCCATTTTAATGGACTCTACGGCTGTTATCTCCAAGAACGTTTGCTACTGCAAGTTTTCAACTAATTTTATTTTTCAGGTGGATGCGCATTTATCAACAATCTGAATAATTTTCATGTGTTAACTTTATGATTTGCAACATAGATGTAGTTACCTTTATGGCCGCGGGCTCCGCCACTATTCGTATACACCGGAAGCTGTCAAGGTATGCAAAGGATTAAGACAAGCTTGTCCGCTATCACCGCTGCTGTCCATGTTTTAAATGATAAATATGGAACGGATTATACAAGTAAGTTACCTAGGTTTTAACCTGTCATATAGAACAGGCGGAAAGGTAGTAGAGCAGCGCCTCGCGGTTTAATGTATGCAGACGATACTGTGCTGTTAGCAGATAGCCAGGAAGACTTGCAAACTTTAGTTAAGCATTGCGGAGACGAAGGGGGCGCTCTAGGCTTTAGTTTTAGTGCTGTTAAGTTGGGTCTGATGATTCTCAACGGCTCAACTGAATAGGGTCTTAAAATACAAGGCCATGAAATACCCAGAGTGGCAGAATATAAATATATCTGAGTTTGGGTAAACCAAGGATTGACACGCAATGAAAAGCATGAGCAATCACTTAGGTCAAAAGGGCGATGAAATGCCGGGATAATGAAGTATCGAGCATTGTGGGGATAGAACAGGTATCAGGTGTTGAGTGGTATTTGGAAAGGAATTATGGTGCCCAGGCTTACTTTCGGAAATGCGGTTTTGTGTCTAAACGGAGAGGTACAGTCGACATTAGAAATAAATCAAAGAGCCGCCGGACGATTAGCACTAGGTGTCCACGGAAAAACCACAAATGAGGCGGTACAGGGAGATAATGGGCTGGTCATCTTTCGAAGTACGGGAAGCTCAGAGCAAAATATTATATGAGGAACGCCTGAGGAAATTGGACAGTGTCAGATGGGCAGCTGAAGTATTTAAGCGTTGACTCACAATGGAGGAAAAGAACTAGGAAATTAACCAGTAAGTATGCTGGTCACAAGGACGAAGAAATAAAGAGCGTTAAGCAACGTGCGAAAAACACAGAAGGTAGAAATCGGATAAATTCTATGGAAAAGAAACAGAGTGTGGAACTATGGGAAAGACAGATCAGGAAGGAAGCTTTCTTTGATAACTCAAGAGGCAGTGCCCAACTTTTTGAAGCTAGATCAGGGTACCTTAGATCACGCAGCTACGTAAAGAAATTTAACCAAGAAGATTACACCTGTGCAGTATGCGGTAAATCCATAGAAACAATTGAACATCTTATACTCGAATGTGATGATATCCATCTGGAAGTCGATGCAGGCGCAGTCACTCTTCCTGAGGCCCTGGGGTTTAGAGATACCAGTGGCCGGGGGTAGGAACCTGCGGTGGAAACTAGCAAAATAGCGATTGGAAGATTGGTGGCTTAAAAGCAGAAACGTAAGATAATGTTAGTGTAGAAACAAAAATTCAATAAACAGAATGATGGTATAGTTAACCGATCTAAAAGAACAATGAAGATATAACGAAAAAAAGAAAACGAGCATGATAGCCACTGCTACCACCCCGTTTCAAAGACTGACGCGTCTCAAGCAAGGAGGTTGCAGACACGGCTCAAGCAGCTCAAGCGTGTCGTCTGCGGCCTACCTGCCTGCTTGAGATATGTCTGCAAACGTGGTGACTTTTCATGCGTACAAATGTGCATTAAAAAAACCCAAACGCAGTTTCGCAAAGGGGAGGGAGGGTGGGCGGTCGGTGGTTTTGGGATCCGCGGGCGCCAGGCCGGCGATTATTTGGGCCCAGTTTTTGACGCACAGTTTTCCAACCCTCCCTTTTCTGAGAATATTGGTCTGAGCCCGAACAGAGCTATACGTCTGCGCCGCCGCTTGCTACAGTGGGCCGTTGCTTTTCCTACGCTTGTCACAAAGATTGAGAAGTGGTTTCTGAATATAGTTTTGTCGAGGCTGCATACCTTGAACGACTGGTATTAGTGCCCAGATTGAGTGCATGCAGCAGCAAATCAAAATACACGAGAAGCTCGCGTGATTCGGAGCTTCACCCAACGGATAGCGAGCCCATCGGCGGTATGTATGCCTTCACAATACAAGCAGCGTTTTAAATATAAATTGTCTCCGGAAAGACGCAGCGTACTTTGTCACACACTTCATATCACTCGCCAACGTTTAACGACCGGCCGCCTAAGTTGGTGCTCTGCTAAACGAGAAAAATATTGCGGTATGTTATGTTTACATGTCTTTCTATTGGTTGCCCTCGCAATCCACAGCACTATACATTTCGCGCTGTCTTAAATATACTACGCCTTTGAAATGGCGTTTTGTACTTTCACGATCTGTTCTAATATGTTGAAGTTTGTTCTGTGCTAAACGACATCATAGGTGTCCTGTGAAATCTCTGCGTGAGACAGACGCGGCGCGCCATATTAAAGGAGGGCGCGGTGCGGCGCCTTTGTGAGTCAGTCAGTGATTTCAGCGTGTTCGCAAGTGCGACAACTGGACTCCCGGGGATCACCCGCTGCTGGCAGGCCCACGGACCTGCAAGGGAGCGGCGCTCGCCTTGCATGGCGTCCACATTGTGACTCTCGAGGAATCTGACAGAACAATATGGTGTTTGTTTATTTGACTCTCGTGTATTGTTTTGCATTGTAAGCCTCTGTGTTATTAATGCCCCTCTAGTTTCATGCTTAGCGTTTGTTTTCTGTGAACCTCTCGTCTGTACACTTTAAGTGATCGTGTGTATTCCTCTGTATCGTCTCTTTGTGTATAAAAGTTTGTTTTGTTTGTTACTTCTGACTCCGACCCTTACTCTGGCTTGAACCTGCGAAAGCTATGCACCAAACGGCCACCTCTTTCTGTCACTACAAGGTAGCTGAATTCCGGCTGAGCTTGCCACGCAAGTCGAGGGCATCTCCTTTGCGGCCGGAAAAGCTGCCCCCACTCACTCTAAGGGTGGCTGGGAGTGTGCGCACCGTTAAGGACGCACCGTTAATAATATCTTATAATTATTAACGGGTGACAGTCGCCCTCCCAATCCACAGCACTATGATTTTCGCGGTGTCTTAAATATACTACGCCTTTGAAATGGCGTTTCATACTTTCACAATGTGTTCTAGGATGTTCATGGTTGTTCTGTGCTAAACGACATCATAGGTGTCCTTTGAAATCTGAAAGCTGCTTTGCAAACTTCCTCTTTCATGTATTCCTATGGACGCTAAGCCTTGTTGGTGTATGGGTGCCGGTAATGGGTGTTGGTCAATAGGTGCCGGTAATTCATTTATTTATTTATTTGATCATACTGCAGACCCAGTGAAGGGTCCTGGCAGGAGGGGCAACAATTCCAAAAGAAAACAGAAAAGCATAAAGTGCAAAAACATGAACATAAAATTTACACAAGTACAAGCAAGACAGCAAATCAATACACGGCATTTTCTAAGGAATCAAGGTCCTGAAGGGATGATAATGGCAGGTTATTCGATTCGGTTATGGTGCGCGGGAAAAAAGAAAATTTGAAAATGTTAGTTCTGGCAAAGTAAGGTGTTAGTGATTCGGTGTGCGTATTTCTTGTTGCCCTAGACGATGCCGGTTTAAGATACAAATCAGGAGCCATTGATAATTTATTATTTTTTAGTAGAAAGAGGAATTTTAGCCTGTGTATTCTGCGCTGAGATTCAAGGGACTGTATGTTATGTTTAAGCATTATGGTAGATGGTGAGTCAGTGCTGCGATATTTAGAAAATATAAACCGGACAGCCTTGCGTTGAATTCTTTCGAGAACATTAATGTTAGTTTTAGTGTGTGGATCCCAAACAGTGCACGCGTACTCAAGTTTAGGTCTAATCATGGTGTTATATGCTAGCTGTTTGACGTCGGAAGGAGCTTGTTTTAACTTATGTCTTAGAAAACAAAGGTTACGGAAAGAAGATGAGCATACAGTGTCAATATGTTTGTTCCAGCTAAGTTTATTCGTTAGTTTTACACCGAGGTATTTGTAATCTTCGACTTCTGAAAGGTTCCGGGTGGGAAGACTGTGTGAAAAAGAATGGCGGTTCCTTTTGTTCGTAATCCGCATAAATACTGTCTTGTCAGCTTTTAATTCCATTCCCCATTTATTACACCATTCGCTAATACTATATAAGTTAGAATTAAGTAAAATCTGATCGCCTGGAACATTAATTTCATTATACAAAGCACAATTATCGGCAAACAATCTAATTTGAACAGGGTGAGTAACGACGTCGGTAATATCATTAATATAGATAAGAAAGAGTAGTGGCCCAAGGACACTGCCCTGCGGGACACCGGAGGTTACTGGAAGTTGGCTGGAACAGTGACCATCGATACTGACATATTGAAATCGGTCGGATAAATAAGCTGAAACCCAGTTAATAATAAATGAAGGGAGACCAATTGTTTCTAGTTTATGGATACGTTTACTGTGCGGAACTAAATCAAAGGCTTTCTTGAAATCTAGAAATATGACGTCTACTTGGCCGGAATGGTCAAAAACCTGAGCAAAATCGTGAATGACAGATGTAAGCTGGGTGGCTGTGGAAAAGCCTTTCCGAAATCCATGCTGGAATGGCGATAATATGTTGTTGTCGTCAAGAAAGGTTTTTATGTAATTAGCTATAATATGTTCAAGAAGTTTGCAGCATGAAGAGGTCAACGATATGGGGCGATAATTATTAAACAATGCGGCATCACCTTTCTTATGTATGGGTACTACACGGGCAACCCTCCAGTCAGAAGGCAGACTTGAAGACAAGAGAGAAGCTCGAAGAATGATCGTAAGAAAGTGAGAAATCATTTCAGCATAACGATGTAAAAAAGAATTAGGTAAATTATCAGGGCCAGGACTTGCTTTTGTTTTAGGATTCAACAACATTGCAAACACACCAGGTTGAGACACAAGATCATGTATGGGCTGTGAACAAGAAACAGGAGTTACGAAATTATCTGCAGGTGTGGAAAACACGCTGTGAAAATGTAAATTAAACTTTTCAGCAATATCTGTCTTGTTGCTGAGCAGCGCCCCCTCGTGCCTCATCGAAGATAGGGATTTCTTCTGTTTGCTGAGAAAATTCCAGAATTTCTGAGGGGCATTATGTATAAACTTCGGCAGAATAGTTTGAAAGTAATGGCGCTTGGCCGCTGCTACTGCTTTAGTCAAAGAAACCTGCTTCATTTCGATGGTACTGCGGGGAACACGTGCTCTTCTTAAGCGTTTGAGTCTTCTTTTTTGATGCAAGATATCCCGCGTAATCCAGGGATTAGATTTGCCAGTTCTCTTTATTCTTGATGGACTAAATTGATTGATACAATGCGTGGCCATGTGTTTAAATTTAGACCACAGAACAGACGGGTCACTTCCTTCAAAGCTGCTAAGACACAGATCTAAATAATCTAGCACGCTCTCATCCCTGGCACGCGAAAAATCTTTTACAAGTACGGTTTTCGACTGTCCGGCAAGTTTATCAGCAACAAAATCGCAAGTAAAATACACCATCTTATGATCAGACAATCCTTGATGGATCGAAACAGTAAATGTTTCAAGAGAACGGCTCACAAAAATCAAGTCAAGAACGGAATTCGGTGAACCATGAATACGTGTAGCTTGTCCTACTATTTGTTTTAAATTGTTCCACAGCATGATATCAAACAAATGGCCAGAATGTGCGCAGTGACATGAGACAGCAGAAGCTAGATCCCAATTGATACCGGGTAAGTTAAAATCACCAACGAGAAATATGTTATTTTGTTTGAAGGATGACATGTGTTCCGACAAATCGCGTAAGAACTTAAGAGGCGAATCTGGAGCACGGTAAACCGCGACTAGAAGGATGGAACGGCCTCGAAAAAGTAGCTTAAGCGAGATGCTTTCGTGATCATCGATTTGTCGAGTAAAAGACGTCTGAATATTGTTTTTAACGAGGACCGCCACTCCCCCACCTCTTGATAATCTGTCACGGCGAAATACTTGATAAGGTGGGGGGAAAATGTCTTTATTTTCTATTTCCTCGCGTAGCCACGTCTCCGTGATGACAACAACATGCGGATTGTAACCAAGAAGAATAGATTCAAGCTGTTCGCTTTTATTGACAATGCTGCGCGCATTTATGTTTAGAAGTCTGAATTCTTTTTTTATCTGCTCACTGTGTCAGTCATTCTGTCGTGTACGTTGCGATGGCAGCTTCACCCTTGTGCTTGTGATGTCATCCCATGAAAACATTTGGCCCGCCACGACCAATTTATCACTCACCAATTTAACTTTCATTTTTTTTTGTCCCTTTCTGCTTTGGCACTCTCCCATAAAAGTTTTCGTTTCCTAAGAGTTTCTTTCGAATAGTCGTTTTGAATAGACACATTCTTTCCTTTGAGCTTGTATGCGTTTTTAAGGACTGCCTGTTTTTCGTTATAGTCTTGAAAAAATATTACTACAGGCCTGTTGTCACTGCTTTTTCCTAAACGATGAATTCTTCCCACAGAAGAGCAATGGACATATAGCGTTTCAGAGAAGATTTCAGTCAGGACCTTCTGTTTTAGGTCAGATTCTGTCTCATTTGGCTCCTCCGAATACTCCGAAAACGACCAAGTTGGAACGCCTACTGTAATCTTCCATATGAACCAGTTTTGATTTTAAGTTTTGAATAGCGCGTTCCATGTGATCAATTCGCTCAGTTTGTTTTTCGAAATCAGCAAAGCGCGTACTCAAGACAGATATTGTTTTCTCTAAATTCCCTTGCTGCGCTCTGAGGGCTACAATCTCGGCCGTTAACATAGTATGTGCTGTGACTAACAGCTTTAGTAGTTCTGAAGCGTTTTCATTGGAATTATCGGGTCCAGGGTTTGATTCAATATCGCCACATAAGAGTAGCGCGCAAACACAAAACACATCTTTGACAATGCTAACGCAGCGCTGTGGGCACGGCAGGACCAAAAGTCCGCGGCAGTCACTTCTAAATGTAGTGGAATAACCACCAACCTGTGCAAAGCAGAAGAGCGAAGCATAAGGCAACATGCCTAGGCGCGGTCCGCTGTGCCCACTGAAGCTGAATTCTGGCTGTCGGTCTTTTAAACGGGTGTCCGGAGAGGTCACGTGGAACGGAGGCGGTGCTTGCAGAAGGTAGTCGTTTCGCCAGATAACGAAATCCCCGGCGTCCGGTACCACATGATCCTGAAGGCACGTGTCGACTGATGTGGCATCTTGCGGAAGGGTCAGTTCGGACGAACCGAGCAGAAAAGCCTGTGCAAAGCAGAAGAACGAAGCATAAGGCAACATGCCTAAGCGCGGTCCGCTGTGCCCACTCTGTTATTAAGGCATTCCATCTGGCACAGAATCCGTCGGTTGCGTCAGGTAGGTCAGTTGTCAGCTGTGCTCTATGACAAAGAGGTTGCTATATGGTATCGTTCGCTCCTGGTTCACTCTGATTAGAGCTGTACAGAGACAGAATTTTCGCCTTGACCGGTCATTGTTCCCGGTTGCGCAAGATTGAGTGCGTTTTTCAATATGAGTACACCTTCTTATAGCTGGTCTACTAAGGTTGAATGTGTGCTCAGAGACGACTAGCACTTTCACACTTTTGAGTTTTCTCAACAAGGGACCTCCCACCGCGGTATCTAAGATTTTAGTGCGCTCGATCCCTGGTATCGAGAACCCCGTTTTTCTTCTGCCATGACGGACGTGTCAGATCGAGGCGAAACGCATGGCGCAAGCGTATGTGGACATTAGGACGTCATGGACGTTCCCAGGCGGTCTAAATGTCCGGAGCCTTGAAGACTTACGTTGTCCCTCATAGCCTGAGTCGCCTTGGATCGTTAAACGCCGTAAGTCAAACTAATACCATCAGTATAGGCACGAAATAGATGCAATGTTTGTACGCTGGGTGTCTGCCAGCAGATACTCATTTGCACATCGTTCGTAACAAAATTTAACTGCACACAAGGAGAGTCACAAGCGGGCGAATATACCGGAGAAGAGTGAGTATATTCAAGACTAGTCCAGGCTCAGATATTGTGGCAACTGTATTTTGGTAGAGCAGGATTTTAAAGAGGTCAACCCAAAAGCTCACGTGCTTCTTGGACTGGAACCAAGAAAGAGAGGAATTCAATGTTCGCAAACGTTTTTTTCTTGGGAGAGCTTGCTCAAAAAGGACCTGGATGTAGACGCAGCTTTTGCGGATAAGAGCCAAAAATAGATTTCGAAACAGTTGCTCGCTGCTATCGGCCCGCATAAGCATGGAAATAACTTCACAACGAACAAAACACTGTTTTACATCGTCCTTGAGCGGAGAGAGTTTCTCAAATTAAACGTGGAGTCGAATGTTCTGACAGATGTTTGCTAAGTACCGGCCGCCAAATATGACGGCTCAACACAGTATGCACAACTGCTCTAAGCTCTGCTCGAGGGGCTCAAGTGTAATGAGTGGTTCGTGCGGCTGATATGAGTATTATAAAGTTTATACTTCGTGTTTTCGTCGCTTTACATTGTATAAATGCATTTTGTTCAGTAACACATTGACCCTGCTAAAGGCCACAACGACATTTTTGCGGTAAATACTGCCTTTCCTACTTGTTCCCCGAATTGCAAAGTGGAAGACGAAGTCGCAGATATACCGGTGACATCTGGTTTGGTTTGGTTTGTATAGGGTTTAACGTCCCAAAGCAACTCAGGCTATGAGAGACGCCGTAGTGGAGGGCTCCGGAAATTTCGACCACCTGGGGTACTTTAACGTGCGCTGACATCGCACAGCACACGGGCGCCTTGCTTTTCACCCCCAAGGAAAAGCGGCCGCCGAGGCCGAGATTCGATCCCGCATCCTTGGGAACAGTAGTCGAGCGCCGTAACCACTGCGCCACTCTGGCGGGGTGGGCGACTTGTAGTTGTATATTATGAATCATATTTATAAATCGTACATCTCAAGCTGAGGAGTTTAATATATCATACTCATGGAAAACTATCGCTCTAGGTTCGAATTATTACTATTAATACCACAGCCGTCGCTGTCACCTGGTGATCTTAATGTTCTGCTAGTCATGTACACAGTTCGTTGCATGCAGTCGCGCAGGAAGATCAACACAATAGGAAAAGTATTTTAGCCTCTCCTCAATGAAACGCCACCATCAGTATAAACGCAAAGCCTATCGCGGATTCCGAATTCGTGGCCGGGCTCTCCTGTATTAGCAAGTATTGCCACTACTCGCAGGTGGCAGGATGCGCGACCCTGCCGCGGTTACCTCCTTTCGCCACTCTAGTTGCCATTGTTAATGAAGGTGGTAACCAAGAAGGGCTCCAAGGAGCTCAAACATTGCACTGCTGCCTATCGAGGATATAAATGAGAGGCTTTTGCCGGGAGTCGATTACTGCTGAAAACGGTAGTCAAGGAGCAAATCAGCAGTTTGCGCCATATGATTATCCATCCGCGTTAACAGACTTCAGTGGTAACACCAGCTCGGAAGAATTTTGCCGAAAAGCACATAGTATTAATTTATACGAGCGAGATTAACGGAACTAACACTTGTAGAAATTACCGCCTTTATGAGATCAGTAGTTAGCGGGGGCAATATTCGAGTTGCATGAATGCAAATTATGGTGATTGGGCTAATATATTCGTCAATTTTTCCTGTTAGCTGTTATGTGCTATCTATTGGTTCGTCTAATAGCGTCCTATTCCGGTCTTATAAGCCCACACATTTTTTTAAATTGAGTTTACCTTGCACAATAATGGTTCGGAGGGGTGCTCAAGAAAAAAGAAAGTGCAGATGGGAAGGTGGAATGAAATAGTGACGTGGTACGCCATGCGACAAGCATGAACCGTTCGAATATTTGCTGACCGGTGTAGCTGCTGTGCCAAGCAGGGCGGCTGGAGCTCCTTTCGCTTTCTCAAACAAACAAAATTTGAGCGACAAAGACAAAAAAGGGCGCACATTTTTATACGCGGAAAGCCAACTGTTGATTCGTACCTTACCAAAATAAGCAGTAAAACACTATTCTCTTTTCAAGATGATTTAAGTAAATCAAAATAATGCGGCCATGTTTGTTGGAGAAACAAACGCTGTTCGAACCGAGCAGGAAACCCGAGAGACGCATCTCCTTAGAAGGCAAGGGAGTTTGTTATGGGAGCCGGAAATGAGTTGAATCTAGGGAGTCCCACGCTAGTACCGAGGCTTCTCCCCTCTGAGAGTCCGTTTCTCGCGCGGGTGAGTGGGGGTGTTTCCTTGGCAACGACGTGCAAGGTCAACACCGAGTCCTTGCAAGCTTGCCTTTTTCTGCGAAAGAAAAAAAAAAAAGGGGGGGGGGGAGCTGCTTTGATGCAGCTTCGGGGACGAGCTGTAAAAACAAAGGAAACTGCTACTCCAACCTCCGTCGCTCGCCTCTCGCCCTTCAAGAAAATAAAAAGGTTCCCTCCCTGGTTTCAGCCATTTTGCAGCGCCCGTGCCCGCTTCTTTGATGGATTGTACTTTCCAAAATTTCTCTTTGTAGGGCTGCTGCGGTGTGCTCTTTAAGCCGAGCGTGGGTACAATTTTGTGTATCGAATAATTGTACCCAAATGCATTCAGCGTTATCGAGCGAGAGAATTGGGAACAGCTAGAGCGCCCTCTTTTGCATGCCTACAGCCAAAGGGCAGCTGCGGCGCACTGATATTGCGCTGTGTCATCGCCGTAGCATGCAGGATGCGTTTTTCCACAGCGGTTTCGGAAAATTCTCATCTACAATTTGCATATTGCCTAACAGGCCCTTCTTCAGCATTGTGCAGGTTCTACTGCTCAGTTTTACCGGATCGCCAGGCATCTTCGACGAACCAGCTGTCGACACGTGCTTCTGTCAACAGTTGCCGCTGATGACGCATCTTCACCTGCACATCAACTTCACGACTGGAGCGCTACCGTTGAATTTCCACGTGACATCCACAGATCCTGCTTTAAAAGACGTCCCGCAAGAATTCCTCTTCCGTGAGCAAGGCGCATCGACAATGGCCATGTTGCCTAACAGGCCCTTCTTCTGCCTTGTGCAGGTTTGTGGCGACGATTACTTTAAGAGCGACCACCTACTCCTTTTGGTTTTGCAGTGCCCACAAAAGTGCTGAGAAATTGCCTGTGATGCATATTGCGTGTGCGAATTATTGCTCTGTGGCGATGTCGAGTTGAATGTCAATCCAAGAAAACTGCTTTTATTGACTGTTTACAATCACCTGGCCTGTTTGAGACTGTATAAAAAAATGCTGGCTATGCCCACCATCGAACCGTTTGAAATTATGGTTGCATTTTGTATACTTACTTATTTCCTTAATCAACTGAAACTGGCAGTGTTTTTTTTCCTCAATGCTACCTATGCTTAAAAGCCCATCTAATGTAGCTTTGTGTTTTGGATTGCTCATCTCACTGAATTTTGTGTATTTACAGGCACATATGGAGGCTTCTGGGTCATTTTACAATATCACCAAGCAGCAGGTGTACCGTAAAAAATACATTTCATGCTTTGGTCAACCACTGCAGGATCCTTCGTCAGGGAGTCTGTCTCTACAAAAGCATTGAATATATATGTATGGACCAGTGAGGCTTTGCATACCTACCAGAGGATGCATGCATATGTAATAGTCATTCGCAACTCATCCATATGTGCCATTTAGTAACTCAAACAGCATCTGCCTTGCAATGGAAACATGCCACAAGGATGCTACATGTGCTGACCATTTTATGCTTGTAGTACTTGCTGTAATGCTAGTTGGTTCACACTGACCATTTGAGCGGCGCAAGGACATGATCACAGGAAAAGAAGATGGAAAGAAAGAGCGCCTTTCAATCCCTCTTCTTTTCCTGTGATCGTGTTCTTGTGCAGTTTTATTGATCATGTTATGCTGGGTTACTATTTCTTGAATGCGTAACGGCGCCCTCGCTTCACTGCCACTGGAAGGTTCTAGTCCATGCCTGGTTCAATAGCCCTGGGTTTAGACCGCCCCACCAGATTCTGCTCGCCTGAAGAGCTCATGCTGCATGATACGTCATCCTGTCCCGTGTTAGATGCGTGTAGGTTTCTATATGCACTCCTGATTTCTTTTTGTCTGTGTTTCAATGTTACTTTTTAGATGTTTCCAGGATCATGCACAAATTCCTGTGAAGCTTTGTGGATGCGTTCCTACCTGCGCTGTAGTGTGTTCATTTCCTTCTCTGCCATTGTCATTTCCCTTCATTCACTCTACAGGCCTTTGGGCTGCGTCGAATAACATTGGCCAGCACTACTGCTTCTTGTGCGCCTTGTTTTTGTGCTTTTCGTTTCCACTTTGTTCCCCTTAAAGCTGGATAGAAACTAGTCCATGCAGTTTCACACTTGGGAGATCCTGTCTGCTTTAATGCGTAGTCCCCAAGTAGACGAGAGGGGGGGGGGGGGTACTGTTGTAATGCAGCAGTGATACACAGTGGTATGCACAACATATAATAGTGATGATTGCACCTTGTAGACTAGCAGACAATGCTGTTTTGCCTTTGAGCAGTGTGGATGACTATATTGCTGAGTTCTTTCCTATCATAAATTGGTTGGTTGGTTGGTTTGTGGGGTTTAACGTCTCAAAGCAACTCAGGCTATGAGAGACGCCGTAGTGGAGGACTCCGGAAATTTTGACCCCCTGGGGTTCTTTAACGTGCACTGACATCGCACAGCACACAGGCGCCTTGCTTTTCGCCTCCATCGAAAAGCTGCCGCCGAGGCCGGGATTCGATCCCGCGTCTTTGGGAACAGTAGTCGAGCGCCGTAACCACTGTGCTACCCCAACAAATTGAATAAATAGATAAGTTGGCAAAGCGCTACTCTTGCTCATTCATTACAATTGTATTTTCTTCAAGCATGCAGCCTTGTACTGTAGTCTCACTTCTTCACACTTGTGCAGTGTTGCATGTGGAGACAGACTCTGTGGAATTTTCCACACAAAGGGGTCCTTGCAATGGGTGTATACAGTGACCGCTTCATTTAGGGGGACATTATAAAAATAGCCACTGAGCTCAACAGGGAAAGAGAAGTACATTGCTCTGAGAGGACACATAACATGCTGTAAGGTGCTGTGTTCCAGAGTCGTGAAGCGCACTAAGCTTTCGGTCAGTCCGAGATTGCTAATTAGGTACATGCTGACGCAACTGCATGAATTTTCACTTGACAGCCATTTCTGTGGAGTACTTAGAAGCACTCCAGTGATTTTAGGTGTGTGTATCATGGCTTTTTTGAGATTACAAGCTGTTTGTGCTGCCTGATAGTAATGCTGCACTGCTCTGGTCGAAGCCAGGAAATTCAACAAAGCAGAGGATATTTTATCCAGATTTCTGCATGCTATACCATGAACAAAAAATGAATGTTGCCTCTCTGTAGCAGCAAACTTAAGCTTATCCCCAGTTTTAGCATCTCGTATCTGTTACCAGTATAGTGGTCTTTGAAGCCAGAAAATAAATGTTTATCCTCCCCATTCTGGTTCTCCTCAACATTTGGTCCTTGCCAAGTAATTTCCATTTTCTTGCTACACAAAGCAGCAGCATTTAACATTCTTAAGAAGCATCACTTTATGCAG
This sequence comes from Amblyomma maculatum, assembly GCF_055883805.1. NCBI lineage: Eukaryota > Metazoa > Arthropoda > Arachnida > Ixodida > Ixodidae > Amblyomma > Amblyomma maculatum. Next base: position 158,796,430 of record NC_139344.1, on the reverse strand, counting down.
CTCAAGGCAATGCAAGGTAATGTGGTTGTGCGACGGGATTCTATTCGAATTATCATGCTGTAGAGGGTTGACACTAGCGAACCTTCACAGTTTAGTCTCAAGCAAACTTGTTTGAAAATTCATCTTGCTCAGTTGCAACTCGTTATTTGAATTCGTCTTCCCCTCAGTGTGATCAAGGGCCTTGCCCTGGTAAAAGTGTGCAAGTACCTGTATATTGTTGTATCATTGTAACTGGAAGAATGTTTAGCCAAGTTGAAAATTCCTTTCAGATTGTACATTTTTTTTTTTAATTCTGCACCATAATATTGCCCAATTCATTACAGTCTTATAATGGGCCTTACCATCTTTCTTAGCCATTCATTTGGTGGCATCTTGCTCTGTTGAGCTAAGGATAGAACGACAGAAGTTTATTACACGGCATGTGCTCTATTGGGGCATGAATCTCTCCTCTTGTTTTTGGCTCAACACCAAACCCTCGGTACCCATCACAGATATGTACCCTTTTCAGAGAGACAAGAAAATTAACAGTTTTGTCGGCACACCATCATGATACCCAGCACCCTCAACATAACAATTAATCAGAACAAGACGTGGCACAGACAAGACAGGCTTGCTATAATCTAGCTATAATTGCAAGAATTATACTTCATGAAGAATCAAGCCACTGAGTGGTGCCGATGCTTCTGTAGTCATATCAGAAAGCAGACAGTGGAGATCATTTCATTAATACAAAATAGTTTCCAGAAAGGTCACATCGCACCCAAGCTGTTTTCAGGCACAGTACACACGAGCCACAATCAATATTTATGATGGACACGTTGCAGGGAAAAAGCCGTGCATACATGGTCACTACAGGGGGAAGAACAAATGCGACTACCTGCACAGATCGAACTTTATTTCAGCATTCAGATGTGCAAGATATGTGTAGTGAGCTTTTCAAACGAATCAAATACTTGTAGGCAATTTCAACCACGAAATAATTAAGAAGTAAAAATAAAAAAAAATGAATCAATGAGAGCAGGAAATCTGCAGTAAATAATAGGTGCATGTTATTGCCATAATGAAAAGCATTTTTTTTTTTTTTTTGCTGTTCATAAGACAATGAGGGAAATGTATATTGCAAAACAATGCCGCTGGTCAGCTGTTCACAGGATTTCACGTGACGTCTGAAGTGCTTACATGCGCAAACTGCCGGTCTTGAGAGTACAAAAGCTTATGATATGCTATTTTCTGCACATACCTTTGGTTTTTCATTGTAACGCACTTGAAAGAATTGTGATAGCAGCCCATTTCTTAGCAAACTCAGTCTGAAATTACCTGCTCCTTCTTATACCTCTCCGACGCGAACACTTGTGATCCTCATTGAGGTTTTCAGGAAGCATTGAAGCATCCGGTGCTGCATGGCCGTTTTGAATGACCACTGAGAAGCTTCCTTTGTGTGCGTTAGGTGACATCGAGGGTGGCGACGCCCGCTCTCGGATGTACTTTAAAACTCAAGAGCGCTCAGAAACAGCTTCGATCCAAGCAGGCTCAGGCACGATTGCACGAGTTGAATGCAGATAGAGTTCAATGAGCATCGAAAGTGTTTGTGTGACCCTGTTACATTCCTTCTACTCATTAATTTCTGCTATGAATATCCCTAAAATCTTTGCTCCTTGAGTCATACTTGAGAGCACCAGCATTCATCACTCTCATGAAGTGTTACTGCATGCAGCTTAAAGCATGCAAGATGTAAACATTTGCCTTGTGCCATATATTTGCACCACAAGGTTCACACTATGCTCTGTGAGCCGCATGATAAAGCTGAATCCATGGAGCCTTATACATTTTCGTGCAGGTGGTTTTGTACTGAGATCTTGCTTGCAGGTACTCTTACTCTTTATTATTATGGCTCACAGTGCGAGTTTTTTTTTTATGAGAATAGCATGAGGCCTGTCCTGCACAATGTGCAGAAAACTTCCATCCTTCTAACCTTATACTGCTCCAATGGGGAAACTGAATAACACATAAGATGGCATTTCATTTCAGATTGTGTTTATACTTTTTTTTCCTGTACCATATAACACTGCCCAATCTATTACACTTGTCCTAAAAATCTTACACACCTTCTTAGCTTTCTCAGCCATTTCTACGGTAATCGTTCCATTCACAGAACAAGAATGCGTAGTTTTTTTTTGTTTTTTCTTTTGTCTTTTTTCTCGGCACTAAAACTTGGTTACAAGCCCGCCGTGGTTGTGTGCCCACAACTCATACCTATATACAAACAGGCCAAGAACACTAACAACAATGCCGTCCGCGCCCGGTTGTAATGAGAGCATTCGGAGTACAACGATTAATCCCAATAAACACATCTGTCAAGACATCACACGAAGCAACGATAACAAGCAACCATCGCAAACATACTTCACGAAGCATCAAGCAGCAGATTGGTGCCGGCTTCCCGACGCTTCTCCGTGCAGCCAAAATCGTTTCGCGCACGTAAAACACAGTTTTCAGAAAGGGCACTTCACACCCACGGCAGTTCTGAAGCACAGCACATACACGAAACACGATTGATATCAGTGATTGCTCGCGATCGCTGCACGCAGACGAATGAATGCGACTAGTACAGCTCAAAATTCATATCAACATTCGGAAAACAAAGCGTGCGCAGTGAGCTTTTCACTCGTAACAAATATACTTGCAGGCGATTTCACCAACTTGGCAAAACAGCAGTCGTTCCGAACGCATCACTTTCGCTACACTCCCACTAATTGTCGCTGCTATGAAACTGTATACGCGCACAGGGAATTAATTCACTGCGGGGAGCTGCTTCTTGATGCTGTCCGTGAAAATCCTGCAGCAATCACAAACGATTCCAAATAAACACGTCGAAACACCGCAACTGTGTAGCAAGCAGTAGTACATCTTCCGTAGGTTTGTCGGCCACTCGTCAACTCGGTGCAGGCCAACTCAACTGGGGGAACTGTCACTCGATGCTTGTGCACATGGCAAGCCAAACTTCCAAGTCGCTTTGAATAATCGTAATAAACGAGCAATAGCGACATGAAGTCTATCTTTCATCGACAGGCACCGTCCGCCTAGGCCTTGTTTCGCCTACGCTCGGTCGGCGGCCATCTTTGAAAAAGTAGGAGGAGCTTGCGATGCGCCTCCAGAACGCATGCGGCAAAAGTTGAAGTTGGCGAACTCTGTGCGGCAGCCGGGCGGAGGACGCATGCCTCCGTCCGCCCTATTGTTAGGACCTGGCGGATGCGTCCTCAAGCGGACGGGCGCAGCGCCCAAATAGTGACCGCACAGCGGCCTTAAGCGAGGTCACCATTACTCGACCCGATTGGTGTCTACATGAACTCGCTTTCTAGCGAGTAAGTATCGCAGCGGCGCGTAGCGTCGAGCTCTGAAGTTATTGTGCAAGTTTCTTACTCGTAATTGATTCCGTTGCCATTTAATATCGAGAGCTTCGATTGTTATTTTTTATCGTTGATGAGGGCTAAAAAGCACTCAACTTCGCTGACGCTCCTCGCTGTTCCGGTTGCTTTTTAATCCCAGAGTTCGCCATAACTCGACTTCCTGACTCGACAGCGTCTACATGCTTTTAGACAAGCGGGTGAAGCGAGTTAACCTACTCGACTGCGTATACATGAACCCGACAACTGGTTTTTTACTCGACAGGCTTACTCGACCCGACTCTGTCGAGTCCATGTATACAGGGCTTATCTTCCCACAACTCTTAGGGCGCAAAAAGGGGGAGCAGCCAGAAAATAAGAAATACGTTGGCGCCAATCAATTGATGCCCCCATGTCACAAAGCAGGTCGAAGGAGCGTTGTCAGGAAGCTAATAAACAATATAAGGCCAGTGCACAATACCTACAACGCCCCCCCCCCCCCCCTCCCGCCCCCCTTACTCTTTTTCCCGACTTCTCTCCCCCCAAAATGGAAACTGCGGAGTGCAAAATAAATAAATAAACGCAGGAAACTATTCACTCATATAGCAGGCTAAGATTCAGTTTAGAACTCGAAATACGCGATATCATGTTCTGGCACTTTGAAACAACCGCCGTATATACTTCTACCGACTTATCATGCCTCGCATGACACCGCGCTTCAAGAGCGACGTTGGTTCTTTCACTCCGTCAGGGAGGAGTGTAGTGGGGCCGTGCGGGGGCCCAGGGGCATGCATGCCCCAAACTCCTCTGCTTTAATAAAGTTATTACCACCACCACTCAGGGAGAAGGACTTCCCAATTACTGCACGATCAGGTCTTATCGGCTACTAGCTCCTCACGCTTCATAAAGGCTTTACACACATCCTGGAAAGCAGCGGATAGAAGAGCGCACTTGTGTCAATTGCCTAGGATCACGGTGTCAGTAACCTACTGCGGTAAAACGAAATTTTGGAGTTAGCTGGTTTACATCTTTTCAAAGGCTTCAACAGAGCTGCGATAAGGGAAAAAGAAAGGATAAGCGCTGGGAGGAAGGGGGGGGGGGGGGGGGGAGAGGGGGGGTCCATCTTCCTGTCTGGGCTTTGCAGGACGTAATTTTACTGTAAAACGGGTTGACATTACGTAAATAATTTTCTAAAACTCAAAAGCAGCTTTTAATTAAGTAGTTGGGTGGCTAACGCTAATGAGGAGTTGGAAGCCGTTGACAGGACAGTGATATGTCAGTTCTTTAAAAAAAGAAGGAAACTAAATTTTTAAAGGCTTACAGAGCGGGGAACAGCTCCGCCGCGTTTTTTCGACAAGACCTACACCGAGCTCATTATAAGCGCAGTCTGCTCAGTGGAAACCGGCCGTCCGCTATGCGCTGCAGTGACCGTTGCAACAAAATTTACAACGCAGTTGCGAATTTCCTTTTGCTTTGTCACTCTCAAAAACAGTGACAACGCAGTTGGCGATCACTTTTATTTTCCATGTGGCAAGCGGTGAATCAAAATAACATCCATGGCGTAACCCAGAAGAGCATGCAGCTTGAATTGGGCGCCAGTGTCACTGCAGCACATCAGTTGATGTCAGTTTTCCGTATAGCTTCCTCCGCGTATGATGCATTCAGTTTCACTTTTTTGGGGAAAAAAACCCCGGATTTCCTCGCAATTCTTACCTTTTAGAAATTGAGTCTTCGTTTCTAAAACTGGTATGATATCAACATCACGGCTTCGAACTCGTTGTTGGCTGACCACCCAACCAACACAACGGTGTTAATAATTTGTTAAGAAAGTCGGTAACTAGAAGAGTTTTTACAGTAAACTAAGTCCATTGCAAGTGAGTTAATTTCTAAAAATATTTTTTTATCACTTCGAACTGTCTATATAAATGAATTCTTCAAAGTGCTCGCTGAATTACCGGGCATATAGTTTCAGGTCGTGAACACAACAGAAGAGCTAGCGTGCTTCTTTTTAAAGGCACATCTCTAGTCCCGAGTCCAGAATGCGGGATTTCGTTCTTTAAACGGTAGGCTCCTCTGAACAGCATTAAAATAATCAACATAATAAGTTACCAACATCTTCCCTGGGGTATAATCCCCTTTAGGTTGCATTATGTAATGTTCTTTTATTCTTACTTACCGCAAAACCAGCCGCGAAAAGAGCCAGGAGGGGACGACATTTCAAAGGTTACACTATTCTATTACCTTCTCTGTAATCATTTCATACCTTCAGTGAGCGTATCTTAACTTTAGGTTGGGTTCAGAGACACCTATCAGAAACAATCGCCGCTCGCCGATAGGATATACCCAGGTGCTCTAATATGGCAGAAGATCGCCGCATGTAGAATATCTGAAAATTTGAGACAAGGAACTGGACAAACGTGGCGTTGAAGCGCTTCTGAAGGACGCCAGTCAACCGACTTCAAGCTCACATGACAGCTTTATTGCAAGCGAGAGAGTCTGGACGGATCTGGCTGAAGCGGATGTGGCGCGGACGTTGTGGAACCGGCACATGACCACTAGAAGTTCAGTCAACGCTTTGTAAGTCTGCAATCTCGTCGCCATTGGACTCCGGGTCTGCCTTGTTTTTCCCAGGGACGGGGAGCCCCTGTGACCGCCGGCAAAAGTTGGCAAAATCTTCCAACTTATCCCCTCCGCCTCCTTCCGTCTCGGCTCCACCCGCAGGCTCTTTCGAGGAGATGTAATGCTCGCTATGGAGCTTAGCGTAGAACTCGCGGAAGCCCATAATTGTCTTGATTGAGGCCAGTACTGAAGTTAGCATGATGAAGATCAGGAGCGAGAGTATAACGTATCCTCCCGTCGAGAGGGAGTTGTAGGAAAGTCCTTTGCTTTGCCATAGGATGATGGCAGCAAATATCACGTAGATGACCTGCGAAGAAACGTCCTCGATTGTATGGCTGACTCTGAGCTGCGTCCATATTGGTGGATGCAGTGACCCGAGTGAATGCGTTCGTGAAGAACGGTTATTGGCGTATTGAAAGCAGGGATTTGGAGCAGCTTTTTGAACCAGCGAAGGAGGAAGATATGTGATATAACACATATCTTGCTCCTCGTCCAATCGAACTCAAAGTCTGAATCCAAATCACCCACTGAAACACGCTTTTTGGTTCCGCAGAGAAAAGGCTCTTGATTAGGATCGCCGATTGGAATACGTCATAAAGCAGACAGAATGCTGTGCTTTCCGCGGGCGACGCAGTACCGTCACAAGCATCACGTGCGCTCCGCGGCATATGCTGGCTGGAGAGGAACCTGCCCCTGTTTCGGTTTCTGATGCTTGCTGCAAGGCACATACCTACTTTCACTAGCTCTGCAGCGTCTGCGCCAATAATCGCCGCGCAATGAAAGATTCGCACTTTGTGGATACAGCTCGAAAGAAATGATGAGCCGGGTGCGAAGGCTTTTTAGAGTTTACAACGGAGCGGTTGCCTTCTGAAGCGAGAGCAGTCTGCTCAAAAGCACTGACAAGGCGAGCGGGCGGCAGACCACTGCTTGTATCTTCAACGGTCCCAGTTGTGAGTGAGTGAGTGAGTGAGTGAGTGAGTGAGTGAGTGAGTGAGTGAGTGAGTGAGTGAGTGAGTGAGTGAGTGAGTGAGTGAGTGAGTGAGTGAGTGAGTGAGTGAGTGAGTGAGTGAGTGAGTGAGTGAGTGAGTGAGTGAGTGAGTGAGTGAGTGAGTGAGTGAGTGAGTGAGTGAGTGAGTGAGTGAGTGAGTGAGTGAGTGAGTGAGTGAGTGAGTGAGTGAGTATGCGTGGGTGAGTATGCGTGGGAATATGATTTACCTCTTTGAGTATCAATGAGAACGCTTCCGGTACTGTTCGCATCCTATAAGTAGAATGCACGAAATTGACTTGTTTCGCCTACCTCCATAAAATTTAATTCCCTGGTATAGATGGTCTTGACTGCGTGCGGGGAATTCTTAATATTTACCTTAATGATTTCTGGCCCTGTGTATGAGAGCCTTGCTGTCAGTGAACGATAAAATGGCCGGTATGCATTAAGTGAGCTCTGCTGACCTAAAACATCGCGTGCAGTGTGGATTCACGCTTTCACTACGATGGAAACACCACTGACTGAATACATAACGTTTTTTTTTTTTTTTTTTTTTTTTTTTTGTGACATCAGTTCTTCGAGAGCTTTCGCTGGTTACTACACGGAGATGATAAAAACACTGCCTATTGGCTATAGCGGACGCACCTCTGAGAGTTACGGGAATATGCGCTTCGGTCTAAAGGGTTCGTAGTTTGCGCTACGTGGCCCATAACCTCTGGACAGGAGCATTTTTTCTTCGCCCACCTTAATAGCCCAGGCTCACTGCTAAACCTCTAACAATGCGGCGCAAAAAAAAATTGGTACAAAATCAATCCCCTTTACAGTGAACACGTTAGCGGATGGATGGTCGCTCTCTTCGTTGCCCGACCAACACCGACCCGGCCGCGCATCGAAGTGGAAGGCCAAATGAAGCACCACCTGCGGGTCCCTCTGTGCATGAGTCACTTTGCTTCGATGTGCGGACGTGCCGGACGAGTTAAGTTACGAGTTACGGTTGGCGTAACTTAACCTGTTGCCAGACTATGCTACCAGTGTTTCCACTAAATTTGACGGCCAAACACTCCCACAAGTTTGACGGGCACAGTGTGGCTGTTTCCACTCCGTCCACCGCTCCCTCACTCACTTCCTCGGAACTTTCCTCCTCGCAATCCCACGCCTACAATACAGCGCTTGCCGCTGCAAAATAATCGCCGCGCTCGCTATGACCGTTGGCTGCTGCGAATTTCGACTACGCGTGCTGTGAAACCTAACCTAACCTAACCTAACCTAACGCAACGTAACCTAACGCAACGTAACCTAACCTAACGTAACCTAACCAAACCTAACCTAACCTAACCTAACGCAACGTAACCTAACCTAACGTAACCTAACCTAACGTAACCTAACCAAACCTAACCTAACCTAACCTAACCTTGAGAGTGTTTGGCCATCAAATTTGGTGGAAACACTGGTAGCATAGTCTGGCAACAGGTTAAGTTACGCCAACCGGAACGAAGCCAGAGTGGACGACGCTGGGCGTTCGAATCTTACATAGGCGGCCATCTTCTTGAACCTGGAGCTGAACCATTTCTTGGCGGGCTTGTCCTCGCTGGACTCGATGGCTTCGATGATGGCGATTTCGCTCTCGGTTCTCTTGAACAAAATCCTAGGAAAAGGCATCTTGAGAACTGGGACTCCGAGCGACGTCAGCGGTGGGCTTCGAACGCGCAGAAGGGAAAAGGAAGAAGCTGCCTCGTGTCTCGTGGTGCTTTCTTCCTTCTCACTTCGGCGCCGTTGCCGTTTCCAGAGGTGGAAAAATATCGGTGATTCGAAAAAAAAAACACAATATGCGACATGTAGCGAAAAGTGGTAGTTTTCTGCATTGGGGTGCAAACGAAAGCGAGCTATACATTGACAAACAAGGACGGATGTTCTAATTGTAACCGATATTGCGAAGAAGGGAAATATTTAATTGTTTCATTTTTGGAATGTTGCTGTTGGTCGGACAATCACCTCTTCTTTCTTTGCGCAGCTGGTCGTGGAAGAACAACATCGTACATCTTCAAAGAGGTTATTCGCTTGTCGCCGGAAGAACCCAGTTCATTAGAAAGAATAAAGCTTGAGTTTTGTAGTGCCCAGGAGGGCGAATTTCATCTTTGAGTTCGCAGAAATATTTAGAGCTTGATAAATGTGAGGGTGAGGAGATGAGGGTGAGCATTATTCCGACAGTTATGTCCAAGCCAATTTTATACCACGTTACGCAACGATCTCTCGAGTCAGCATTCGTTGCCAGCCGCAATACTCGCTGTGTGCTAATATGGTCCGCACAACACCTTAGATAATTTTTGAGGAAAGGTGTGAAGCAGAAAAACACATGCTAGCCTATGGTCATTTTCAGCAATTTTAAAGGATTAACATCACCTGACATATATTTTCCTGCCCTATAAGCAGCATGATGCACATATTTATTATTTTTTCTCGAGAAAGCTCACTCAGGAATTTTTAAAGGAGCCGTAAAAAAAGTATGTAAACGGATAAATATTTTGGCAAGCATTCCTCGAAAATATAGTGCAAGAGTCTTTTCAGGCATCTATTACGATCATACAAAGGCCATTCTGCCGCATGTGTATTTGCTCTGAAAAACAAATCCAGGCTATTATTTTCTTTTTTCTTGATACGATGGCATTATTTCGGACTGCTTATTAAAGCTGTTTACATGCGTCCTAGCTCAGGATTTTACTTACGCAAGGAATACTTTGTTCACTCTGCTAAATATTCCTTGTAGTGCAAATTTAGACTGCACACAACAGCAGTTCATTTAAGGCATGTTCTATCTGGGAAGTGGCCGGAAACACTAATTGGCGCCAATTTAGGTCGCGTCAACATATCCACTTGCTATATCTGCGTTTTTCCTAACGGAGACACATAAGTCCAAACTCCCTTTACTATTGGCCATATCTGAAGCCAGAGCTAAAAAAAAATAGTCTCACGTAAGTCAAGAAAACAAAAGATGATGGAAGCCATTTTCAATGTCCTGCTTCCTTGCCAAAGGCACAGCGGCTGTAGGCATTCTGAAAGCGAATGACGGAAAGCAGACTTACGTCAGTCCGGCGGTGCGCACATCGAGCAGCGCTGCTGATCTGTCTTGCAATGCTAGGAGGGGGAAGCGGGCCTGCAGCTGCCTGAGCCTGCAAGCGGCACCAGGATTTTCGATACTGCATGCGGGGGCGGAACAGACAGCCTCAAGAAGAACACAGCGAAGCAACGATAAACTGAAAGGATTAGCAGTGTGCTGCTTATCGGAATGGGCGTGTGCAGTGACTTTTGCGTCAAAAATGACGTCATTTTGAGACCGCGAACCAGCAACGAACCGAGTTGGACGGACGGCTACTTAAAAGAACTGCGAGTGATGCAGGATTGCAGTCCGGCGGTGCGCACATCGAGCAGCGCTGATGATCTCTGTTGTGCCATTCTAGGTAAGGGAAACAGCTTAATTTATTTGGCCTCTTTTTGTTCTGTGCGCTACGCCGGACTGCACTCTGCTTACTTGAAATGGAAGATAAAGATGTGTGTCTTGCATGCATCAGGGCTCTTAAGTTAGATAACATTAACTGTCTAATCTGTCAGAACTCGTATCACATTGGTCAGTGCTCGAGTGTAGCAAAGACAGCTTTGAAAAAGATGTCTAAGAACGACGTAGAATGCTGGACGTGCCCAACTTGCACATCGGGTACTACTAGGGCAACAAGACAAAAACGAGGCAGTCACTCTGATACTGGGTAGGTGGATCAAGAGCGGGAGCCATCAATAAGAGACGTGATGGCCTGCATAACGACACTTACAGAGAAGGTTATGGATGTACCTAATCGTCTAGAAAAATTAGAAAAGACTACTGAAGCTCAAGCGATGAAACATGATGACGTGCTGTTAAAACTAGAGGAACAGGGAAGGAAAATGGAGACAATGGAAACTTCCTTGGAGCATGTATCTGAGCAGTGCGACAGAGTGTTGCAAATGCTTCAAAACAAAAAGGAAATGGACGATATAAAGCAAAAGTTTGTAACTCTGGTAACAGCCTTTTTGGCTGAAAAGACTGAGGTAGCTCTCCTGAGGTGGTCATTTCTGAGCCTAGAAGAATATTCCCGTAGGAGAAAAATTGAGATCCACGGCATTCCAGAAAACAGGAATGAAAACCTGAAAGAGGAGTTGCGGTTGCTAGCGGGAAGGCTCGGATTGGCGGATCCGACGACTGAACATGTGGAAAGCACACACAGAATAAAAGCTAAAGCGGGCAACACACCTCCTACACTGGTTAGTTTCTTGAGCACACAAACAAGAGATAAGAAAACATTCCTGAGAGATGACAATATTTTCATCAACGAGAACATGACAGCCTACTCAAAGAACCTGCTGTGGCTAGCAAGGAAGCAAGCGAAGGAAACGTCATACAAATATGTGTGGGTGAAAAGTGAAAAATATATATGCGGAAGCATGCGATTAGAGTTGAATCAGAGGAAACCCTATCACTTATAACAATAATTTGGCACAATAGATGAATGGACAACACGCAGACTCGACAATATTAAGGAGCAGAAGAAAACTACATCACTTGACTTGATACATGTGAACATCAGAAGTCTTCAGAAATACTGGGACCTTTTAATGAAGCATTTGCATCAATTCATATCATTTTTAGATGTTGTTTTAACCGAGGTGAACGTTAACAGTGACTATTCAAAAAAGGGAATTGCGCTAAAAAAAGACACGGACGAGGAGAGGACAAGGACGGGCGCAAACTCGCGCCAGTCGCGAGTTTGCGCCCGTCCTTGTCCTCTCCTCGTCCGTGTCTTTTTTTAGCGCAATTCCCTTTTTTGAATATGTATGACCGACTAGCCCAACAACGTGCTCTCTTAAGTTAACAGTGACGCGGTGCAGTTATATCAAATCGAAGGATTCAAACAATTTTCGCTCTGTAGGGATGACAGAAAGGAAGGAGGGGTGGTGATCTATGTTAAGAATTCTTGGCTTCATGGAAAAATTTCAATGTTTTTTATTGAAGCCGAAGTAATCACCCTCATACTTGAAAGGCCTAATTTGTCGTTCGTGATATATGTGCCGTATACAGACCACCTGTGAAGAATGTGAATGGCTTTATTAATGAATTCGAGATGCAATTGGCGAGCTTAGAGAAACATAATAATCTCGTATTAGTTGGTGACTTTAACATTGATAACTCTTCAACAGGCAAATATGGTGTATCTGACTACTTAACAGCTCTCACAGGCTACGGTTCTGAGATGACAATTTCAGGTTTTACTAGGGAAGAATTTCTGGGAGCTAAACTAGTGCGTTAATGCATCAATCATATTAATACACGCATGGTCGATATGGAAGCATACTCTGGCATTAAAAAACAAAAATTAGCAGAACACTACTATGTAACCACCACAATTCTTGGTGGTGACGAGTGTTGTGTTGAAAGCTATATGTTAAAGAACTCTGTTTTGAATAACAAGAAAGTTGATCGCCAAATTAGTAATTATGACTGGGATTCGCTCCTGAACCATAATCATAATGAAGCATACAGTCAACTAATTGAGCAGTTTCAGGTCATCTACAGAGCCTCAAAAAAACTGTCTCTATGAAGAGAAGGCAGGCAGAGAAACCTTGGATAAACAACAATATAATAAAAACAAGTTACTTAAAGGAACGTTTATGGCAAAGGTGTTAACAGGATCCCTCTAATGCAGATTTAAAAGAAGAACACAGACAAACCAGGAATAAGCTAACAGCTATGATGCGGATGGTGAAAAATAATTACTTTAAAGAACAACTAAATAACTGTAAAAGAGATACAAGGAAAACTTGGAAACTTAACACTTTAAGTGGAAAACAGAAAAAACGGGGTATAGATGAAATAATCGCTAATCACTTTCCCCGTAGAAAACTAGAAAAGTTGAGCAATGAATTCAACTATGCTTTTGCCAATATAGCAGAATCTCTTCGATAGCGTGATATCCATACACATAAGGAGGGCATAGTTCTTCCTTCAAATATTCATTCAGCATATATGACTGAGCTTACCGGCATAGAAGTAAGGGAGGCTATAAATAAGCTATATTTAGCAAGGCCACCAGGATATGATGAAACTCGGGTTAGAGACCTAATCATGGATTATGATAAACTTAAAGCTGTCATATTATACATACTATCAGAAATCATACGTAATGGTAAAATCCCGCGTCAAATGAAGGTATCGTTAATAAGGCCTGTTTATAAAGACGGTTACAAGCAACAGTGTCTAAATTATAGACCTATAGCCATTCTATCGTGCCTAGAATGCGCCCTAGAGAAAGTAATATATAAGCGGATGACTTCATTTTGTAGTAAGCACCACCTGTTGTCCGAGTCTCAGCATGGTTTTGTATGTGGGAAAAGCACCACCACACTACTTGAAGATTTTGCGGAGAATGTGAACAAAGCCATAGACGGTAACAAAATCGTCCTGGCGCTTTTCTGAGATCTCAAAAAGCTTTCGATAACATTAACCATAGTTTATTAATTGAAAAATTATATCTGATGGGATTCCGCGGACCATACAGGCAAGTTATTTGATGACTACTTCAAGGACAGACAACAAGCTGTTAGGATAAATGGAGTTAACAATGCTTTACTTCCCATAAAATATGGTGTTCCACAAGGATCCGTCTTATTGTTTAATTTGTACATAAATGATATTACGCAGCTGCATCTACATTCCAGTATGTATCAGTATACTGATGACAAGGAACTAATCCTTGCTGGACCAAAGTATAATAAAGGGGTTATAAAAATGAAACGAAAAAAAAAAAGACATCTGTAAAGTCCTGACATGGTTTAATAACAATTTCATCTACCTTAACAAACAAAAAGCCCAGTTAATTTGCTTCCATAGTCCTCATAAAAAAATCGTTGTGTCATCCAAGTTGTAGATGCACAGCGACAATTGCCGAAACTGTAATTGTTCCAAAGTCGCCATCTCTAAAAACGTCAAGTATCTAGGATTGTATTTTGATGAGCACTTCTCTTGGACATCCCACTGTGAATACCTAGCGAAACGATTATTTATTTATTTATTTATTTATTTATTTATTTATTTATTTATTTATTTATTTATTTATTAATTTATTTAGTTAGTTAGTTTAGTTAGTTAGTTAGTTAGTTAGTTAGTTAGTTAGTTAGTAGTTAGTTAGTTAGTTAGTTAGTTAGTTAGTTAGTTAGTTAGTTAGTTAGTTAGTTAGTTAGTTATTTAGTTAGTTAGTTAGTTAGTTAGGTTAGTTAGGTTAGTTAGTTAGTTAGTTAGTTAGTTAGTTAGTTAGTTAGTTAGTTAGTTAGTTAGTTAGTTAGTTAGTTAGTTAGTTGTAGTTAGTTAGTTAGTTAGTTAGTTAGTTAGTTAGTTAGTTAGTTAGTTAGTTAGTTGTTAGTTAGTTAGTTAGTAGTTAGTTAGTTAGTTAGTTAGTTAGTTAGTTAGTTAGTTATCTTACAAGTACTGCCAGCCTTGTTATCAGGCTGTTTCCGCTGTTATAACAGATTAAGATCAGTCTGCAGTATAGCATGATGCAGAAGCATATATAATGGCACTTGGCTAATCAACACTCATATACGGGCAACAGTCTTTGGGTGTGCAGCGCAATATAAGTTGAATGTCTTAAACGCAATATTAAAGACGATAGCACGAAACATAGCTTACGGAGCTAGCGCGCAGAGTAAAGATATTGCAGAAATAATGAGACAGCACTCAGTACTTACAGTGCAGGACATTGATGTTAATTATTTTACTCACGAGCCATTTCTTCCACAGTGAATTCAAAACAAAGAATATAAAAACACGCGACCTTCGCGCTATAGAAACTTATGTCGTGCCAAGAGTGTGCACAAAACTACAGTAAACGAACGAAGGAATTTTACATTCAGTTTTATTTCAATAAGTTTGTGGTGGATCTGGATATAACATCCATTACATTTGTCAAACGTAAGGTGTACGAATGGTTTTGGAAAATATCCAGTAGAAATGGTTAACTAAATGCTTGCTCTTTTTTTTTTTTTTTCTGCGTGTGTGTTCCGTTGCTTCGAAGTGTGCTTTCTATTTTGATTTGCGTTTTGCTCTGGTCACTTGCTAATTGGTCGATTGTCTTTCTTCGTGCGTGTGAAGTTAGAATTCGGGTTTGTGTGGTAAGAATGTTGCTATTGCATGTTTCATCCCTGATCATGGGCTCTTTACGAATTTTCGTATTCCGACTGACTGTTTTCATGGTTTCTGCCTGGCGGGATTGCGGGAGCCGAATGGATGTATCCTTAAAAGATCACGCTCGGTGTCTGTGATATGGGGGGGGGGGGGGGGGGGGGGGTGGGGGGGGGGGGGGGGGGGGGCAAAGATTCGTGATATTGTACGTGGCTTGGATGCAGTAAGAGTTTGTGTTACTTTCTTGTTTGTTTTCTTTTTTTGTTACTTTTGTTTTTTTTTTTTCGCTTTCTTTTATTTATTATTATTATTATTATTATTATTATTTATTATTATTATTATAATTATTATTATTATTATTATTATTATTATTATTATTATTATTATTATTATTATTATTATTATTATTATTATTATTATTATTATTATTATTATTATTATTATTATTATTGTTGTTGTTGTTGTTGTTGTTGAGCTGTTACTTTATGCAATCTTCTTGAGTATATGTTACAGAGGTTGTATATTCTTTTCAAATCTTGTCAGTGTCGAAGGATTTTCTGTTTCAGTATTTCCGTTGCTTGCAGTGCCTTAAAATGTTTTGTAAAGCGGAGATCTGCGCTACATTTTCGGATATATAAGTCACATATGTGTTGGACTGCCCTGTCCGCCTACAAGCATGCATGCTTACGCGGACAGGCAATGAATGTGAAACGCTATTTGCTCATAATAAACTTACTTATTTGCATCTCTCCCTCTAGCATAAAAGGTTTAAACTACTTTGTTTTCCACGAGGAGGTAGTGTACGGACAGGCGTGTGGAATTGAAATCTATGGCGCTGACGCCTTCCTCAATGCTTCGGGTGAGTTCGGGAGCTCTTGTACACATTTTCCTTGTCTTAACACCCCCGTCCAAGGTGTCATAAAGTGATAACG